>NC_092245.1:1539733-1857233 GCF_036320965.1 Panulirus ornatus | reverse complement strand
CATCTTGTTACTTTGACATCGATCATTTCCAAAGTCTTTGAATCCCTCCTCAGCTCCTATATCATCAAACGTCTTGAATCTCACAGTCTTCTCTCTGATCATCAGTATGGCTTCCATAAGGTGGAATCCACTGGTGATATCTTTTCTTATCTTTATAATGTCTGGTCATTAAGTCTACAAGATTTTGGAGAGTCCTATGTTGTAGCCTGCAATACATCCAAAGCTTTTGACTGGGTATGGCATCGGAATCTCCCTCTCATTGTTCAACTCTGGTCAATCTGTCTTTGTTGTTGCTAATGGATCAACCTCTCCACACGTCTTCCTATCAACATCGGTGACCCTCAAGATTCTGTCTTGCCTCCTTCACTCTTCCACGTTTTTACCGGCAATTTCCTTTCTTCAACAGATAGTCAGATACACTCATATGCTGACCACTCAGCAATGTATTTCTCCACTTCCCTTAAATCGGCTTCACCCTCTCTCACTCGACCCGTGTCTCATCACAACACAATTTCTTCTATAACCAAAGAACGTTGTCGTCACGTGATAGAAACGAACCACTACCCTCAGGTCCAACATACCCGGTGGAGAAAATTGAAAAACTATCCAATTCCAATCTACTGAAAACAATAAATTGCCCATGAACTTTAAACATTACCTTATTGAGATATTAAGATAAAGATACTATGAATGCAAGCGGTTACTGTAAAGGAAAAAGGAATGAAAATTGATATGAAGAAAAGCTACTACACTTATCAGGGTAACATTTAGATTTATATCATAAGGACGTGATATTAGACGTGTTCTTTACACCACCGGCTTCTGCTGACAGACGGAAAGCTTCCCATGATCTCTAGGCCATGTATTGTTTATAGCCTATATATCCCCCACAATATCACTATTCATGAGTCTATCGGACCCTAACACCATAAAACATAAAGAAGGAATAGGAGCACAGAGTGACGCGCCCGCCTCGGCAATGTCTGAACAAGAACTGAAGGTAGAGGGACCATATATATATATATATATATATATATATATATATATATATATATATATATATATATATATATATATATATATATATATTGTGTGTGTGTGTGTGTGTGTGTGTGGATGTAACCAAGATGTGAAAAAAGGAGAGATAGGTAGTATGTTTGAGGAAAGGAACCTGGATGTTTTTGCTCTGAGTGAAACGAAGCTCAAGGGGAAAGGGGAAGAGTGGTTTGGGAATGTCTTGGGAGTAAAGTCAGGGGTTAGTGAGAGGACAAGAGCAAGGGAAGGAGTAGCAGTACTCCTGAAACAGGAGTTGTGGCAGTATGTGATAGAATGTAAGAAAGTAAATTCTCGATTAATATGGGTAAAACTGAAAGTTGATGGAGAGAGATGGGTGATTATTGGTGCATATGCACCTGGGCATGAGAAGAAAGATCATGAGAGGCAAGTGTTTTGGGAGCAGCTGAATGAGTGTGTTAGTGGTTTTGATGCACGAGACCGAATTATAGTGATGGGTGATTTGAATGCAAAGGTGAGTAATGTGGCAGTTGAGGGAATAATTGGTATACATGGGGTGTTCAGTGTTCTAAATGGAAATGGTGAAGAGCTTGTAGATTTATGTGCTGAAAAAGGACTGATGATTGGGAATACCTGGTTTAAAAAGCGAGATATACATAAGTATACTTATGTAAGTAGGAGAGATGGCCAGAGAGCGTTATTGGATTACGTGTTAATTGACAGGCGCGCGAAAGAGAGACTTTTGGATGTTAATGTGCTGAGAGGTGCAACTGGAGGGATGTCTGATCATTATCTTGTGGGGGCTAAGGTGAAGATTTGTATGGGTTTTCAGAAAAGAAGAGTGAACGTTGGGGTGAAGAGGGTGGTGAGAGTAAGTGAGCTTGAGAAGGAGACTTGTGTGAGGAAGTACCAGGAGAGACTGAGTACAGAATGGAAAAAGGTGAGAACAATGGAAGTAAGGGGAGTGGGGGAGGAATGGGATGTATTTAGGGAATCAGTGATGGATTGCGCAAAAGATGCTTGTGGCATGAGAAGAGTGGGAGGTGGGTTGATTAGAAAGGGTAGTGAGTGGTGGGATGAAGAAGTAAGAGTATTAGTGAAAGAGAAGAGAGAGTCATTTGGACGATTTTTGCAGGGAAAAAATGCAATTGAGTGGGAGATGTATAAAAGAAAGAGACAGGAGGTCAAGAGAAAGGTGCAAGAGGTGAAAAAAAGGGCAAATGAGAGTTGGGGTGAGAGAGTATCATTAAATTTTAGGGAGAATAAAAAGATGTTCTGGAAGGAGGTAAATAAAGTGCGTAAGACAAGGGAGCAAATGGGAACTTCAGTGAAGGGCGCAAATGGGGAGGTGATAACAAGTAGTGGTGATGTGAGAAGGAGATGGAGTGAGTATTTTGAAGGTTTGTTGAATGTGTTTGATGATAGATTGGCAGATATAGGGTGTTTTGGTCGAGGTGGTGTGCAAAATGAGAGGGTTAGGGAAAATGATTTGGTAAACAGAGAAGAGGTAGTAAAAGCTTTCCGGAAGATGAAAGCCGGCAAGGCAGCAGGTTTGGATGATATTGCAGTGGAATTTATTAAAAAAGGGGGTGACTGTATTGTTGACTGGTTGGTAAGGTTATTTAATGTATGCATGACTCATGGTGAGGTGCCTGAGGATTGGCGGAATGCGTGCATAGTGCCATTGTACAAAGGCAAAGGGGATAAGAGTGAGTGCTCAAATTACAGAGGTATAAGTTTGTTGAGTATTCCTGGTAAATTATATGGGAGGATATTGATTGCGAGGGTGAAGGCATGTACAGAGCATCAGATTGGGGAAGAGCAGTGTGGTTTCAGAAGTGGTAGAGGATGTGTGGATCAGGTGTTTGCTTTGAAGAATGTATGTGAGAAATACTTAGAAAAGCAAATGGATTTGTATGTAGCATTTATGGATCTGGAGAAGGCATATGATAGAGTTGATAGAGATGCTCTGTGGAAGGTATTAAGAATATATGGTGTGGGAGGCAAGTTGTTAGAAGCAGTGAAAAGTTTTTATCGAGGATGTAAGGCATGTGTACGTGTAGGAAGAGAGGAAAGTGATTGGTTCTCAGTGAATGTAGGTTTGCGGCAGGGGTGTGTGATGTCTCCATGGTTGTTTAATTTGTTTATGGATGGGGTTGTTAGGGAGGTGAATGCAAGAGTTTTGGAAAGAGGGGCAAGTATGAAGTCTGTTGGGGATGAGAGAGCTTGGGAAGTGAGTCAGTTGTTATTCGCTGATGATACAGCGCTGGTGGCTGATTCATGTGAGAAACTGCAGAAGCTGGTGACTGAGTTTGGTAAAGTGTGTGAAAGAAGAAAGTTAAGAGTAAATGTGAATAAGAGCAAGGTTATTAGGTACAGTAGGGTTGAGGGTCAAGTCAATTGGGAGGTGAGTTTGAATGGAGAAAAACTGGAGGAAGTGAAGTGTTTTAGATATCTGGGAGTGGATCTGGCAGCGGATGGAACCATGGAAGCGGAAGTGGATCATAGGGTGGGGGAGGGGGCGAAAATTCTGGGAGCCTTGAAGAATGTGATGAAGTCGAGAACATTATCTCGGAAAGCAAAAATGGGTATGTTTGAAGGAATAGTGGTTCCAACAATGTTGTATGGTTGCGAGGCATGGGCTATGGATAGAGGTGTGCGCAGGAGGATGGATGTGCTGGAAATGAGATGTTTGAGGACAATGTGTGGTGTGAGGTGGTTTGATCGAGTAAGTAACGTAAGGGTAAGAGAGATGTGTGGAAATAAAAAGAGCGTGGTTGAGAGAGCAGAAGAGGGTGTTTTGAAATGGTTTGGGCACATGGAGAGAATGAGTGAGGAAAGATTGACCAAGAGGATATATGTGTCGGAGGTGGAGGGAACGAGAAGAGGGAGACCAAATTGGAGGTGGAAAGATGGAGTGAAAAAGATTTTGTGTGATCGGGGCCTGAACATGCAGGAGGGTGAAAGGAGGGCAAGGAATAGAGTGAATTGGAGTGAGGTGGTATACCGGGGTTGACGTGCTGTCAGTGAATCAAGGCATGTGAAGCGTCTGGGGTAAACCATGGAAAGCTGTGTGGGTATGTATATTTGCGTGTGTGGACGTATGTATATACATGTGTACGTGGGTGGGTTGGGCCATTTCTTTCGTCTGTTTCCTTGCGCTACCTCGCAAACGCGGGAGACAGCGACAAAGCAAAAAAAAAAAAAAAAATATATATATATATATATATATATATATATATATATATATATATATATATATATATATATATATATATATATATATATATATAACACGCGAACTTCGAAAAGCATCGTGGCCTGACTGACCCAAGGATAGTGTTTTAGGGATAAACTCAAACTTGTACACGATATTTCAGTTTAATGCCACCCAAACCATTCTGTCCATTTTTCTCTAAAACTTTTCAAGAATTTTTCATCTCTTTTGATGGATAGGTAATCCCAAAACTGAGCACAAAACTTAACACTTAGCGTCACTGCAACATCTAACCTATTTTGGAAAACTTACAGTGTACAAATAGCCAAGACTGCCTCTACGAAACTGCTGTGACTCCAGTTTAAATTCTTCGTTTCTGAACAGTGGCCCCAATCATTTTATTGTAGGGATTGATCTATTCCATTGTGGCGTGCTACTCTCACATCTAAAGAGGCTCTGGCATTACATTATTAAAAGAAAGGGTTGATAGCAAAGCCATTAGACATAATCTCTTCTAGTCTAACCTCACAACGTGACCACAATATTGGTTCACATACCCACATCTATAAGTATTAGTGTGGTTTTTGCTCGCAAAAACTGACTGCTTAAGTGGCTCCACCAGTTAGCTGAATCAAATGTTTCTCGACAGATTACTGCATCACATAAACTGTGTGGCCGTTGGCAACTCAGAAGTGGGCCGTTTTGATATCTGTTTCTTTCCTAACACCTTGAAGCTTTGGACTCTCACCCCTCTCATGTCTTCCCTAACAACTGTGACCTGGCCCTTCAGGCATATTTTCCATTTCTCCCGAACATTTACTTGTTTCTTATTTCTCCCTCGCATTTCAGTTACGTCCCAACCTCGAGGTGCGCTTTTGTAGGTGACTGGAGCCTCCAACATTAAATCTGGAGTTTATCCTCACAAATCCGGATCTGAAAGGCATGAGAATAATGGATCTACTTACATTGCCCAACCTGTTTATTACTGCGGTACCTTCATGTTGCTTTAAGTTGTGCTGTGACCTCTTCTTCTACAGTAGAGTGCTTGTAAACATTCAAGCCATCAACATCACACTGAGAACATATATCTTCAGGTACATTATCAATGCCCTTATTATGGTTATCTTTCTCTATAACCTCTGATCTCTGAACTATAACCTGAAGCGATCTCATTACTTATTACTACAACTCCAGTGGTCCAAAAAACAAAGAGGAGAAAAAAGCGCTCAATTTCCTGTAAGTTGAATGGCTGATCTGATGTGTCCAGCATCTTCCAGTATGCTCTCCACAACAGCTGTCCTCCAGCATGCTCCCAACTGTAGCTATCCTCCAGCATGCTCCCAGCTGTAGCTATCCTCCAGCATGCTCCCAACTGTAGCTATCCTCCAGCATGCTCCCAACTGTAGCTATCCTCCAGCATGCTCCCAACTGTAGCTATCCTCCAGCATGCTCCCAACTGTAGCTATCCTCCAGCATGCTCCCAACTGTAGCTATCCTCCAGCATGCTCCCAGCTGTAGCTATCCTCCAGCATGCTCCCAACTGTAGCTATCCTCCAGCATGCTCCCAACTGTAGCTATCCTCCAGCATGCTCCCAACTGTAGCTATCCTCCAGCATGCTCCCAACTGTAGCTATCCTCCAGCATGCTCCCAACTGTAGCTATCCTCCAGCATGCTCCCAACTGCAGCCATCCTCCAGCATGCTCCCAACTGTAGCCATCCTCCAGCATGCCTCCAGCTGTAGCTATCATCATTAAAAATAATATTGGAACACTATCGCCTCTCACACAATCATACACTCTTGTAAATTACAATAATCAACTTTCTGTAAAGATAAACTTTTGTGTAGAAATGACTTTGTGAATAAACACCCAGCTGTACAGGACTTAAATGTCAGGAGGAAATACAGGTATTAGCTGAATCATTGTACCATATACAGACAGACTTGCGAAGCTACAATGAAGGTCGAATAAAGTTAAGTCCAGTATAAGGCGCCTGGATGTCTGCGACGCCAAACTTTAGCCGCAACAAACTTGGCAGGAAAGACAAGCGTCGTCGGCGTTGTGTTGGTGGTTACGGAAGCAACGCTGAGGCTAGACTGAAGTACCACAGAGAACCTTTCGTCCCTTGACGCATTACGTAACAGATTCTTGAATTGCGTTACCCTGCTAGACCATTATCTGCCACAATAGACCATTACCTACCACATTAGACCATTACCTACGGTAGACCATTACCTACCACAATAGACCATTACATGCTACATTCGACCATTACCTACCACATTAGACCATTCCCTGCAACATGAATCTTCATCAGCTCTGGTGAGCCTCTCTACCTCACTCCACTGACAGAGACACGAGGGAAGAGTCGCCAGTAAACAAGCTTCCCTCTGGTATGTGTACGAAGGTTAAGCCATAATCATCTCCCTGGCAAGTCTCAACCTCCAGTGTGTCTCGAAACAAATATATTGCACTGACTAAAGTGACTTAGGTACGAGCAATTCCAAGGCTATCTATGGTTATTGATGTTTCGAGAATGATAACTGACCTAACTAATGATGGAAACTATAGAGGAAATAGTCTCTGGACAGGAGATAACAATACTGTACATTAACACCATCTTCTCAGAGGCTGGATTTTATTTGCTTCGTTAAAGCATTCTTATCGTGAAACCTGTAGGATCTAAATGTTCCCGATCTCATTATAATGGGATCTTATACGTCTCATTATAATGGAAAAATAAATGAACGTTAAAAATATTGTACGATAAGGTTCGTCCTTTCGTCTTTTGTTTTTTAAATGAAATAAAAACAGTTATTCTTTTACCTTTTTATATTATGTGTGTCTAGTAGTGAGATCATAAGCCTCTGAAGGGAAGAGAAACTGGAGTAGAGCAAAATTTTCATCACGATAGCTTTACTCAGCCCACACATAAGCTCACCTGTGACGCTCTCCAGGTTGGGTTATTCTTACAAATTTGTGAAGCCAGCGTTGCTGAATATATGCAAACTGACTCACATGCCCAAGATAACAGTAACACTTTGTTCGTGTATGTATATATATATATATATATATATATATATATATATATATATATATATATATATATATATATATATATATATATATATATATATTTTTTTTTTTTTTCAAACTATTCGCCATTTCTCGCGTTAGCAAGGTAGCGTTAAGAACAGTGGACTGGGTCTTTGAGGGAATATCCTCAACTGGCCCCCTTTTCTGTTCCTTCTTTTGGAAAATTAAAAAAAAAAAATGAAAGGGGAGGATTTCCAGCCCCCCGCTCCCTCCCCTTTTGGTCGCTTTCTACGACACGCAGGGAATACGTGGGAAGTATTCTTTCTCCCCTACCCCCAGGGATAATATATATATATATATATATATATATATATATATATATATATATATATATATATATATATCAAAACTATTCGCCATTTCCCACATTAGCGAGGTAGCGTTAAGAACAGAGGACTGGGCCTTTGAGGGAATATCCTCACTTGGCCACCCTCTCTGTTCCTTCTTTTGGAAAATAGAAAAAAAATAAAAACGAAAGGGGAGGATTTCCAGCCCCCGCTCCCTATATATATATATATATATATATATATATATATATATATATATATATATATATATATATATATATATATATATATCTTTTTTTCTTTCAAACTATTCGCCATTTCCCGCATTAGCGAGGTAGCATTAAGAACAGAGGACTGGGCCTTAAGGGAATACCCTCACCTGGCCCAATTCTCTGTTCCTTCTTTTGGAAAAATTAAAAAAAAAAACGAGAGGGGAGGATTTCCAGCCCCCCGCTCCCTCCCCTTTTAGTCGCCTTCTACGACACGCAGGGAATACGTGGGAAGTATTCTTTCTCCCCTATCCCCAGGGATAATATATATATATATATATATATATATATATATATATATATATATATATATATATATATATACTTCCTACGCATTCCTCGCGTGTCGTAGAAAGCGACTAGAGGGGACGGGAGCGGGGGGGCCAGAAATCCTCCCCTCCTTGTATTATTTTTTTTTTTTTTCAACTTTCTAAAATGGGAAACAGAAGAAGGAGTCACGCGGGGAGTGCTCATCCTCCTCGAAGGCTCAGATTGGGGTGCCTAAATGTGTGTGGATGTAACCAAGATGTGAAAAAAGGAGAGATAGGTAGTATGTTTGAGGAAAGGAACCTGGATGTTTTGGCTCTGAGTGAAACGAAGCTCAAGGGTAAAGGGGAGGAGTGGTTTGGGAATGTCTTGGGAGTAAAGTCAGGGGTTAGTGAGAGGACAAGAGCAAGGGAAGGAGTAGCAGTACTCCTGAAACAGGAGTTGTGGAAGTATGTGATAGAATGTAAGAAAGTAAATTCTCGATTAATATGGGTAAAACTGAAAGTTGATGGAGAGAGATGGGTGATTATTGGTGCATATGCACCTGCGCATGAGAAGAAAGATCATGAGAGGCAAGTGCTTGGGAGCAGCTGATGAGTGTGTTAGTGGTTTTGATGCACGAGACCGGGTTATAGTGTTGGGTGATTTGAATGCAAAGGTGAGTAATGTGGCAGTTGAGGGAATAATTGGTATACATGGGGTGTTCAGTGTTCTAAATGGAAATGGTGAAGAGCTTGTAGATTTATGTGCTGAAAAAGGACTGATGATTGGGAATACCTGGTTTAAAAAGCGAGGTATACATAAGTATACTTATGTAAGTAGGAGAGATGGCCAGAGAGCGTTATTGGATTACGTGTTAATTGACAGGCGCGCGAAAGAGAGACTTTTGGATGTTAATGTGCTGAGAGGTGCAACTGGAGGGATGTCTGATCATTATCTTGTGGAGGCTAAGGTGAAGATTTGTATGGGTTTTCAGAAAAGAAGAGTGAATGTTGGGGTGAAGAGGGTGGTGAGAGTAAGTGAGCTTGGGAAGGAGACTTGTGTGAGGAAGTACCAGGAGAGACTGAGTACAGAATGGAAAAAGGTGAGAACAATGGAAGTAAGGGGAGTGGGGGAGGAATGGGATGTATTTAGGGAATCAGTGATGGATTGCGCAAAAGATGCTTGTGGCATGAGAAGAGTGGGAGGTGGGTTCATTAGAAAGGGTAGTGAGTGGTGGGATGAAGAAGTAAGAGTATTAGTGAAAGAGAAGAGAGAGGCATTTGGACGATTTTTGCAGGGAAAAAATGAAATTGAGTGGGAGACGTATAAAAGAAAGAGACAGGAGGTCAAGAGAAAGGTGCAAGAGGTGAAAAAAAGGGCAAATGAGAGTTGGGGTGAGAGAGTATCATCAAATTTTAGGGAGAATAAAAAGATGTTCTGGAAGGAGGTAAATAAAGTGCGTAAGACAAGGGAGCAAATGGGAACTTCAGTGAAGGGCGCAAATGGGGAGGTGATAACAAGTAGTGGTGATGTGAGAAGGAGATGGAGTGAGTATTTTGAAGGTTTGTTGAATGTGTTTGATGATAGAGTGGTAGATATAGGGTGTTTTGGTCGAGGTGGTGTGCAAAGTGCGAGGGTTAGGGAAAATGAGTTGGTAAACAGAGAAAAGGTAGTAAAGCTTTGCGGAAGATGAAAGCCGGCAAGGCAGCAGGTTTGGATGGTATTGCAGTGGAATTTATTAAAAAAGGGGGTGACTGTATTGTTGACTGGTTGGTAAGGTTATTTAATGTATGTATGACTCATGGTGAGGTGCCTGAGGATTGGCGGAATGCGTGCATAGTGCCATTGTACAAAGGCAAAGGGGATAAGAGTGAGTGCTCAAATTACAGAGATATAAGTTTGTTGAGTATTCCTGGTAAATTATATGGGAGGGTATTGATTGAGAGGGTGAAGGCATGTACAGAGCATCAGATTGGGGAAGAGCAGTGTGGTTTCAGAAGTGGCAGAGGATGTGTGGATCAGGTGTTTGCTTTGAAGAATGTATGTGAGAAATACTTAGAAAAGCAAATGGATTTGTATGTAGCATTTATGGATCTGGAGAAGGCATATGATAGAGTTGATAGAGATGCTCTGTGGAAGGTATTAAGAATATATGGTGTGGGAGGCAAGTTGTTAGAAGCAGTGAAAAGTTTTTATCGAGGATGTAAGGCATGTGTACGTGTAGGAAGAGAGGAAAGTGATTGGTTCTCAGTAAATGTAGGTTTGCGACAGGGGTGCATGATGTCTCCATGGTTGTTTAATTTGTTTATGGATGGGGTTGTTAGGGAGGTGAATGCAAGAGTTTTGGAAAGAGGGGCAAGTATGAAGTCTGTTGGGGATGAGAGAGCTTGAGAAGTGAGTCAGTTGTTGTTCGCTGATGATACAGCGCTGGTGGCTGATTCATGTGAGAAACTGCAGAAGCTGGTGACTGAGTTTGGTAAAGTGTGTGAAAGAAGAAAGTTAAGAGTAAATGTGAATAAGAGCAAGGTTATTAGGTACAGTAGGGTTGAGGGTCAAGTCAATTGGGAGGTGAGTTTGAATGGAGAAAAACTGGAGGAAGTGAAGTGTTTTAGATATCTGGGAGTGGATCTGGCAGCGGATGGAACCATGGAAGCGGAAGTGGATCATAGGGTGGGGGAGGGGGCGAAAATTCTGGGAGCCTTGAAGAATGTGTGGAAGTCGAGAACATTATCTCGGAAAGCAAAAATGGGTATGTTTGAAGGAATAGTGGTTCCAACAATGTTGTATGGTTGCGAGGCGTGGACTATGGATAGAGTTGTGCGCAGGAGGATGGATGTGCTAGAAATGAGATGTTTCAGGACAATGTGTGGTGTGAGGTGGTTTGATCGAGTAAGTAACGTAAGGGTAAGAGAGATGTGTGGAAATAAAAAGAGCGTGGTTGAGAGAGCAGAAGAGGGTGTTTTGAAATGGTTTGGTCACATGGAGAGAATGAGTGAGGAAAGATTGACCAAGAGGATATATGTGTCGGAGGTGGAGGGAACGAGGAGAAGAGGGAGACCAAATTGGAGGTGGAAAGATGGAGTGAAAAAGATTTTGTGTGATCGGGGCCTGAACATGCAGGAGGGTGAAAGGAGGGCAAAGAATAGAGTGAATTGGAGCGATGTGGTATACCGGGGTTGACGTGCTGTCAGCGGATTGAATCAAGGCATGTGTATGGGGGTGGGTTGGGCCATTTCTTTCGTCTGTTTCCTTGCGCTACCTCGCAAACGCGGGAGACAGCGACAAAGCAAAAAAAAAAAAAAAAAAATATATATATATATATATATATATATATATATATATATACTATCCCTGGGGATAGGGGATTAAGAATACTTCCCACGTATTCCCTGCGTGTCGTAGAAGGCGACTAAAAGGGGAGGGAGCGGGGGGGCTGGAAATCCTGCCCTCTCGGTTTTTTGTTTTTTATAATTTCCAAAAGAAGGAACAGAGAAGGGGGCCAGGTGAGGATATTCCCTCAAAGGCCCAGTCCTCTGTTCTTAACGCTACCTTGTTAACGCGGGAAATGGCGAATAGTATGAAAGAGAAAATAAAAAAAAAAAAAAAATATATATATATATATATATATATATATATATATATATATATATATATATATATATATATATATATATATATATATATATTTGCTATCGTGCTTTAGTGAGGTAGTGATAGAATTCTACAAATGGAGAACGGGCCTCATTCGCTCTCATCCATTCTCTAGCTGTCATGTAATATGCAACGAAACCAGAAGTCCCTCATACTGCCTGCATGTCGTAGGAGGCAACTGACATGGGCGGGGGCTGGGGGTCAGACACCTTCCCCTCTTTATTTCTTTTTCTAATAGTTGTAATAAAAGGAGCCAAGCGAGAAGTGATCATCCTAATAGATAGCTATGAACTGGTGTCTGAATGACCGTGAATATGACCAGGATGACATGAGCGTAGAGACAGATATCATGTATGAGAACAGAACTAACTTATAAACTAATCTTAAGGGGAAGGGGGTAGAATGGTTTGAAATGTACAAGATAGTGTGAGAGTTAAAGCAAAGGAAAGTCTGGCACTTTTGCTGTAGGAGGAGTTATGGGAATGAGTGAAATATTGTGAGGACATGAACCTTGAGACTGATGTGGATGGAAATGAGTGATTATTAGTGCCTTATGCACCAATTTTGTAAGAGGAGTGAGGAAGAGGCGAGTGTTTTGGGAGGTGCTGTGCAAGTGTGTCAGCAGCTTTGATGCAAGAGACCAAGTATTAGTAATGGATGTTTTGGGTGCAGGAGTGGGTGATGTGGTAGCTGAGGGTATAACTGGAGGGGCTGGGGCTTACAATTTTGTGGATTTATGTGGGTGAAAGAAGACGGATGCTTGGGAACATATACAAAAATACGTGGGTGAAGGGGTAAGGGGTCAATTCTGGTGGGGTGTCTGTTCATTACTTGGTGAAAGCAAGGGTGAAGGTTTCTAGAGTCTTTGTGAAAAAAGGAAATTATATCAGTGGGAGGAGGAGGGTAGTGAGAGTGAATGAGCTTGGTAAAGAGGTCTCTTAGGGGACCAAGGTGGGACTGTGTGTAATACTACAAATGTTGAGGCTAAATGAAAACGAAGGGACTGGGAGAGGGAAGGAAGAGAGGGAAGGATAATCAATGCTGATATATAAGAGAGCGGTGTATCGCATGAAGGTGGGATATAGGCGTGTGAGAAAGGGTGGTGATTGGTAGGATGACGATAATGAATTGCTTATGAAAGCGAAAAGAGAGGCATACGGGCGTTGCCTGCAGGGAAGGAGTAAGAGTGATTAGGAAATGTACAGGAGGTCAAGAGTAATGTGCGGGGGCATATAAAGAGGACTAATGAACGATGGGATGAGAGAAAACAATGAAAGAAGAACAAGAAAATGTTTTGTTAAGAAATGAATAAATAGGAGCATCAGTATGGAAAGCAAACAGTAAAGTGGTAACAGTCAAAGAAGAAATGAAGAGGAAATGGAGCGAGTATTTTGAAGGACTGTTGAATACGTTACGCGACAGGAAGGCAGACGTGGGGTGTCTGGGACATGACGATACACGGGGCGAGAGTTATAGTAATTGGTCTCGTGAAAAGAGTAGAGGCGGTGAAAGTCTTGCTCAAGATGTAGTGCGTGCGACACAGCAGATGGAGAGGAAGGGATTGCAAATAGATTTCTCAGGAGGTCGAGAGTGTTGTCGATTGGTTGGGTCAGGATTTTTACTATATGTTAAGGCTTAAGAGGAAGTGTCTTTGTGCAAATGCATGAAGGAAAAAAGTGAAAGTTCGAATTACATTGGTGGTATATATCTATTGCGTTTACCTCATAAAAGAATAGTGATTGAGATGGTAGTGCCACGCACAGAAAATCATATCTGGGAGGTACAGTGTAGTTCAATGCGGTAGAGTGTGTGTAGATCTGGTTTTTGCATAAAATACAGACACGGAAAGAAAATAGAATTTGTATGTACCATCTATGGATCTGGAAAAGAAGCGTATGATAAGAGTTAATGGAGATGCTGTGTACAAGGGTGAGTGTGGACGGGACATCTGCGAGAGAATGTGTGAGGTAGTGACATAAGGTGGAGGTGGTGAGTTGGTACAGTTGTAAAAAGTGATCGGGGAGGAAACAGCTGGTTGGAGATGTGACACCTGGATGGAGATAGGTGTGGAGAGGATTGCTGGATGATGATGTAACGACGAGATCCGTGAATGGTTGGGTTGGGGAAGGTAGCTGGAGGCAAGTGGGTGGGTCCGATAGAGCTGGAAGCAAGTGGGTGGAGATGGGACAGCTGGAAGCTGGTGAGTTGGGATGGGATTGAGGAAGCAGGTAGTTTGGGATTAAATAGCTGGAGGCGGGTGGGTGGGGACGGGCCAATTTGGTGGAGGTGGGTGGGGAAGGGACAGTTGGATGGTTGTGAGCGACGACAACACGTGACGGAGGTTGGGACAGCTGCAAGAGGATGGATGAAGAAGAGACAGCTGGATGTGGATGAGAGAGTACAGTTGTACAGAAGTGGGTGAGGAGGAAAAACTACCAGAAGTAGTGAGAAATTTTGATCAAGAAAGTAAGGCATGTGTGCGAAATGGAAGAACGGTTACAGTTGAAGGCAGGGATGCGTCAAGGGTATGTGTTGTCACCATGCCTCTTTTATCTCTTTGTATATGGGGTAGTAAGGGAGGTAAATGTACAGGTTTTGGAGAAAGTGGTAATCTGCTGTGTGTTCTGGAATGTACTTACCTACTTACAAGTACCTGCGAAGAGATTGTGCAATGATTGCAAGGAGATGAGTCAGCTGCCTTTTACTGATGATTCGGCTCTAGTGAAAGACTTTTGAGAAAATGCAAAAACTGGTGACTGACTCTGAGAATGTGGGAAAGGAGGAAGTTTAAAGTTGTATGACGTTTAACAAAGAGGAAAAAAGGTTGATCTCAACAGGATTTTGAATGAGGAGAACCTGGTGAGCGGACATGGCAGAGTATGAAACCATGGGAACCCATAGCGTGGGTGAAGGGAGGAAAAGTTCTTGTGTGAGTTGAAAAGTGTCTGGAAATAGATGCCACTGTCTGAGAAGACAAAGAAGCGGATGTTTGATGATATAGTGGTCCCGTTGGTGCTGCATGGGTGCAACTCTTGGGCCCCAAGTGCATTGGTACGGAAAAGGTTGGAGGGTTTGGATATGAAGTAGTCGAGCATAGTGCTTGGTGTGACGAAGCATGATAGAGTAAGAAATGACCCTGGATGGGAGAGGTGCGGTAGTAAGGGAGGGAGAGTGGAAGGAAGGGTTTCGTTGTATCATACAGTAGAAGTGCATATGACAATTACACGGTGGATGACAGCATATGCCGTCTCTTTGGCCGTTACTGGCGTTACCTTGCTAACGCGGGAAACGGCAAACAAGCTCAACACTAACATCCCCCCCCCTCTCTCTCTCTGTATATATATATATATATATATATATATATATATATATATATATATATATATATATATATATATATATACCAAGATAAGATATATATATATATATATATATATACCAAGATAAGATATATATACATATATATATATATATATATATATATATATATATATATATATATATATATATATATATATATATATATATATCCCTGGGGATAGGGGAGAAATAATACTTCCCACGTATTCCCTGCGTGTCGTAGAAGGCGACTAAAAGGGGAGGGAGCGGGGGGCTGGTATCCTCCCTCTTGTTTTTTTCTTAATATTCCAAAAGAGGGAACAGAGAAGGGGGCCAGGTGAGGATATTCACTTAGAGGCCCAGTCCTCTGTTCTTAACGCTACCTTGCTAATGCGGGAAATGGAGAATAGTTTGAAAGAAAGGAAAAAAAAAAAAAAATATATATATATATATATATATATATATATATATATATATATATATATATATATATATATATATATATATATTTATTTATATATTTATTTTGCTTTGTCGCTGTCTCCCGCGTTTGCGAGGTAGCGCAAAGAAACAGACGAAAGATATGGCCCAACCCCCCACATACACATGTATATACATACACGTCCACACACGCAAATATACATACCTATACATCTCAGCGTATATATATATATATATATATATATATATATATACACACAGAGACATATACATATATACACATGTACATAATTCATACTGTCTGCCTTTATTCATTCCCAACGCCACCTCGCCACACATGGAATAACAACCCCCTCCCCCCTCATGTGCGCGAGGTAGCGCTAGGAAAAGACAACAAAGGCCACATTCGTTCACACTCAGTCTCTAGCTGTCATATAATAATGCACCGAAACCAGTGCTTCCTTTCCACATCCAGGCCCCACAGAACTTACCATGGTTTTCCCCAAATGCTTCACATGCCCTGCTTCAATCCAATGACAGCACGTCGACTCCGGTATACCACATCGTTCCAATTCACTCTATTCCTTGCACTCCTTTCACTCTCCAGCATGTTCAGGCCCCGATCACTCAAAATCTTTTTCACTCCATCTTTCCGCCTCCAATTGGGTCTCCCACTTCTCGTTCCCTCCACCTCTGACACATATATCCTCTTAGTCAATCTTTCCTTACTCATTCTCTCCATGTGACCAATCCATTTCAAAACACCCTCTTCTGCTCTCTCAACCATACTCTTTTTATTACCACACATCTCTCTTACCCTTACATTACTTACTCGATCAAACCATCTCACACCAGATATTGTCCTCAAACATCTCATTTCCAGCACATCCACCCTCCTCCGCACAACTCTATCCATAGCCCACGCCTCGCAACCATATAACATTGTTGGAACCACTATTCCTTCAAACATACCCATTTTTGCTTTCCGAGATAATGTTCTCGACTTCTACACATTCTTCAAGGCTCCTAGAATTTTCGCCCCGTCCCCCACCCTATGATTCACTTTCGCTTCCATGGTTCCATCTGCTGCCAAATCCACCCTCAGATATCTAAAACACTTCACTTTCTCCAGTTTTTCTCCATTCAAACTTATCTCCTATTTGGCTTGTCCCTCAACCCTACTGTACCTACTAACCTTGCTCTTATTCACGTTTACTCTCACCTTTCTTCTTTCACACACTTTACCAAACTCAGTCACCAGCTTCTGCAGTTTCTCACATGAATCAGCCACCAGCGCTGTATCATCAGCGAACAACAACTGACTCACTTCCCAAGCTCTCTCATCCACAACAGACTGCATACTTGCCCCTCTTTCCAAAACTCTTGCATTCACCTTCCTAACAACCCCATCCATAAACAAACTAAACAACCATGGAGACATCATGCACCCCTGCCGCAAACCTTCATTCACTGAGAACCAATCACTTTCCTCTCTTCCTACACGTACACATGCCTTACATCCTCGATAAAAACTTTTCACTGCTTCTGACAACTTGCCTCCCACACCGTATATTCTTAATACCTTCCACAGACCATCTCTATCAACTCTATCATATGCCTTCTCCAGATCCATAAATGCTACATACAAATCCATTTGCTTTTCTAAGTATTTCTCACATTCATTCTTCAAAGCAAACACCTGATCCACACATCCTCTACCATTTCTGAAAACACACTGCTCTTCCCCAATCTGATGCTCTGTACATGCCTTCACCCTCTCAATCAATACCCTCCCATATAATTTCCCAGGAATACTCAACAGACTTATACCTCTGTAATTTGAGCACTCACTTTTATCCCCTTTGCCTTTGTACAATGGCACTATGCAAGCATTCCGCCAATCCTCAGGCACCTCATCATGAGACATACATACATTAAATAACCTTACCAACCAATCAACATTACAGTTACCCCCTTTTTTAATAAATTCCACTGCAATACCATCCAAACCCGTTGCTTTGCCGACTTTCATCTTATTCAAAGCTTTCACTACCTCTTCTCTGTTTACCAAATTATTTTCCCAAACCCTCTCACTCTGCACACCACCTCGACCAAAACACACTATATCTGCCACTCTATCATCAAAGACATTCAACAAACCATGAAAATACTCACTCCATCTTCTCACATCACCACTATTTGCTATCACCTCCCCATTAGCCCCCTTCACTGAAGTTCCCATTTGTTCCCTCGTCTTACGCACTTTATTTACCTCCTTCAAAACATCTTTTTATTCTCCCTAAAATCTAATGATACTCTCCCACTCCAACTCTTATTTGCCCTCTTTTTCACCTCTTGCACCTTTCTCTTGACCTCCTCCCTCTTTCTTTTATATATCTCCCAGTCATTTGCATTTTTTCCCTGCAAAAATCGTCCAAATGCCTCTCTTCTCTTTCACTAATAATCTACTTCTTCATCCCACTACTCACTACCCTTTCTAATCTGCCCACCTCCCACTATCCTCATGCCACAAGCATCTTTTGCGTGAGCCATCACTGCTTCCCTAAATACATCCCATTCCTCCCCCACTCCCTTTACGTCCTTAGTACTTACCTTTTTCCATTCTGTACTCAGTCTCTCCTGGTACTTCCTCACACAAATCTCCTTCCCAAGCTCACTTACTCTCACCACCCTCTTCACCCCAACATTCACTCTTCTTTTCTGAAAACCTCTAGAAATCTTCACCTTCGCCTCCACAAGATAATGATCAGACATCCCTCCAGTTGCACCTCTCAGCACATTAACATCCAAAAGTCTCTCTTTCGCGAGCCTATCAATTAACACATAATCCAATGACGCTCTCTGTCCATCTCTCCTACTCACATACGTATACTTATGTATAGCTCTCCTTTTAAACCAGATATTCCCAATCACTAGTCCTTTATCAGCACATAAATCTACAAGCTCTTTACCATTTCCATTTACAACACTGAACACCCCATGTATACCAATTATTCCCTCAACTGCCACATTACTCACCTTTGCATTCAAATCACACATCACTATAACCCGGTCTCGTGCATCTAAACTACTAACACACTCACTCAGCTCCTCCCAAAACACTTGCCTCTCATGATTTTTCTTCTCATGCCCAGGTGCATATGCACCATCTCTCTCCATCCACTTTCAGTTTTACCCATATCAATCTAGAGTTTACTTTCTTACACTCTATCACATAATCCCCCCACCCCCGTTTCAGGAGTAGTGCTACTCCTTCCCTTGCTCTTGTCCTCTCACTAACCCCTGACTTTACTCCCAAGACATTCCCAAACCACTCTTCCCCTTTACCCTTGAGCTTCGTTTCACTCAGAGCCAAAACATCCAAGTTCCTTTCCTCAAACATACTACCTATCTCTGCTTTTTTCTCATCTTGGTTACATCTACACACATTTAGCCATCCCAATCTGAGCCTTAGAGGAGGATGAACACTCCCCGCGTGACTCCTTCTTCTGTTTCCCCTTTTAGAAAGTTAAAATACAAGGAGGGGAGGGTTTCCAGCTTCCCGCTCCCGTCCCCTTTAGTCGCCTTCTATGACGCGTGGGGAATGCGTGGGAAGTATTCTTTCTCCCCTATCCCCAGGGGAGCAAGGTTATTAGGTACAGTAGGGTTGAGGGTCAATTCAATTGGGAGGTGAGTTTGAAAGGAGAAAAACTGGAGGAAGTGAAGTGTTTTAGATATCTGGGAGAGGATCTGGCAGCGGATGGAACCATGGAAGCGGAAGTGGATCATAGGGTGGGGGAGGGGGCGAGAATTCTGGGAGCCTTGAAGAATGTGTGGAAGTCGAGAACATTATCTCGGAAAGCAAAAATGGGTATGTTTGAAGGAATAGTGGTTCCAACAATGTTGTATGGTTACGAGGCGTGGGCTATGGATAGAGTTGTGCGCAGGAGGATGGATGTGCTGGAAATGAGATGTTTGAGGACAATGTGTGGTGTGAGGTGGTTTGATCGAGTAAGTAACGTAAGGGTAAGAGAGATGTGTGGAAATAAAAAGAGCGTGGTTGAGAGAGCAGAAGAGGGTGTTTTGAAATGGTTTGGGCACATGGAGAGAATGAGTGAGGAAAGATTGACCAAGAGGATGTATGTGTCGGAGGTGGAGGGAACGAGGAGAAGTGGGAGACCAAATTGGAGGTGAAAAGATGGAGTGAAAACGATTTTGTGTGATCGGGGCCTGAACATGCAGGAGGGTGAAAGGAGGGCAAGGAATAGAGTGAATTGGATCGATGTGGTATACCGGGGTTGACGTGCTGTCAGTGGATTGAATCAGGGCATGTGAAGCGTCTGGGGTAAACCAATGAAAGCTGTGTAGGTATGTATATTTGCGTGTGTGGACGTATGTATATACATGTGTATGGGGGTGGGTTGGGCCATTTCTTTCGTCTGTTTCCTTGCGCTACCTCGCAAACGCGGGAGACAGCGACAAAGCAAAAAAAAAAAAAAAATACGTATATATATATATATATATATATATATATATATATATATATATATATATATACATACATATATATATATATATATATATATATATATATATATATATATATATATATATATATATATATATATATATATATAAGACAGAGGTACTGCTGTTGAAAGATGTACGTGGATTTATTGACTTGTAAAATACAACGCTTACTATGGGTATGATCGTGAAAAACTCGATTCGATATATGATATAATAATAATAATATAACAATAATCGAAGACACAAATTCTAATGATATCATGTTGGTCTCTCATACACTGCACTAACATAAACCATCATCATTTACAAAGAAATTACTCTGAAGGTGATGTTACCGTACTATCCCACGCTATCGTGTTTCTCTCATCGTTAACAAACATGTGACGAGCAACACATCGCTGCTATACCCATTTTCTTTCACAAATCTGGTCGAGTAATTCGGTGCGGCAAACCTACAAATGACGACAGGAACCTCGCGCCAACTATTTCCAGCGATTTACTTTTAGCATCTTCTCGTGTGTGTCTTGCAGCCTTAACAAACATCTCCTCTCCGGCTAAATTACATCCCTCATGTTTAGAAAAAAAAGGAAAATCAGAAGAAAACATCATTATTTCGTTCTCTGTTTCCACGTTTCCTGTTTTTCACTGTGCGTTCGAGCCGTAAAAGCAAGCAAGAGGGAGTAAGTCATCTATTACAGTCTATATATCTTCATCTAGAATACAGGTAGCATCAAGAGCCTCAACACAATGTCCATCTGTGTGTCGCCTGCACATCCCTCGAATGCAGCAGGGGACCCATGTGTGGGCGGCCAGACCCACATCTGACGCTTCCTGTACACTAATTACCGGAGGAATCCCTCCCTCGGTGCCGGCATACCCCAGTGTGTCATTGTTGGCTGCACACATCACGCAACCCAGCCATTAGCTCGCCATTACCTGATAGTATTCACAGTCGTGAGAGAGTTACCATGACGGACGGATGGCCGGCAGTCGCTGCAACCACCTGCTTCCATCTGTCTGGTTGAGAACCTGCTTCCAGCCGCCTCGTCACTACCCACCTGCTACCAGCTGTCCCATCCCTATCCACCTGCTACCAGCTGCCCCATCTCACCTACTCACCTTCTGTTCTTTGCGACGGAAAAATCACCGATTCTCTGCGATTATCGTTGCCAACGAAGAGTAAGGCACCGCTGCAGAAGATGGTACGTATCTACATCAGGGTGGGAGAGATGGAAGCAGATGGTTGGGTGAGGATGGAGTAGCTGGTAGCGGGTAGGTGGGGACAGGGGAGCTGGAAACAGGTGGATGAGGACGGGATAGTTGGGTGGAGGACAGTTTCTGGAAGTTGGGTGGAAAATAGACAGCTTTAAGCATGTGGGAAGGGGGAAGAAGCTGAATGGAGATGGAGAGGGGTTAAACAGCTGGGTGGAGACGGAACAAGTGAGTGGAGGTGGGTGGGACAGCCGGGCCAAAGAGGTTAAGCAGCTGGGTGGAGGTGGTTGAGGGTGATTAGCCGGGTGGAGAGGGAGCGGCTGGGTGGAGGTGGATGGGACAGCGTGGCCACCTTCCTCACTATCATCATTAACAAGACAAATATGGCCATCGTCCAACTGACACCGACCCTCCTCTCACCTGATCCTCCCGTCTGTCAGCATACAGCGACAGCCTCCCGATAACCTAATGTGCTATCCTGGTGCAACACGATAACGAAGCCCCATTAAGGATGAACCTACGATAACGGAGAAAAATCTCAAAAAGGTTCCCAGGCATCATCGAGCAACTAATGCCGGTGCAACACACACTCCCCATTGTGGTTCTTATCTGTGGCTCATCAACTGATTGGCTGTGTCATGAATGGCAGCTCAAGGATGCAGAGAGATTATGGCAGTTACAATTCACGGTAGAGGTGGCTAAATGTGTGACAGACACTTAAATCCACCAGGACTTCCACCACGAAAGTATTTTAGAGGATTAATGAAAAGCTAAAAGTTCTCTAGGGAAGGCCCTAATATTATATGGACTAGACTAGACTATCTCGTTCAGACAGAGCTAAGATCGAGAACCTTACACAATATAATGGATCATGAGGGACGTGAGAAAACTTGGGTTGCACCCTCTCCATACAACAGAGGAAAGAGGTAACAGAAAATACATTGGTTTACAATGAGGCTGCCTGCTGCTGAGTGATCTTGATTCATCTCTGTCTAGCTTTTTGGTAACTTAATGATTGGTAACAGCTGCATCGTCTCTCTCTGAAGGAGACATCTATCTTTGTATTCAGGAAGTCAGCAGCAAGCTTATTCCATGCTACAATAACCCAATTTGTGGGAAGTATTTTCCTTTACAAGCAGTAAATAAAGGTGTATCAAAACTGTTTATCATTCAAAATCTATGAAATTCCGGACACTGTTTCTCATAGGACGATACTTCAGTTCTTTAGAATCTTTCCTTATAGTACCGGTGATCCATATCATAGATTGCTGGTTACTGAAATTTCTCTATTTCTCGGTTCTTTCAATAGTGTGGAATACTCTCAACTATACAAGGTTCTTATAACAAGGTCTAGCTAGTGAGTAACAGAGGGTCACTGTGAGGGTCTTGTGTCTTGCACTGAATCCCTTACGATGAATACTAACCCTGTTTGCCTTTTGAGCAACAACTACATATTGTTCAGAATATTTCTGACCCTTACTGAGCACAGGTTTAAGATACCTCTCTTCCTTGACCTCTAAAGTGATTTCTCAAATATTCTGGATTCGTAATCTTTCATCTTCTCTAAAGGTGAATTAAGCAATTCACGGGTCCTCCAGTGTCGATTGTATAGGTGCGAATTATAATTGCGACAGTTGGTCCACAATCAACCCAGCTGTTCATTCTTCCGTAGGAGTTTGTCGATAATTAGGGTACCTAACTTACACTTAGGTGTATATACGTATCTATCTTCACATACTTTCTCGCTGTCTCCCACGTTAGCGACGTAGCGCAAGGAAACAGACGAAAGAATGGCCGAACCACCCACATATACATGTATATACATAAAACGCCCACACATGCATACATACATATCTATACATTTCAACGTATACATATATATACATACACAGACATATACATATATACACATGTACATATTCATACATGCTGCCTTCATCCATTCTCGCCGCCACCCCGCCACATGAAATGAAACCCCCCTCCCCCCGAGCGCGCGCGAGGTGGCGCTAGGAAAGGACAACAAAGGCCACATTCGTCCACGCTCAGTCTCTAGCTGTCATGTGTAATGCACCGAAACCACAGCTCCCTTTCCACATCCAGGCCCTACAAGACTTTCCATGGTTTACCCCAGACGCTTCACATGCCCTGGTTCAATCCAGGTATATATATATATATATATATATATATATATATATATATATATATATATATATATATATATATTTATATATATATATATATATATATATATATATATATATATATATATATATATATATATATATATATATATATATATAACATAAAAAGATGTTCTGGAAGGAGGTAAATAAAGTGCGTAAGACAAGGGAGCAAATGGGAACTTCAGTGAAGGGCGCAAATGGGGAGGTGATAACAAGTAGTGGTGATGTGAGAAGGAGAGGGAGTGAGTATTTTGAAGGTTTGTTGAATGTGTTTGATGATAGAGTGGCAGATATAGGGTGTTTTGGTCGAGGTGGTGTGCAAAGTGCGAGGGTTAGGGAAAATGATTTGGTAAACAGAGAAGAGGTAGTAAAAGCTTTGCGGAAGATGAAAGCCGGCAAGGCAGCAGGTTTGGATGGTATTGCAGTGGAATTTATTAAAAAAGGGGGTGACTGTATTGTTGACTGGTTGGTAAGGTTATTTAATGTACGTATGACTCATGGTGAGGTGCCTGAGGATTGGCGGAATGCGTGCATAGTGCCATTGTACAAAGGCAAAGGGGATAAGAGTGAGTGCTCAAATTACAGAGGTATAAGTTTGTTGAGTATTCCTGGCAAATTGTATGGGAGGGTATTGATTGAGAGGGTGAAGGCATGTACAGAGCATCAGATTGGGGAAGAGCAGTGTGGTTTCAGAAGTGATAGAGGATGTGTGGATCAGGTGTTTGCTTTGAAGAATGTATGTGAGAAATACTTAGAAAAGCAAATGGATTTGTATGTAGCATTTATGGATCTGGAGAAGGCATATGATAGAGTTGATAGAGATGCTCTGTGGAAGGTATTAAGAATATATGGTGTGGGAGGCAAGTTGTTAGATGCAGTGAAAAGTTTTTATCGAGGATGTAAGGCATGTGTACGTGTAGGAAGAGAGGAAAGTGATTGGTTCTCAGTGAATGTAGGTTTGCGGCAGGTGTGTGATGTCTCCATGGTTGTTTAATTTGTTTATGGATGGGGTTGTTAGGGAGGTGAATGCAAGAGTTTTGGAAAGAGGGGCAAGAATGAAGTCTGTTGGGGATGAGAGAGCTTGGGAAGTGAGTCAGTTGTTGTTCGCTGATGATACAGCGCTGGTGGCTGATTCATGTGAGAAACTGCAGAAGCTGGTGACTGAGTTTGGTAAAGTGTGTGAAAGAAGAAAGTTAAGAGTAAATGTGAATAAGAGCAAGGTTATTAGGTACAGTAGGGTTGAGGGTCAAGTCAATTGGGAGGTGAGTTTGAATGGAGAAAAACTGGAGGAAGTGAAGTGTTTTAGATATCTGGGAGTGGATCTGGCAGCGGATGGAAACATGGAAGCGGAAGTGGATCATAGGGTGGGGGAGGGGGCGAAAATCCTGGGAGCCTTGAAGAATGTGTGGAAGTCGAGAACATTATCTCGGAAAGCAAAAATGGGTATGTTTGAAGGAATAGTGGTTCCAACAATGTTGTATGGTTGCGAGGCGTGGACTATGGATAGAGTTGTGCGCAGGAGGATGGATGTGCTGGAAATGAGATGTTTGAGGACAATGTGTGGTGTGAGGTGGTTTGATCGAGTAAGTAACGTAAGGGTAAGAGAGATGTGTGGAAATAAAAAGAGCGTGGTTGAGAGAGCAGAAGAGGGTGTTTTAAAATGGTTTGGTCACATGGAGAGAATGAGTGAGGAAAGATTGACCAAGAGGATATATGTGTCGGAGGTGGAGGGAACGAGGAGAAGAGGGAGACCAAATTGGAGGTGGAAAGATGGAGTGAAAAAGATTTTGTGTGATCGGGGCCTGAACATGCAGGAGGGTGAAAGGAGGGCAAGGAATAGAGTGAATTGGAGCGATGTGGTATACCGGGGTTGACGTGCTGTCAGTGGATTGAATCAAGGCATGTGAAGCGTCTGGGGTAAACCATGGAAAGCTGTGTAGGTATGTATATTTGCGTGTGTGGACGTATGTATATACATGTGCATGGGGGTGGGTTGGGCCATTTCTTTCGTCTGTTTCCTTGCGCTACCTCGCAAACGCGGGAGACAGCGGCAAAAAAAAAAAAAAAAAAAAAAAAATATATATATATATATATATATATATATATATATATATATATATATATATATATATATATATATATATATATATAGCATTAGTATCTGGTACTGTTATGCTTATACGATTTTATTTTTTCTTTATTATATGAGGGAAAACTTATAATGGTGGTATAAATATTTCCAGGAGGTCGAAAGGCTGGTTGACTACCAGAATGCAGTGATCTGTATCTAACAAAAATACAATCGATCTCGTTAACTGGAACTAGTGGCATATGAAATGACTGTGTTCGTGACCCAGAATCTTATTTCAACGTGTATTTATGTGAATTAGATTCAGTTCTAACTCGCAAGAGGGTCTGTTTATGCTAGTGATATCAAAACAGGTTATGGGATAATGATAAAGAACGATTCTAAGATTGGTCCGAGAAATGACACGCAAACATCAATGTGTATAAGTGCAGTTTTTTATGTTAGCTGTGGTGATATGAGCAGCTGAATGCCCTAATCATGGCCACCTCATTAACGTTATGTATATATATATATATATATATATATATTTTTTTTTTTTTTTTTTATACTTTGTCGCTGTCTCCCGCGTTTGCGAGGTAGCGCAAGGAAACAGACGAAAGAAATGGCCCAACCCCCCCCCATACACATGTATATACATACGTCCACACACGCACATATACATACCTACACAGCTTTCCATGGTTTACCCCAGACGCTTCACATGTCTTGATTCAATCCACTGACAGCACGTCAACCCCGGTATACCACATTGCTCCAATTCACTCTATTCCTTGCCCTCCTTTCACCCTCCTGCAAGTTCAGGCCCCGATCACACAAAATCTTTTTCACTCCATCTTTCCACCTCCAATTTGGTCTCCCTCTTCTCCTCGTTCCCTCCACCTCCGACACATATATCTTCTTGGTCAACCTTTCCTCACTCATTCTCTCCATGTGCCCAAACCATTTCAAAACACCCTCTTCTGCTCTCTCAACCACGCTCTTTTTATTTCCACACATCTCTCTCACCCTTACGTTACTTACTCGATCAAACCACGTCACACCACACATTGTCCTCAGACATCTCATTTCCAGCACATCCATCCTCCTGCGCACAACTCTATCCATAGCCCACGCCTCGCAACCATACAACATTGTTGGAACCACTATTCCTTCAAACATACCCATTTTTGCTTTCCGAGATAATGTTCTCGACTTCCACACATTCTTCAAGGCTCCCAGAATTTTCGCCCCCTCCCCCACCCTATGGTCCAATTCTGCTTCCATGGTTCCATCCGCTGCCACATCCACTCCCAGATATCTAAAACACCTCACTTCCTCCAGTTTTTCTCCATTCAAACTCACCTCCCAATTTACTTGACCCTCAACCCTACTGTACCTAATGACCTTGCTCTTATTCACATTTACTCTTAACTTTCTTCTTCCACACACTTTACCAAACTCCGTCACCAGCTTCTGCAGTTTCTCACATGAATCAGCCACCAGCGCTGTATCATCAGCGAACAACAACTGACTCACTTCCCAAGCTCTCTCATCCCCAACAGACTTCATACTTGCCCCTCTTTCCAAAACTCTTGCCTTTACCTCCCTAACAACCCCATCCATAAACAAATTAAACAACCATGGAGACATCACACACCCCTGCCGCAAACCTACATTCACTGAGAACCAATCACTTTCCTCTCTTCCTACACGTACACATGCCTTACATCCTCGATAAAAACTTTTCACTGCTTCTAACAACTTGCCTCCCACACCATATATATATATATATATATATATATATATATATATATATATATATATATATATATATATATATATATATACATATATATATATGTGTGTGTGTGTGTGTGTGTGTGTGTGTGTGTGTGTGTAAACGCCTCATGAATTTCAAGAGTAAAGGTGAAAATGGAACACCATAAGTTCGCAAGTGCATTCTCGTGTAATGATCACATCTTTAGGGGAGATAAGATAATGAGGTGATAGATTTAGATCTGTCACTTTATATGCAAAGAAAAGCGGAGCTAAGACTGTTTACCAATGGCGTCTTAGCTCCGTCTTTCTTTATATGTAAACTGACTGTTCTAAGTATTCTATCTCATTATTGTATCTCCCTTGACGATGTGATCATTACATGAAAGTGCACTTGGGAATTTATCGTGTTTCATGTTTATCGTGGTTATCAGCAAATACTAGATCACGCAACCACTGTAAACTACTGCAATATATTTATTTATTCATTTATTTTGCTTTGTCGCTGTCTCCCGCGTTAGCGAGGTAGCGCAAAGAAACAGACGAAAGAATGGCCCAACCCACCCACATACACATGTATATACATACACGTCCACACACGCAAATATACATACCGATACATCTCGACGTATACATATATATACACACACAGACATATACATATATACACATGTACATGAACGAATGTGGCCTTTGTTGTCTTTTCCTAGCGCTACCTCGCGCACATGCGGGGTAGGGGGTTGTTATTTCATGTGTGGCGGGGAGGCGACGGGAATGAATAAGGGCAGACAGTATGAATTATGTACATGTGTATATATGTCTGTGTGTGTATACTTATGTATACGTTGAGATGTATAGGTACAAATACGTGCGTGTGTGGACGTGTATGTATGTACATGTGTATGTGGGTGGGTTGGGCCATTATTTCGACTGTTTCCTTGCGCTACCTCGCTAACGCGGGAGACAGCGAGAAAGTATAATAATTAAACAAATATATATATATATATATATATATATATATATATATATATATATATATATATATATATATATATTTTTTTTTTTTTTTTTCCATACTATTCGCTATTTCCCGCGATAGCGAGGTAGCGTTAAGAACAGAGGACTGGGCCTTTGAGGGAATATCCTCACCTGGACCTCTTCTCTCTTCCTTCCTTTGGAAAATTAAAAAAAAAAAAAAGAGAGAGGGGAGGATTTCCAGCCCCCCGCTCCCTTTCCTTTTAGTCGCCTTCTAAGACACGCAGGGAATACGTGGGAGGTATTCTTTCTCCCCTATCCCCAGGGAATATATATATATATATATATATATATATATATATATATATATATATATATATATATATATATATATATATATCTTTTCTTCCATACTATTCGCCATCTCACGCGTTAGCGAGTTAGCGTTAAGAACAGAGGACTGGACCTTTGAATGAATATTCTCACCTGGCCCCCTTCTCTGTTCCATCTGTTGGAAGATTAAAAAAAAAAACGAGAAGGGAGGATTTCCAGCCCCCCGCTCCCTTCCCTTTTAGTCGCCTTCTACGACACGCAGGGAATACGTGGGAAGTATTCTTTCCCCCCTATCCCCAGAAATAATATATATATATATATATATATATATAGGGGATAGGGGATTAAGAATACTTCCCACGTATTCCCTGCGTGTCGTAGAAGGCGACTAAAAGGGGAGGGAGCGGGGGGCTGGAAATCCTCCCCTCTCGTTTTTTTTTTTTTTTTTTTTTTTTTTTTTTTTTTTCCAAAAGAAGGAACAGAGAATTGGGCCAGGTGAGGGTATTCCCTCAAAGGCCCAGTCCTCTGTTCTTAATGCTACCTCGCTAACGCGGGAAATGGCGAATAGTATAAAAGAAAGAAAAAGATATATATATATATATATATATATATATACCCTAAGAAACAACTGTCTACCGAACCTTCACAGCTAATGACACTTAAAAACACACTTAAAACTTATAAAAACTCCCCTGCAACTGGAACTGATAAATATACACAATGTAAGATAAATCGATTAAAATGCAATTCAAGCAACTGTAGATATTCTCAGTTACTCCCAGATACGCCACAAAATGCCGAACAGCTGGAGACTTGCTAACATAGCACCCATCCTGAAATCCTCGAAGCCCTGAATATCTCCCTCCTATTACAAAATTTATGCTAGATATTCCTCTGTCACCCAAGTAGAGTGGCTTTAAACCCAATTACTCCACACATACCGCGTGTGTTTAACCAACCTGAACTGTACTGTACTAGTAACAAAAAACAGAAAGCATTTGACACTATTTCCTAACACCTCATATAAAAAATACTTGACGCCACCCTCGACCAATATGACAGAAGTGGTTAACCTCCAAGTTTGTGTCAAGCATTCTTCATTCTTCAAGGCAAACACCATGTACAAGCACCCTTTACCTCCTGTGCTCCAGCCTAAGCAGCTGCTCTGTGCATGACACTGTAGTTTCGATCACCAATTCCCATAAAACTTGCTAGGTACTATCAGCCATAGTATTTCGAATATTCATTTCTGTCCATGTTTCGTTTATACAAGGACACTCCACACACACACTTCGCCCGACCTTAAGGACTTCAACATATGTCGGACAACCTGTCTAATCAATTACCGACATCATCTTAACCTTTGTATAGAAACTCGACCACAGTCCCAACAACTCCTGACACATTACCGCTCTTCATCTTATGCAAGGCTTGCACTGCCTCCTCTCTTTTCACCATACATTTCATCATTTCATCATGTCACCTCGTTCCAAACACACCAAATGACCTGCCCATCATCTAGCATATTCCGTAGTCCATTTTTTTACACCTTCGTTTGTAACCACTTCCCCATCGGTTTTCTTCACTGTTGCCCCTATTCGTTCACTTGTTCTCTTTCACGTCATTCACCTCCTTCCAAACCATCTTATTGTTTCTCTAATCTTGACTTATACTCTTTTTTTTCGTTTCTCATTTGTCCTCATTTTCCTTTAGCTTTCATACACTTATCTCGACCTCCGTTTACTATTTCTTTGTACTCCTAATCATTTGAACCTCTTGCATGCAAGTGTCGATTATATCCTTCTCTCTTCTGTTTCAGTATTTCTTACATACTTACATACTTCAGTTCATCCCGTGGGACGTGAATATGTCACAGAAAGTAATCTACTTTCATGTTTTAGAAATGCTTTTGCAATGATAAGTATCAAGAAACTGAGACCACAGAGTGAAGGATAGGCTCTTGACGACGTCCACTGACCTCATTCTGATCTTGTGGAACAAAATGTCATACACAACAAATAAAAACTTTGACGTTTTATATACGCCTTGACCTTTGTCTTCAGTTCACAGACCTAAGTAGCATTTACGGATGATGAAGTACAATCTTGATGTCATTAACATGGATGAATTTGCAAAAGGGGGCTTACCTGTGCCGTGCTTGATGAGTGGTACACTGTAAATGTAGAGAGAAATGAAGTACCACGACAAAGCAGAATGTACGCACTTTCTTTACACAGTGCATACATGAGAGAGAGAGAGAGAGAGAGAGAGAGAGAGAGAGAGAGAGAGAGAGAGAGAGAGAGAGAGAGAGAGAGAGAGAGAGAGAGAGAGAGCGAGAGAGAGAGAGAGAGAGAGACTCAAGCTCTGATTCGAAAAATGCCGCGTGGATGTGTCTTGACTTGCGATACAAGGAGAGAGAAAAAAAAATGGTTCCTCAGAAACGAGAATCACACAGGATCCACCGGGACAAAATGTGATCTATATATATAGAGAGAAAAGACTTAAAACCCAACTAAGAATACAGGATGAATCCTCTTTACGACGAACAATGAGAAACTCTAATGCTGACAACAGGAGGAGCAACATCACCCGAGGCAACAACTGACCTTCTGAAAATCCAAGAAAATAACACTGGTATGATGTCTCCACCTCAGACTGCAAGGCCAGCCATGAGTCATGACCGCTCACACAAGTTAATGAAAACACAAAAAATATCAGGAAACTCGACGGGCGAAGCTGATCGTCTGTCATTTCTTGCTACCTTACGAAAAAATAAACATTATAATAATGCCTCGTGTCGTTCATTAGTGCATGTTCCACTTTCGTCAGCGATAAAATGAGTTCGTAAACAAGACAGACAAATCTCTGGTGATGAAGAGGACAAAGATCTGATATATCTGATAAGAGATGCAGACATCATGGGCAAAGTGTTGCCTGCCGTTCAGAAATGTTTACATCAAAGATGAAATGTTTTTTCCTAGGATCTCATACAAGTAATGGTGGGAGCCAAAATTTTTTCACCAATCCACGGACTCTTTCGCCCAAGAATAACACATTACTGGTGACAGATATGTGAAAGAGCCCTAAGACAAGAGCTTGAACGCTGCACTCTGTGACCATCAAACGTCTGACAATATCACTGACACATATTAACCAAGACCAGGTGACTCCAACCGTGCATTGCTGTAAACACGATTCAAGAAGCTGCTGAAGTTCTTCCCGGATGAGAGACTCCTCAGGAACATGCATTTATCTACCTATCCAGACAGACGGCCACATGTACACGGATGTAAAGACGCGAGCTGTTTGACATACAGGCCAGGAACTGGAGCGTGTGTAAGAAGAACTAAGTATCAGCATAATCTTCAGTGACAAATAGATTCCTAATGCATCAATCATACCTCCAGACGCAGGAGGAAAACAGATGCTTCAAACCTACATAATGCCCCGACTCCAAGTGCAGGTATGTGCATAGATGTTGGTCTTCAGCTCAATGAATGTAAGATGCTATATTTAACATGATTGGACTTCCTTCCCCAACTTGGACCTGACGTACACCCTGCTTTATCTGGCTTCCATTGGTTCACTGTATGTGGTTACTGTGTATCTTTTCTGGGCAAAGGCAAAGTCCAGCTCTTTGATCTGATCAAGGATGGCGAGCTTGCATCCAAAGCTGCAAAATTCGGAGGGCCATATACACTACATAAGGATCTTTTACACTAGTCACTGAACAATATGTGTCAACTACTTGAGGGTGTGTCCCCAAGTGTTGGATGTCAGTGAAGCTTCGTCTCATATATTCATAACTCCACATGAAATTAATAACCATAAAAATCCACACGAGGGAAATCTAATCTTCAGATCTCATTTGCATACCTGCCAGCAACTCAGTTCTTCACCAAGAGGTCGAAACAAACGAACCAGGTGACATCCGTGTGACGAAATGTTATAAGTGATCCCATACTGAGTGGTTCAAGAGCCAAACGAATCCCTCGGGTGGTTCAAGAGCCAAACACATCCCTCAGGTGTCATCATCTTGGGTGATAAAGACAAGTCGAACTACTGTGTTCCTGATGATGAAAGCTTCAGCTTACACTCAGTTAAGCCGAAGCTTGTCCTAAGCTTGTCTATTTTGTGACTAACAAACAAATTCTAAAATGTGGAAACATACGTTGGACTCCCATAGAGTAGCGGTCAGCGATGCTGACAGTGACGCATTCAGGGGCCATCCTGGGTCTAAGTCGCATAGGTTCGAGTCCTGGTCGCTCGCGGCAGTCGGTCCAGAGTCAACTCAGCCGACCAGGGGCTGGTCGATAAATTGGGTCCCAGTCTTAGGCTAAGATATGTTTATATAACGCAAATGAAGTAGCCTTGATTAAGGCATTCAGCAGCTGGTGCCGTCTCAGCTACTATGTTAATAAGTCTGTTATGAATCTTTTTCATTCACTAACGATAGTAGTTTTTGTGATCTCAGGCTTATCTCACTCTGTTTCGTTATTTACACCTGAAAAATGTGACTGGAAAAGGTTAAATTTAAGTTGTTCTCACCGTATTCATTCACTGATACTCGGGACAAAAGTGGGGGAGAATCTACTTAATACACGAGCCCCAAATATATTACTGTCAGTGGCTGTCTCAGATTTCCTTTTCCCAAACGCGTAAAAACTTCGATCCTGATTACTTTTTTTCACTTTCCTGTTTTAAGTATCTCCACAAGCGAATAAACACTGCTTTTTCAGTGTTCCTCTTGACCCTCTTATCCTATATTCTCAGTTTTTGTCAGTGACACCAATTCGTTACTGCTTTCTCAGCGTTCTTCAGTGACCCTCATGTTCACTACTGATTCCTCAGTGACCTTCATGTTCACTACTGCATACTCAGAGTTCCTCAGTCACCCTCAGTTCGTTACCATTTGATCAAGTATTCCTCTGTAACCTTCATATTCGTTACTGCTCTCTCAGTGCTCCTGTGTGACCCTCATATTCATGACTAAATTCTCTTTACAATCCACCCAAACTTCCACCACCATTCATTTGAAAGGGGCACAATGATACGTCATCACTTTTAATCATTTCCCTTGCCAGTCCGCAGCTCCAGCCAACGTCAGAGGCCTCACATGATCAACTCCCACAGGTAAACATATATATTTCCCCGCCGTGGTATATAAACAGTCCCGGCAGCTGTTCTGCTGCACTGTTCCTCTTTGTTGTTCTGTGGTTTGCTTGGCTTTGGCTGCCTTTATTACCTCAGAGGAATATACGCCCGTGTTGCTTCTACCCTTGATGTTAGCTTTGGCTGTCCAGCTGTCTGTTCAGGAAAGCGGAAATGTAATTCCTCTCAGAATACATTTTTCAAAGTAATATCATCAATCCTGTTTCTGTATCTCTTATCGTTTTCTTATTACTAGATAGGCTCCTCGATTTCTGCTTCCTTCATTTTCTTTCTTTAGTTATACCTGCGACACAAATCTTTCTCCATAAGCTCCAGCATTCACTCGTACAAGCCGTTCGTAATAGCCTTCGTTACGCGACAGCCGAAACCATTACCCGGAATGCCTCGGTAAATGGTTCAATATTTCGACACCTAAAGGTTCACTTATGGTTGGTAAACGGAATGTCTGAAGAAGGTTCTGGGGCGCATTAGCTCATTCAGATTTTACGGAGAAATTCGCAAGCCATACACATTTCCCTTCCCATCTGAGCTCGGTGATTCAGCCACGCTCAGCGAGACCGCATCCAGTGACACAGTCGTCGTAGAGAACAAAAGGTTTATAAGCTAACACGTCTACAGCCCAGCTGCTGATAACGGTCTTGGTAGCCAGCCATCTTTCCGAACGAGATTGTTAACTTATCCCCATCCTTGCTCCCGTCGACGTGTCAATATCTCGTCTTCCACAAATAATCTCTGCACGCCGCAGATAAGATCTATTACACACACACACACACACACACACACACACACACACACACACACTTGTTTATGACGGTGTTAAGAAATACTCTTATAGGATGAGAGTGGTGGATGAATGGAACAGAAACATACTTAATTCAGACATCATACATAAATCTAAGATGTTGTATCACAGAAGGAAATGTTCAAGATGTGGGGGTCCCACGAGTGTAAAATGACATCCCTGTGCAGTAAAAATGAGTAATAAGACACGAAAAGAACAATATGTACTGCAGAATGAATGCTATACACTGGTAGAGATGGGAAAATAACGATATATACGGCCTGGTTGGTGAAAGGTTTAGAAAAGTGAAGAACTAAGAGCACCCGTGCATGTTATGTACTGGAGAGATAATAGAAAGAGTCAAAGACACAGGGGTTGATAATCCAACACTGAGGGATCGAGTTGATAAGTGGATGGTGGAAGAATTAAAAACATTAGTAAAGCGGAAGGTTGATAGACAAAAAAATTGATGAATACTTTTAGCTTGGTTAAAAAAAATCATACACCAGACAAGGAAGAAAAGGAGAAGAAGAAGGAACGCTCATCAAAACGTTTATCGGAAGCTGTAGAATTACCAGACGCAGTGCCGGTGATGCAAGAGAGGAAAAGAATTCGTGGTTATAACCAAGACGTAAGGGAACGGTCATTTCTGGATATGTTTCACTCGCAGTCATAAAACCAGGAGGTACTTAGGCAGGCCAAGAAACTTGAAAACAATGTGAAGTTCAATGGGGTATAAATGAAAGGCGACAGAACTAAGGCCAAAATAGGAGGAAAAACAAAGAATACGGTCAGAATGTGAAAAAAAAGAAAAAAAAATAGGAGACACCAAGTGATGCAAGAGGACGGACCACCCCAGCTAACACCGCGGAGAGGTCAGGAACGTTAGGTGATGGTTCCTTCAGACGATAATTACAAATATTGAAGGATTATTAGTAAACGATAAAGAGCTGGACCTCAAGGAACATACATGGGAATACGCACCTGACAATGGTGGTGTGATACCACAGCTTTATGAAGAGTAATATCTCACCCTCTTTGTCTTAAGGAACACTTCTTTTGCTCTTTTTATAAGGATGTTGATCAATTTCCTTTCTCATATTTCCAAATTCCTCCTAAGGATTATGATAAATGTGATGATCTCATGGAGTATCTGATTACCCTGTAATAGTTTACAATCTCTCTTCATTGTTTAGCTTACAGTGAGCTCTCCAACATGGGATGTTTTCTATTTCATTGATCAGTTTCAAAAGTGTATCAACGTATCATCAAATGAATCCTCATCTAAGACCTTGATACATCCTATGCTTATCGTGGTACATGACCATATTTCCATCTACGGTACGGCAAATCTGATGATGTGGTGGTCCTTACTTTCCAATGTTCAACCTACATCACATTGTTCTGTTGGCGGTTGATGATGGAGTAACATATCGCACTTCTAACTAGGCTGTTGCTGTATAAATTCCTTTGTACACATTCCTTTGTATAAGTCCTCAGGTGTTCCACGTACGTAACATGGTTGAAGCACCTTGCTGCCGAGCGACCACCACCTGCTGGCAGAATTGGCAGAGCAATACTTATGGGAAGCATTCTATTGGGTTGCAAAATTTCTCTGATAATTCAGTTTTCCATTAATTCATAATGACGGCATAAGAATTTAATTGATTAACGTTCTATGTCTATTATCGCCAGGTTGCCTGGCAACATGATCCTTGTTCTCAGAAGACACAGAAATGTCCTTAGGCTAGTAACTTAGGTCAAGCTGAATCACAGGACAAATGGTATAAAACTCAAAACTCAGAGACGTAGTACGGACGTAGGGAAAAAGCTTCTTTTTCTATAGGTATGTTGAGCACTGGAATAAGTTACCGTCAGATGTCGTGAATGCTAAGACTGGAAATACCTTCAAAAGTCGTTTAGACAAATATCTTATAAATTCAGGTATACTCTGAGAAAAATCCAGAAATAAACTGTATAAACGACAGCACTAACGGAGACAGTGAAAGGCTAATGAGCAGCAGCAGGGAGTAGGTAATACCTTAGAAAAGTGGTGAGTGGAATTACATTTTCTTGTCAAGTTAAACGGTTTTCTTTTTTTTCTTTTACCAGACAAACCAGTCGTGGGCCAATCAGGCCTCCTGTTATCTATCTTTCTCATGTAAACTCATCTAAATTCTCTCCCTCTCCTTCTCTCTGTCTGTCTGTCTGTCTGTCTGTCTCTCTCTCTCTCTCTCTCTCTCTCTCTCTCTCTCTCTCTCTCTCTCTCTCTCTCTCTCTCTCTCTCTCTCTCTCTCACACACACACACATACACACTGGCAAAGTCTTATACTGAAGGTAGAAAAACAAATCTCGCTTCACTGATGTTCAGTCTGCCCATCTCCACAAAGCAGAGATGGAAGTGAGACAGACCATGCCTGATGATGATGTACTCACTGTGTTCACTGCTCTGGGACCTACAGGCGGCAAACTCACAGTGGTATTGGTTGGGACTGATACCGACCTGTTAGCTATGCTTGTGTCTCAAGCCACAGCTTTGATGAGGCTATTCATCCTTCATCCCAAGTTAAGCTACAGATAACACAGAATGGTTAACATGAATCCTTGGGAGAAGAGAAGCAAAGCTTGCTGTTTCCCCATACTGTAGCTGCATGTCATACATCAACTCTGTTCAAACAACGAAAGAAAAATTGTTTTCAACCTTCTTGTGTACAAATATGATGATCTTGCTGTGGAAATACCTGTAATCTAACAAGGAAACAACAAGTCAACACGACGTTGCCCTTGCGAGAGAGAAGTTTCTCTTAGCTAAATATGGAAGAGTCAAGTTCAGTTCACTGTATGAGTAAAGAAACTCTGCCTATAAAATGACTGTCACTCACAAATCAGAGAGCTTTCTTTCACCTCACAACTCCTCCACCAACAAGAGCAGATGCTCAGAAACATTGTTTTTGTGGCAAAACATTTCACTTTGAATGAGTTTATTTTTTTTTAATCATATGGAATGGTTGACCAATTAGTGTGGTTGAAAGCAGTATCATAAATACGTTTAAGTCCACGACTAACATTACACTCATTTAGGCACATTGACTTCTTTAATTTTTTTTCTTTTCAAGTGAAAGCAGGAAAACCTTTCATCGCACTAATTTGCGAGTTTCTGATATCTTCCACTACCACAATCTGCTTCGAAGGGACCCACTGGTCTGTTGCTGACTGAATTCTTTCGTATTACTTTATATTATCGGCCGTATTCTGTTTTTTTTCTCTTTTTTTTTTGTTAACTGAGACGGCACGGGCAACTGAGGCCCTAATCAAGGCCATCTTGATTAACGCCACACACCCATTTTATCGATCAACCCCCCAGGGGTGGATGAACAGCTGGACTGATTCTTGTTGACCAACTGACACAACCAGAAATCGAACCTATGCGTTCGACCCCGAGCGACTCGTGAATGCGTCATGGTAAGGAACGCTGACCTCTACACCACGGAAGGTTCAGTGATGGTTGGGAGATATATGTGTTCTCCCTCCGGTAGAGTAGGAATGGCAACTGCTTAACAATGATGCATTCATTCCTGTGCCTACTGGCCTGTCAACTGCACCAGAAAAAAAAGAGTAGAGTAATTCATGAATCTCATAAGCCACGTTTGCACCGCAGGGCTTCCAAGAGTTCATATGTGAGTCAGATGGGAGGGGATGCCTTCCTCTGCTCAGTGTGGGGAACGATCCACCAACCACATGCTGGGGGAACCCGATGCCGAGAATAATGGCTCATAAAGTAGCAAAGAATGGCTTTTTGCGGGACTTGATCCCGGGAAATGAACCACAGAATGGCCATTCTATATGACAGGGTTTGTGCTGTAAGGACACGTTTCCGGAAATAGTGTAGAGAAAAAAAAAAAGAAGGAAAGAAAGAATGAATTGAGGAGGTGGGCGTCTTTAGTTGTTTTCTTTGTTATATGGAATTATTCATCAGTCAAAATTTAGGATAAAAGATGATTTACTATGGGTACCGTGGCTGCCAAACGCTTCAACACCTTTACTCGAAGCAGCTCTGAAACGTCAGGTCAATCTGATGTATAGCTGCTGTAGCCGATGTGGAAATACTGTTTGGCTTCTACTTCGAATGAAGTAGAATTCTTGTTTTTTTTTCTTCACTTTCCTGAATAGGGAATGACTGACTAATCGTAGTACATGAGAACACCACAAAGCTTTTGAAACCAGACTTTGAGCAATACGTTGGTTTAAGTCCTCAACTGACGTTGTTTGTGTCCTCGCTAATAATGGTCTACAGACATTTGAACTTAAGGTATGTATTTGTTTTTCTATTGTAGCCTCACCACGCTCTAAGTTCTCGATCCCTTCTATTGTTACAGACAGCCTTGAAAAAAGAAAAAAGGATCTTGTGGTTTGTCCCTGTTCATGTTCATTGGATTTCCTTTGATATTTTTCACATGAAACTCGATTTCATAAAGCTGATGACACTTACAGCTTTTGCTGTCTCTCGAACTGATGTGCAAAAAGATCGAAAAATTGCTGGATTATTATGTAAAACCCAAACAAAAAGTAGACAATTATACCTCTGTATAACACGAAATCTCTTCACAAGAAATCTATATTTGTAGCAATTCCACTAATCCACGAATCACGTACGATCTCTTAACTGGTGACTACGAGGGATACATAAAGAGTCGATTTAACTGAAGTTCATTCCGTAAGTTATTCATAACCCAACAGGAGTAAGCAACATTCGAGACCTGGTCCTTACTATGGATGGAGACCTAATGAGTCGCTGTGAGGTCAGTGAAAGTTATTGTAACAGTGAACACAGCATCATCAGATATACAGGAAATTCTGTTTTCTTTTAAAGAAAACGATCAGATGATACCACATTTTTAGATTACCAAACTTTGATCAAAGGTGTCGGGATATTAGAAATGTAAAATGAATCAAGCTGTTAGATGTAGATACGTTTGATAACGATGTACTCGCGGACAGAAAGAGAAGTATCGACAAATAAATACCACCAAGAAACAAACCACAGGAATATGCAACGCATACGAGATCAAAACGAGACTTACGAAGGAGATTAGACTCCTTTCAACAGAATTGAAAAAAAAGGCAATTTCTTACGAGAGAATGGAACCCTTGGGGATTTGTTTAGTTACGTAAGGAGTACGAAAAGAAAATACCTGAAAATAATAGCACCTTCAAAAACATTTAAAAACAAAAGCTTTTTTAATAATATAAATATAATAAGAATATAACATAATATAAATAAAATATAAAATGAATTTCGATTTAATATTCACAATCAAATCTTTTGATAAATACCTTAAGCATTTAAAATGAAAGGAAAATGAATAATCAGTCGAATGATATTCAAGGCTTTGAGTCCTTAAAGGCATAAAGTAATCCAATCCGAGTAAGCCATCTGGTTCTGACGATCTCTCTCTTGGGACTCTGAAGGAAAAGTAAGGTGATGTATTGCATTCCTAGTCACTAACTCAACACCTGACTGCAGGAAGGAAATTGACGAGTGATCAGAAACCTGCTAATGGTACACCAATCTACCTAAACTGAGACAGAAAATGTGACTCAAAGTATCGACTTGACAGTCTTAGGTAAAACATTAGAAATGATAATCAAAAATAACATCAATAAAACTTTTGATGTTAAGTTTTGAACTGATAATCAAATATGGGTCTCATAATAAATGTTGATATATAACGAATTTGACGAAGATCTTTAGTCACGTTCATGATAAACGGGATTACATAATGATCATCAGATGTTATGTAACAGAGACAACCAAGAGGATCTCTTCTGGACTCGGGGTTAGTTCCCCCTCTTCTGGAATAATCTTGTGTGATCACCTCCTGGGAACTGATCACAAGGCTATAATTACTTACTGGAAGTTATGAATCAGATGAGTAGAAAGGCCTAACCTCAGTCTCATGGAGTCTTATGGCGTGATCTCTGGTCTGACAGACCCATTCCAACCGTCTCTTGACGGACGACACCTGGGACGGTCGAAATTCAGCTGCCACCAGATAGGACGCGTCTAGCAACACGGATCGCTACACTCAGTAACATGACGAGCTGAACCACACGACCATCAGACCTTTTCTTGTTCCCACCAAGGGAAGTGGTTGATCGATTCCAACCCCCCTTAAAAGCAAGCCTGCAGGTGCCTGATGCTTATATGTTCTGACTTAAACTTTGTCTGCCAGACAAGCTCAAAGGTGTGGGAGAGCGGAACAAGCAAGCAAACCCCAGACAGTCCCAGATGCCAGCTGAGAACAAGCTTTCTGTCTGTAAAATCGTACCTGATGAATCCCCCGTATCATAACTCAAGGAATGAGATTGTAGAAATAAAGCTTATCTTCGAGGATCATATATGATATGGCTCAACACTGTGCAAGATGTAAGTCCTATCAACGCTGAACGATTATAAAGCTATTAGCATCTTGTATTCACCACAATTGCTAAGGATAATGGAGTAATGAACGATTACTGGAGTGGCACTATTTCATATAACCTTTTGACACGAATGGGTGGGGATGATTAATTAAATTCTCATTTCTCATTACGAGGCCCAACGCCCGTTAGCTAATTGCAGATGCAAAGCCTGTTTTCATCCTAGAGGCACCTCATTCGCGTGGGGTCGAATTAACATACAAATTTAATCCGTGCGGCAGCTTCGGAAACCTGACGTGTTTAGGCATCTGTTACAAATGATCGTGGGAATCTGAGCTGTGGGTAGAAAGGAAACTGTTACATGGAAAACATTAGGTGAGTATAAAACAAATAAGATGAAGGGCTTGTCAAGTGTTCAGTTTTACGTATAGATCGTACCCAGAAGAGGCGTTTCAATGAGAAACAGTTACACGTTGAAAGTGAAGAGGACGAAATTACACACACACACACACACACGAGCCTTTGTGGTGTACTAAGTGGTTGACGTTACCAGCCATGAGTCAAGATAAGAAAGACCGAGGTCTGACCCGGATGGGTTCGAATCCTGGGCATGGCAGTCGGCCTACATCCAAGCCAGGTGTTCACCCTGGTTGATAAATTGGTACCTGCCTCACCTGGTGTGTGTATGTGACCATACATACATAGGAATAAAGACATGGTACATATATGTAAGGTTAAGAGACGAGGCAATACGAGTGAAACACTCTCACCCCGTAACACGCAAATAGTAATCATACACACACACACACACACACACACACACAACACACACACATAGAACGTGCCAAGGACGTAAGGGTAGCAAGAGGCGAAAAAAAAATTGCATTAGGTTGCACGTGGACCAAGAGATACTCCAGGAGTTGGTCTGAAACACGTTTGATGAAATTCAACACGAGTGAATGTAAGGTAATGAAGATGGGACACAATAAAAGAAGACCTTAATATTTCCTGCAGGAAATAAGCTACAGCAATCTCATATCGTCCCCAGCCTGTTACCACAGTCCCATTTTAGAGGAGTAATGGAGACAAACTGTCTGATGCCAAAAATCAGAACAGGTTTTACAATTTTAGGTAAGGGAACATTCAGTAAGCTGCTCACATTTGGCTAACACTAAAATATTATTCTGAAGTTTGTTCACCACACTTAAAGAAAAGCAAAGAACTATTAGAGAAGGTCCAAAGGAGGACAACAAAGTAGTAAGTGAGAGGCTTAAGGCCTTAGCATTGCTCCTCCATGGAAGAAACTAAAGACTGAGTTATCTGAACACAAGCGTTACGTTCTTAAACCTGCTTAATGACGTAGACAAGAATTTCTTTTTCGAAATACGCCGGTATAGAATAACCAGAGGCCATTACGTGAAATTAAGCAAGAAACTTGTTAAAAAAAAAGATGCAGAATAGTTTTTTGTAGTACAGAAACAGTGGATGTATGGAACAGAGTTATCAGGCAGTGGATATGGTCAACATAAATTGGTTTCAAAAGTTGCGTGATAGAGAAAGTTCAAGAGGTGGGACCCCACTGCACTCCCTCCCCGTGCAGTGCAATTAGGTAATTACGTAGACAACCACACACACACACACACACACACACACACAGGCCTCTGTGATGTGACTGAAATAACTTACGTAACTTCTTTTCTGATTTTATTTTGGTGAATTACTGTCTCTTATGTGGTGATGCTTCTGTCTCCGCCAACGCATAGCAGAGGTTATTCTTGCTTGAATGGAAGCATTTACCCCCTCCTCCTCCAAGGTGACCCCTTCATCCAATCCATGGTTCAGCCTTTCCTGTTCTGAGGCCATTTAGGCAAGGGATCAGGCATATCGGGCTTAGAAAACTCTCCTTCCTGTGACTCCCAATCAGCTTTTATCACTGCCCGTGATCGCTACAAGCACATTATCCGTGAAGCAAAGCGTTTCTTTATACAAATGAAGTGCGATAACCTCTCCTCGTCATCCACTGAGAGGTCTGTCTGGTCTTTAGCTGAGGGCATGTCTACCAACTTCTGTAGCTCTACCTTCCCTTCACATTTCTGCTATGACGGTACTACAGCTGACCCTTCCATAGACAAAGTAATTCTCTTTGACTCCAGTTTCTCCTCTAACTCCACCTTGAATGACTCTGTTCCTTCACCCCCTGATGCTCCTCTTACTAACCCTATGCCCCTTCCTGTAATCTCTTTTCAGACTGTCCGAAAAGCACTTCTTTCTCTGGATACAAGAAAGACTTATGAAACAGTGTGCCTCTGAATTTGCACCTGTGCTTGCTCGTCTGTTCCGTTTCTGTTTAAAAACTAAAACTTTTCATTCTCCTTGGGAGAATACATTGATACCTTCCATCCCTAAGAAAAATGACCGTTCTGACCTCTAACTATCGTCCTATTGCTTTGACGTCTACCATTTCTAAAATCTTTGAATTTCTCTTCAACTCCCATATCGTCAAAAGCCTCAAAGATCAGTCTTCTCTCTGACCACTAGTAAGGCTTCCCTGAGGTGAGATCCACTAGTGTTATTCTTTCCTATTTCACTAATGTCTGGTCATCATCTCTGAAAAATTTTGGTGAGTCAAGTGAAGTCACCCTTGACATATCTAAGGCTATTGACAAAGTGTGACATTGGGGTCTCACATCTAAGCTCCCCTTTTTTGGCTACTCCCTCACTTTGCTCCTTGATATCTAGCTTCCTCACCGGCCGATCTGCCTCTGTGGTTGCTGATGGATCAGCCTCCCCCTTTCTCCATCAACAGCGGGGTCCCTCAAGGTTCTGTCCTGTCCCCTACACTTGATCTCCTTTTTCTTAACAATTTCCTCTCCTCCACAATAATCCAACGCACTCAATATGCTGACGACACAACAATGCATTCATCCACGTCCTTCATTTCTGTTCCCTTTTCTCTCACTCGATCTCCATCTAGTGTTGATACAGCCTCCTCAATAAACTTGGACAGATTCTCTCAGCGGGGTAGGCAAAATCTTGCTAAGTTTAATGCCTCCAAGGCTCAGTTTTTACCCATCTCTCTAACGAAAACTCCTCACAACTGTCGTATCTCCTTTGATGGTTCTGAAATTTCACTTTTTGACTCAATGAACATACTTGGCATTACGGTAACCCCCAATCTTTCTTGGAAACCGAACATTACAGTAATAGCTAAGTCTACCTCAAAGAAACTGGGTGTCCTGCTTAGATGTCGAAACTTCTCTTCTGAACAGTTGCTCCGTTAATCCAAGACTACATATTTCGACCTTGTATGGAGTACTGCTCTCACATTTGGCGTGGTTCTAGCTCTGCATTCTTACTTGACAGAGTTGAGTCGAAAGCGGTCCGACTTATAAACTGTCCCCTATATCTATCCATCTATCTATCTATCTATCTATCTATCTATCTATCTACATATCTATATATATATATATATTTTTTTTTGTCGATGTCTCCCGCGTTTGCGAGGTAGCGCAAGGAAACAGACGAAAGAAATGGCCCAACCCACCCCCATACACATGTATATACATACGTCCACACACGCAAATATACATACCTACACAGCTTTCCATGGTTTACCCCAGACGCATCACATGCCCTGATTCAATCCCCTGACAGCACGTCAACCCCGGTATACCACATCGATCCAATTCACTCTATTCTTTGCCCTCCTTTCACCCTCCTGCATGTTCAGGCCCCGATCACACAAAATCTTTTTCACTCCATCTTTCCACCTCCAATTTGGTCTCCCACTTCTCCTCGTTCCCTCCACCTCCGACACATATATCCTCTTGGTCAATCTTTCCTCACTCATTCTCTCCATGTGCCCAAACCATTTCAAAACACCCTCTTCTGCTCTCTCAACCACGCTCTTTTTATTTCCACACATCTCTCTTACCCTTACGTTACTTACTCGATCAAACCACCTCACACCACACATTGTCCTCAAACATCTCATTTCCAGTACATCCATCCTCCTGCGCACAACTCTATCCATAGCCCACGCCTCGCAACCATACAACATTGTTTGAACCACTATTCCTTCAAACATACCCATTTTTGCTTTCCGAGATAATGTTCTCGACTTCCACACATTCTTCAAGGCTCCCAGGATTTTCGCCCCCTCCCCCACCCTATGATCCACTTCCGCTTCCATGGTTCCATCCGCTGCCAGATCCACTCCCAGATATCTAAAACACTTTACTTCCTCCAGTTTTTCTCCATTCAAACTTACCTCCCAATTGACTTGACCCTCAACCCTACTGTACCTAATAACCTTGCTCTTATTCACATTTACTCTTAACTTTCTTCTTTCACACACTTTACCAAACTCAGTCACCAGCTTCTGCAGTTTCTCACATGAATCAGCCACCAGCGCTGTATCATCAGCGAACAACAACTGACTCACTTCCCAAGCTCTCTCATCCCCAACAGACTTCATACTTGCCCCTCTTTCCAAAACTCTTGCATTCACCTCCCTAACAACCCCATCCATAAACAAATTAAACAACCATGGAGACATCACACACCCCCGCCGCAAACCTACATTCACTGAGAACCAATCACTTTCCTCTCTTCCTACACGTACACAAGCCTTATATCCTCGATAAAAACTTTTCACTGCCTCTAACAACTTGCCTCCCACACCATATATTCTTAATACCTTCCACAGAGCATCTCTATCAACTCTGTCATATGCCTTCTCCAGATCCATAAATGCTACATACAAATCCATTTGCTTTCCTAAGTATTTCTCACATACATTCTTCAAAGCAAACACCTGATCCACACATCCTCTACCACTTCTGAAACCACACTGCTCTTCCCCAATCTGATGCTCTGTACATGCCTTCACCCTCTAAATCAATACCCTCCCATATTATTTACCAGGAATACTCAACAAACTTATACCTCTGTAATATATATATTTTTTTCTTTTTTTTTTTTATACTTTGTCGCTGTCTCCCGCGTTTGCGAGGTAGCGCAAGGAAACAGACGAAAGAAATGGCCCAACCCCCCCCATACACATGTACATACACACGTCCACACACGCAAATATACATACCTACACAGCTTTCCATGGTTTACCCCGGACGCTTCACATGCCTTGATTCAATCCACTGACAGCACGTCAACCCCTGTATACCACATCGCTCCAATTCACTCTATTCCTTGCCCTCCTTTCACCCTCCTGCATGTTCAGGCCCCGATCACACAAAATCCTTTTCACTCCATCTTTCCACCTCCAATTTGGTCTCCCTCTTCTCCTCGTTCCCTCCACCTCCGACACATATATCCTCTTGGTCAATCTTTCCTCACTCATTCTCTCCATGTGCCCAAACCATTTCAAAACACCCTCTTCTGCTCTCTCAACCACGCTCTTTTTATTTCCACACATCTCTCTTACCCTTACGTTACTTACTCGATCAAACCACCTCACACCACACATTGTCCTCAAACATCTCATTTCCAGCACATCCATCCTCCTGCGCACAACTCTATCCATAGCCCACGCCTCGCAACCATACAACATTGTTGGAACTACTATTCCTTCAAACATACCCACTTTTGCTTTCCGGGATAATGTTCTCGACTTCCACACATTTTTCAAGGCTCCCAAAATTTTCGCCCCCTCCCCCACCCTATGATCCACTTCCGCTTCCATGGCTCCATCCGCTGACAGATCCACTCCTAGATATCTAAAACACTTCACTTCCTCCAGTTTTTCTCCATTCAAACTCACCTCCCAATTGACTTGACCCTCAACCCTACTGTACCTAATAACCTTGCTCTTATTCACATTTACTCTTAACTTTCTTCTTCCACACACTTTACCAAACTCAGTCACCAGCTTCTGCAGTTTCTCACATGAATCCGCCACCAGCGCTGTATCATCAGCGAACAACAACTGACTCACTTCCCAAGCTCTCTCATCCCCAACAGACTTCATACTTGCCCCTCTTTCCAAGACTCTTGCATTTACCTCCCTAACAATCCCATCCATAAACAAATTAAACAACCATGGAGACATCACACACCCCTGCCGCAAACCTACATTCGCTGAGAACCAATCACTTTCCTCTCTTCCTACACGTACACACGCCTTACATCCTCGATAAAAACTTTTCACTGCTTCTAACAACTTGCCTCCCACACCAAATATTCTTAATACCTTCCACAGAGCATCTCTATCAACTCTATCATATACCTTCTCCAGATCTATAAATGCTACATACAAATCCATTTGCTTTTCTAAGTATTTCTCACATACATTCTTCAAAGCAAACACCTGATCCACACATCCTCTACCACTTCTGAAACCACACTGCTCTTCCCCAATCTGATGCTCTGTACATGCCTTCACCCTCTCAATCAATACCCTCCCATATAATTTACCAGGAATACTCAACAAACTTATACCTCTGTAATTTGAGCACTCACTCTTATCCCCTTTGCCTTTGTACAATGGCACTATGCACGCATTCCGCCAATCCTCAGGCACCTCACCATGAGTCATACATACATTAAATAACCTTACCAACCAGTCAACAATACAGTCACCCCCTTTTTTAATAAATTCCACTGCAATACCATCCAAACCTGCTGCCTTGCCGGCTTTCATCTTCCGCAAAGCTTTTACTACCTCTTCTCTGTTTACCAAATCATTTTCCCTAACCCTCTCACTTTGCACACCACCTCGACCCAAACACCCTATATCTGCCACTCTGTCATCAGACACATTCAACAAACCTTCAAAATACTCATTCCATCTTCTTCTCACATCACCACTACTTGTTATATATATATATATATATATATATATATATATATATATATATATATATATTTATTTATATATCAAGGGAGCAGAGGGCTGGAAATCCCCCTTTCTCTTTCTTGGTTTTCCAGAAGAAGAAACAGAGGAGGGGGCCAAGTGAGGATATTCCCTTAAAGGCTCAGTCCTCTGTTCTTAACGCTACCTCGCTAATGCGGGAAATGAAGAATGGTATGAAAATATAAGGTTTGCTAAAATATTTTAGACATATGTGGAGAATGAATGACGAGAGATGTTTTGAGTGCTTGGGGTCGGAATATGGAGGTGAGTGAAATGTGTGCAGGGGAGAGAATAAACTAAAGCGATATGATATGTATGGGATGGTTTACTGTCAGTGGACTATTCCAGGGCATTTGAAGCAGCCAGAGGAAACCACGGAAAGATGAGTGAGCGAAAGTGGGTGAATGACGCCTTTTTTCTCCTCCGTTCCTGGTACTACCTCGGTAACGCGAGCAACAGCAGACAAGTATAAAAGATATATATATATATATATATATATATATATATATATATATATATATATATATATATATATATATATATAAAGCTTATATAAGATGGCCATGATTAGGGCTTTCAGTTGCCCGTACCATGTCGGTCACCATAAAAGAAAATTATCGGGGCTGGTTCCTTCTGATCCTCTGTTTTAGCCAGTTTGGACTCAAAAGGATTCTGCCTCATTACCCCTGCTGCTGTCTCCTCTCTTCAGTCATGCCGCCTTTCCCTCCATAATATTACTGCCCTGTCTCTGTTCTTCAAGTGTAATTACAGCTACTGCTCTCGTGAGGTAGGTGTCCGTGTTTCATCCACTAAGTGCTTTGACCCAGGGAACACGACCGAATGCTGCTTCCTTGAGCTTTTCTGTGGGGAGAAACCGTGCGAGAAACGGCCGTTATGAGCCCTCCTATTTTCCTCATACAGCGAAGCTGTATTGTTATCTTCCTCCTACTGTCTTTCTTTCCTCCTGTAACCTTTCCATCTTTAAAGACTCGGGTCTTTAAAAAACTGAAGAGTTTCAAATAATCTCATTATTTTTCTTGAACCTTATTTTTCTTATCATTTGGGGTAGCTAAGATCCAGGCATGTCTTTTCTTCTGGCACGTCGGTTACTATAAATGAGGGATTGCTGGGAAGGCAGAGATGAGTAAGCAGCACGTGAGGTGAAGTTGGTCATGTGTTGAGATGATATGAATGGTGAAGAGAAGTAAGACGGAAGCAGACACGACAGAATCCCAGGAACATTGATGTTGTTGAGAGGAAAACAGAGAAGAGGTGATCAATCAAAACGGACGGAGATGGAACGAGTTAAAAAAAGATGTGTTTGAGAAAATAGTGTCGGGAAGAGATCTAAAAGGGCGTAACTCGGATATAAGTCCTCATTGTCAAATGCTATCAAATAGTTTCCAGTTACCAAGTGATGGAACACAGGTATCCCCCGAGTCTAAGAGAAAATGACCGAGGAGTGGACGCGACTGACAGATATCTTGTGGAAACTGATGATCAGAGAGAATATTGTTGAGATTTAAGATACTTAAAGGAAGAAGACTTAAAGAGAGATTCAAGGATTTTGGAGGCAGTGGAGATCAAATTAACACAAAGATGTCTGGAACTGTTGTAAGAGTAAGAACAATCACCTTTCTGTGCGATAGACTGAGCCAATGTGCATTTCTGTGATGAAGTCAATAAAAAAGAAAATAGATAAAAGTAAAATTGACGAAGAAGCATAAGTACAATTTCTATAGATGATTTTTTTTTTCAGTGATTCCATCCAGTCCATTACGCCTTCAAAGTGCCTTAAGAACGAAGTGCTTCCTTGACTGTGTGGAAAGAGTTTATAGGAAAGGGCACAAGATTAGTAAGAAGTGCATCAAGAGTGCGAGAATGTCGGAGTCATCCAAAGTGGAATTGAGGTAGAAAACCAAAAGCAGAATCAACAACATGTACTCTTACATAAAATCAACATACACTACTTCACCCACTTGTTCTCGGAATCGAACCCGGGATCATTTAGATGACTATCAGTGAGCACAAAGTGGTGAAACATCTTAACCACAATGAAGTTACCCATCTCAGTCCATGTCGTGCATTTGAACTGATGCCACCAGTAAAGTGTGTGAAGGAAGAAAGCTGGGAGTATATATGAATAAGAGCAAGGTTATTAGATTCAGTAGGGTTGAGGGACAAGTTAATTGGGATGTACGTCTGAATGGAGAAAAGTGGAAGAAGTGAAGTGTTTTAGATATCTGGGAGTGGATTTAGCAGCAGATGGAACCATGGAAGCGGAAGTGAGTCACAGGGTGGGGGAGGGGGCAAAGGTTCTGGGAACGCTGGAGAATGTGTGGAAGGCGAGAACATTATCTCGGAGAGCAAAAATTGGTATATTTGAAGGAACAGTGGTTCCAACAATGTTAAATGGTTGCGGGTTGCGAGGCATGGGCTATAGATAGGGCTGTGCAGAGGAGGTTGGATGTGTTAAAATGAAGTGTTTGAGGACAATATGTGGTGTGAGGTAGTTTGATCGAGTAAGTAATGAAAGGGTAAGAGAGATGTGTGGTAATAAAAAGAGTGTGGTTGAGAGAGCAGAAGGGGGTGTGTTGATATTGTTTGGTCACAAGGAGAGAATGAGTGAGGAAAGATTGACTTAGAGGATATATGTGTCTGAGGTGGATAGAACGAGGAGCCGGAGACCAAATTGGATGTGGAAGGATGGAGTAAAAAAGATTTTAGCGATCGGGGTCTGAACATGCAGGAGGGTGATAGGCGTGCAAGGAATATAGTGAATTGGAACGATATGGTATACCGGGGTCGACATGCTGTCAATGGATTGGACCAGAGCATGTGAAGCGTCTGGGGTAAACCATGGAAAGTTTTATGAGGCCTAGATGTGGTAAGGGACCTGTGGTTTCGGTGCATTACACATGACAGCTAGAGAATGAGTGTGAACGAATGTGGACTTTTTTTTCTTTTCCTAGCGCTACCTCGTGATGTGTGTGTGTGTGTGTGTGTGTGTGTGTGTGTGTGTGTGTGTGTGTGTGTGTGTGTGTGTGTAAGTGTGTGTGTGTGTGTGTTTTATTTCATGTGTGGCGGGGGTGGCGACGAAAATGGATGAAGGCAGCAAGTATGAATATGTACATGTGTACATATGTATATGTCTGTGTATGTATATGTATGTATACCATGAAATATATAGGTATGTATATGGGCATGTGTAGGCGTTTATGTATATACATGTGTATGTGGGTGGGTTGGGGCATTCTTTCCTCCTCGAAGGCTCAGATTGGGGTGTCTAAATGTGTGTGGATGTAACCAAGATGAGAAAAAAGGAGAGATAGGTAGTATGTTTGAGCAAAGCAACCTGGATGTTTTGGCTCTGAGTGAAACGAAGCTCAAAGGTAAAGGGGAAGAGTGATTTGGGAATGTCTTGGGAGTAAAGTCAGGGGTTAGTGAGAGGACAAGAGCAAGGAAGGAGTAGCACTACTCCTGGAAAAGGAGTGCTGAGAGTATGTGATAGAGTGTTAGAAAGTAAACACTAGATTGATATGGGTAAAACTGAAAGTGGATGGAAGTTCCCATTTGTTCCCTTGTCTTACGCACTTTATTTACCTCCTTCCAAAACATCTTTTTATTCTCCCTAAATTTAATGATACTCTCACCCTAACTCTCATCTGCCCTCTTTTTCATCTCTTGCACCTTTATCTTGACCTCTTGCCTCTTTCTTTTATACATCTCCCACTCATTTGCATTATTCCCCTGCAAAAATCGTCCAAATGCCTCTCTCTTCTCTTTCAGTAATACTTTTACTTCTTCATTCCACCACTCTACCCTTTCTAATATGCCCACCTCCCACGCTTCTCATGCCACAATCATCTTTTGCACAAGCCATCACTGCTTCCCTAAATACATCCCATTTCTCCCCCACTCCCCTTACGTCCTTTGATCTCACCTTTTTCCATTCTGTACTCAGTCTCTCCTGGTACTTCCTCACACAAGTCTCCTTCCCAAGCTCACTTACTCTCACCACTTTTCACCCTAACATTCTCTCTTCTTTTCTGAAAACCTCTACAAATATTCACCTTCGCCTCCACAAGATAATGATCAGACATCCCTCCAGTTGCACTTCTCAGCACATTAACATCCAAAAGTCTCCCATTCCCGCACCTATGGGCGATTACTGGTGCATATGCACCTGGGCATGAGAAGAAAGATCATGAGAGGCAAGTGTTTTGGGAGCAGCTGAATGAGTGTGTTAGTAGTTTTGATGACGAGACTGGGTTATCGTGATGGGTGATTTGAATGCAAAGGTGAGTAATGTGGCAGTTGAGGGAATAATTGGTGTACATGGGGTGTGCAGTATTGTAAACGGAAATGGTGAAGAGCTTGTAGATTTATGTGCTGAAAAAGGACTGGTGATTGGGAATACCTGGTTTAAAAAGAGAGATATACATAAGTATACGTATGTAAATAGGAGAGATGGTCAGAGAACGTTATTGGATTACGTGTTAATTGATAGGTGCGGGAATGGAAGACTTTTGGATGTTAATGTGCTGAGAAGTGCAACTGGAGGGATGTCTGATCATTGTCTTGTGGAGGGGAAGGTGAAGATTTGTAGAGGTTTTCAGAAGAGAGAATGTTAAGGTGAAAAGAGTGGTGAGAGTAGGTGAGCTTGGGAAGGAGACTTGTGTGAGGAAGTACCAGGAGACTCTGAGTACAGAATGGAAAAAGGTGAGATCTACGGACGTAAGGGGAGTGGGGGAGAAATGGGATGTATTTAGGGAAGCAGTGATGGCTTGTGCAAAAGATAATTGTGGCATGAGAAGCGTGGGAGGTGGGCATATTAGAAAGGGTAGAGTGGTGGAATGAAGAAGTAAGATTATTACTGAAAGAGAAGAGAGAGGCATTAGGACGATTTTTGCGGGGAAAAAATGCAAATGAGTGGGAGATGTATAAAAGAAAGAGGCAGGAGGTCAAGAGAAAGGTGCAAGAGATGAAAAAGAGGGCAAATGAGAGTTAGGGTGAGAGAGTATCATTAAATTTTAGGGAGAATAAAAAGATATTTTGGAAGGAGGTAAATAAAGTGCGTAAGACAAGGGAACAAAAGGGAACTTCAGTGAAGGGGGCTAATGGGGAGGTGATAACAAGTAGTGGTGATGTGAGAAGGAGATGGAGTGAGTATTTTGAAGGTTTGTTGAATGTGTTTGATGACAGAGTGGCAGATATAAGGTGTTTTGGTCGAGGTGGTGTGCAACGTGAGAGGGTTAGGGAGAATGATTTGGTAAACAGAGTAGAGGTAGTAAAAGCTTTGCGCAAGATGAAAGCCGGCAAGGCAGCGGGCTTGGATGGTATTGCAGTGGAATTTATTAAAAAAGGGGGTGACTGTATTGTTGACTGGTTGGTAAGGTTATCTAATGTATGTATGATTCATATGAATGGTGAGGTGCCTGAGGATTGGCGGAATGCTTGCATAGTGCTATTGTACAAAGGCAAAGCGGATAAAAGTGAGTGCTCAAATTTCAGAGGTATAAGCTTGTTGAGTATTCCTGGGAAATTATATGGGAGGGTATTGATTGAGAGGGTGAAGGCATGTACAGAGTATCAGATTGGGGAAGAGCAGTGTGGTTTCAGAAGTGGTAGAGGATGTGTGGATCAGGTTTTTGCTTTGGAAAACTTATGTGAGAAATACTTAGAAAAGCAAATGGATTTGTATGTAGCATTTATGGATCTGGAGAAGGCATATGACAGAGTTGATAGAGATGCTCTGTGGAAGGTATTAAGAATATATGGTGTGGAAGGCAAGTTGTTAGAAACAGTGAAAAGTTTTTATCGACGATGTAAGGCATGTGTACGTGTAGGAAGAGAGGAAAGTGATTGGTTCTCAGTGAATGTAGGTTTGCGGCAGGGGTGTGTGATGTCTCCATGGTTGTTAATTTGTTTATGGATGGGGTTGTTAGGGAGGTGAATGCAAGAGTTTTGGAAAGAGAGGCAAGTATGCAGTCTGTTGTGGATGAAAGAGCTTGGGAAGTGAGTCAGTTGTTGTTCGCTGATGATACAGCGCTGGTGGCTGATTCGTGTGAGAAACTGCAGAAGCTGGTGACTGCGTTTGGGAAAGTGTGTGAAAGAAGAAAGCTGATAGGAAATGTGAATAAGAGCAAGGTTATTAGGTACAGTAGGGTTGAGGGACAAGTCAACTGGGAGGTAAGTTTGAATGGAGAGAAACTGTTGAAAGTGAAGTGTTTTAGACATCTGGGAGTGATTTGGCAGCGGATGGAACCATGGAAGCGGAAGTGAATCATAGAGTGGGGGAGGTGGCGAAAGTTCTGGGAGCGTTGAAGAATGTGTGGAAGTCGAGAACACTGGTTCCAACAATGTTATATGGTTGCGAGGCGTGGGCTATGGATAGAGTTGTGCGGAAGAGGGTGGATGTGCTGGAAATGAGATGTTTGAGGACAATATGTGGTGTGAGGTGGTTTGATCGAGTAAGTAATGATAGGGTAAGAGAGATGTGTGATGATAAAAAGAGTGTGGTTGAGAGAGCAGAAGAGGGTGTTCTCAAATGGTTTGGTCACATGGAGAGAATGAGTGAGGAAAAATTGACCAAGAGGATATATGTGTCAGAAGTGGAGGGAACGAGAAGTGGGAGACCAAATTGGAGGTGGAAAGATGGAGTGAAAAAAATTTTGAGTCATCGGTGCCTGAACATGCAGAAGGGTTAAAGGCGTGCAAGGAATAGATTGAATTGGAACGATGTGGTATACCAGGGTCGACGTGCTGTCAATGGATTGAACCAGGACATGTGAAGCGTCTGGGGTAAACCATGGAAAGTTCTGTGGGGACTGAATGTGAAAAGGGAGCTGTGGTTTCGGTGCATTATTACATGACAGCTAGAGACTGAGTGTGAACGAATGTGGCCTTTGTTGTCTTTTCCTAACGCTACATCGTGCACATGAGGGGAAAGGGGGTTGTTATTTCATGTATGGCGGGGTGGCGATGGAATGAATAAGGGCAGACAGTATGAATTAGGTACATGCGTATATATGTGTATGTCTGTGTGTGTATATATATGTATACGTTGAGATGTATAGGTATGTATATGTGCGTGTGTGGACGTGTATGTATATACATGTGTATGTGGGTTGGTTGGGGCATTCTTTCGTCTGTTTCCTTGCGCTACCTCGCTAACGCGGGTGACAGCGACAAAGCAAATAGATAAATAAATAAATAAATAAAATATATATAAAGAAATATATATTTTATTTATTCATTTATCTTTTTTGCTTTGTCGCTGTCTCCCGTGTTAGCGAGGTAGCGTAAGGAAACAGACGAAAAAATGGCCCAACCACCCACATACACATGTATATACATACACGTCCAAATAAATAAAAATAAAAAAAAAGAACATGTGGACGTCTTACAATAGCTAAGCATTTATGAACTAAAATGTCTTACAACATGAAGACACAGATCGACACGTTAATGTCCTACAACATATATATAAACATGGACGAACACATAAATGTTTTTATAACATTTGTAATAGTCAGGTTCTGGAGAGCTTGGTGGCTCATAAAGACGTCAACTCTCGTAACTCTAAGTGACGATGATTTCCTCTCTGGCTAAAGGCCAGGTAATAAGACCTGGAGAGGGAGGTATATAGCCTTCCTGGTATCCAATTAACCTCAGCGTCAGAGAGCCAGCATATCACATCTCAGCCTAACTCAGCACACATCACATCATACTGATCTACACTCACCTAGCCCGGAAACCCTACATTGCATCAGTTCAGCACACCTCACTCGCATAAAACACCTGGCGAGTACAGTGCACTATACGCAGTACTCACTCTTCCTGAGTACAGTCACATGTTGTACGCGACACTGTCTACATTGCGAAATAACCATTAGGTTTAATCATCATTTAATCAAGTGCTTCTTTCATCTTTTTCAGGGGCTTTTCTGGCTTAGTAAGGAAACGTCAAGAACAGATGACAGTTCTCATGGAAAATTCCTATTTGGGTTAATTCCACTCTCCCTCCTTTTTATATATGAATATACCCATTTTTATCTCATTAAGTGAAGCAGCGTCAGGAACAAATAAAAATGAACTGTCGTACACATCCACTGTTTTGCTGTCGTGTAAAATGTACTAACACTAACCAATATGTACAGGTCGTCTATTTGCCACATGCATCAGAGGACAAACCGTGTTCGTTACAACCTAGCTAGACCATGAGTGTGACTCACTGTCCCTACCTGGGGTAGTGTGGTGGTCTGTTCTCCCGATTTCGTACGTGAATGGTCCTTGGGAGGCTGAGAAGGGAGCCCAAATAGGCACTACGCCCATGTCTCTCTGACACTCATTTCTTATATGATCAAGCGGGCCTTAAGCAACTTAAGCACTTCGTTTCCAGTACATTTACCTTCTGTCTTTTATTTGCAACGAAAGCTCGCATCCATACCTCACTGTCGGACCTACCTACTATCAATAGACGAAATGAAACCTGATAAAATGATAGACCGTGATGAGTTTTATGCAAGGACAATGAAAAAGGCGAAAAATGAGCTAGTTGAACCCTTGATTGCCCTTCTCAGTAAGTCACTCGCTACGCGAGAAGTTCTAGATGAATGGAAGTTTGCTCATGTAACATCGATATTCAAAATAGGTAATAAACCATCGCCTGGAGATTATCGTCCAAGTAACTTAACGTGTGCAGATGGAACACTTATGGATAACATCGCTAGAGGCAGAACTGAGAACCATTTAAAGGATCGCCACTTAATAAATGATTCTCAAAATCGCTTTTGACGAAATCGCTCAGGTCTTACAAATCTGCTTGATTTCCTTTATGATATAATCAACATGTATGACTGAAATGAAGCAGCTTATCTCATCTATCTAGATTTTCAACATTTGATAAGGTTCAGCAACAAAAGTTACTTACAAAAATTAAATCACATGATACTGATGGTGTTGTACGTCGGAGGATAAGAAACTGGTTGACTGGCAGTAAACAAAGAATTGTGATTACTGCTCAATCATCAGATTGGTTAGACGTAACAAGTGGAGGGCCTCATGGATCACTTTCAGGGACCTGCCATCTTTATCATATATGTATTAAGTATATTGATAATGGGTTACATTGCAAGATATCACAATTCGCAGATGATACTAAGCTGGGAAATATCAACAAATGAACTTGAACGTCTACATCTTCAAACTGACATAGATAAACAAATAGACTTGGCTCATAGGTAGAAAACGAATTTTGATATCTATAATTGTAAAGACATACATATCAGGACTAAAAGCGAAAAGGCAAGCTTCAGGATGAAATCTCTTGAATTGCTTAAGGTAAATGAGGAAAAAGACTTAGGTGTAATAACCTCTAATAGTCTAAAACCCGGTAAACAGTGCGCAGAAACAGTGAAGAGAGCGTACAAATTCTTGGATTCATAGGGATAAGCCTTCGAATTTATGCCTTGAGATATCGTCCCTACCTCGAATATTGTGTTCAGATTTGGTAAACCCTATCTAGAAAGACACACTAAATGGAGCTACCAAACGAATCCCAGTTTAGAAACAAATCCTATCGATTAAACGACTTAAATCTATTTGGTTTAGAGAAGAGATACGATATGGTCTCACACAAGTATTTGAAATTATCAAAGTCTTTGATAATCTTGATCTTACTAGTTACTCAAGACTTGATACGTCTGATTTCTCTCGTAGTAATGAATACAAACTAGCGGGCAAACGTTTTAACTCGAATGAAGTGAGATACTTTTTCTTCAATAAGGAATGATTAGCCAGTACGAGTGGTCGAAAGCAGTGCTATAGATCCAGTTAAGAATGAATGTGATATTTCGCTTTAGGTCCACAGCTTAGATCATTGATGCCTCCTTAGTCACACTGACAGTCACAGGCTATTCTCTTTGAATTATCTGTACTCCTTCTAACTTTCATCTCACCGATATGAGTTTCTGAAGTCTCCAACAATCACAGGCAACCTCGAAAGGACCTAGTGGCTTGTATTCCTGTGTATCAGGTTTCCTATTATCTGTCCTTCCCATGTATTGTAATTTACTGTACTCTACCAACAAATATACCAATTTTTGCCCTTACGAACACTTAATTTTCCATCCACATGTTACTAAACCACGTCCAAGAACCTAAAGCACTCCGCTTCCTGCTCATTTAAATTCACACTCACACGATCCTGTTTCAACCCCTCCTACTGCAACTCATTGCCTTAATTTCATTCAAATTAGCTTTCAACTTTCTTCTTTTGCATACTCTCTTAAATTCTGTCACCAGCCGATCCTGGAGTTTGCAACTAGAGCCTCCCATCCCTCCTTCCCAACATACTACAGACTCTCCTCTCCTCGTTCTGGCAGTTTTATACTTACCTCCCTCACCGTCCCGTCCATAACCACATTAAACAGCCGTAATGAAATCACACTTGCATGATGAAGACCCACCTTCACCAGAAACCACTCTCCCTTCCCTATTCCTAACTGCATTCATGCCATACTCTCCTGGTAACTAACTATCTTCTCACTGCCTAAGTAACTTTCCATTTACCCTAAACTTTCGCAGCTTCTTCCAGAATGCATCTCTGTCCAGTCCATCATACGTTTTCTCCAGACCCGCAAATGCCACGGGGATTTCACTCTCCAGGTATTTCTCAAATACGTACGTTCTTCAGAGCAAACACCTGGCACACACACGCTCTTCCCTCTCTATAACCACGTTGCTGCTTCCCTGTCAGTTGCTGTGTGCACGAGACCATCCTCTCAATCATCACTCGTCCATACAGCTTCCCCAGGTACATCTAACGTTGAACTCAACCTCTGCGATAGGAATATTAGTCTATTCCCCCATCCACCTTTGCTTTTATGAAAGATACTCTTATGCACTCTGACAATCATCCGGCACATTACCTTGAATTACACATATATCGAACGGCCTGGCCAACTTGCTAACATAGAGATGGTTTACACAAATTAGATAACTTTATCGTTCATAAAATTTGTATAATGATAAGTTTATGATACGCTCGTTGTCTGTCTTGGACAATCGCATGTTTACCAAATGGCGTCCTAACTACGTCTCTTCATTGTATATCAACTGACTGTTATATTTCTCTCTTGTGTCTCCCCTGATGATGTGATTATTACACGAAACTGCACTTGGGAACTTATCGTTTTTCATTTTCTCCGTGGACCACGCTCTTTTTATTTCCACACATCTCTCTTACCCTTACGTTACTTACTCGATCAAACCACCTCACACCACACATTGTCCTCAAACATCTCATTTCCAGCACATCCATCCTCCTGCGCACAACTCTATCCATAGCCCACGCCTCGCAACCATACAACATTGTTGGAACCACTATTCCTTCAAACATACCCATTTTTGCTTTCCGAGATAATGTTCTCGACTTCCACACATTCTTCAAGGCCCCCAGGATTTTCGCCCCCTCCCCCACCCTATGATCCACTTCCGCTTCCATGGTTCCATCCGCTGCCAGATCCACTCCCAGATATCTAAAACACTTCACTTCCTCCAGTTTTTCTCCATTCAAACTCACCTCCCAATTGACTTGACCCTCAACCCTACTGTACCTAATAACCTTGCTCTTATTCACATTTACTCTTAACTTTCTTCTTCCACACACTTTTCCAAACTCATTCACCAGCTTCTGCAGTTTCTCACATGAATCAGCCACCAGCGCTGTATCATCAGCGAACAACAACTGACTCACTTCCCAAGCTCTCTCATCCCCAACAGACTTCATACTTGCCCTTCTTTCCAAAACTCTTGCATTCACCTCCCTAACAACCATCATATATATATATATATATATATATATATATATATATATATATATATATATATATATATATATATATATATATTCCATGTGTGGCGAGGTGGCGATGGAATGAATAAAGGCAGACAGTGTGAATTGTGTGCATGGGTATATATGTATGTGTCTGTGTGTGTATATGTATGTGTACATTGAGATGTATAGGTATGTATATTTGCGTGTGTGGACGTGTGAGCATATACATGTGTATGGGGGTGGGTTGGGCCATTTCTTTCTTCTGTTTCCTTGCGCTACCTCGCAAATGCGGGAGACAGCGACAAAGCAAAATAAATAGAATATATATATATATATATATATATATATATATATATATATATATATATATATATATATATATATATATACTAGCCTAAGCCAGGTACCTAATTTACCAGCCAGGCCAAGAGGATAGGATGAACGGATGGGCTGACTGTGGAACGACTGCCTAGACCAGGAATCGAACCTTCGTGGGATGGACTGCGGGCGGTCCGTCAGTGTTTGTAGATCAGCAACCGTATGAGCCACACCACAGAAGTGTCTCAGACCCAAACTTAACTATTCTTGATACTCAATTGTTGCTGAGTAGCATTTCCACCCTATGACATAGGTTCATTCTGCAGGTGGACATCTATATTTTTGGTGCTTTCTATTTTCGATCTTTTTCTGTCATCAATCTTTCCTTTTCAGCAGATAATTATTCGCAGTGAAATATTGCCTTCAAAGCAATAACTTCATTATGTTTTTCACTTGTCGAGGAGATTCTCTATGCAAATCTAGTTCATTTACTTTCACATCAAAAGACTCACAAATATGGTCATATAATCTCATTAAAGATTATTCTCTATTTCCCTCTCTCTATTTTTTTCTTTTTTTTTTTGAGTACTGACCAGAGTTCAAGTCCCCGGCAGGCGTTATAGGATCAAATGTCACTTTTGTTTCCATCGTTGATTTAACAAATCAAAAAAAAAAAAAATCCAATTATCTATTAATGAACGAAATGTATCGTTGATTCTCCCTCGTTCGTTGATGTCAAAAAGCCATAAGCAGTACATAGCCATAGGACTGTCTCTAAAGTTTAATGAATTCTGCGAGACCAGCCCTTCAGGCCTTACTCTTAGGTTGAGGGGACAAGTGCTCAACACAGGCTGGCCCGTGTTTACTCATGTTCACTAATGCTAACCACGATACCACGCAGGCCCGTATAAGTAGAACAAAAATAACGGTTTACTGAACTTAGGTAGCTATTCAGCTGAAAATACACAGCTGAAATTAGATATCACAAAACTGGGAGGTCATGAACTTAAGATCAAGTTGTGCTGGATATTTCTATGCTTAGGACACGCACGTGAGTGAGGTACCTCCACGTGGTCAGTGTGGTAGGCATACAGGAAGATTTACAGATTAAATACGATTAAATACATTATGCACTGAACATTATGTGAAGAATTGTCACGGTAATGTAGTAGCTGGCACTCTACACAGCCTAACTAGCAGAAAACTAAGCTAACTACAAGCTGCAACAAGTCGATTTAGTGACGATTGGCGGTCCAGGGTGTAGGGGCTTCGTGGGAAGATGTCTGTGACGAAGCTGTGTCTACAGTTTGTTGCTAACCTGCCTTGTGAGCTGCCGGTGATGGTGGGAGAGGGTGGTGGACAGGGTAAACAAGATGATGGCCTCTTTCTTAGGAGGATTCTGCATGACCTCTTCTGCACTCTTCCTAGCTGGTCCCTCCGAGTAGGTGTCAGTGAGGGGAAACAATCTAGAAAGGCTTCGGTGAGCTCCAGTAGAATGAGGAGGGTATACCAGATATCCCTGAGCTTAACTGGCGGGACGCCTAATGAATTCAATCGGCACAGGGGATACAAACGGCGTGAGGAACATTTGATAATAGTGCTGACATGACTTCCAGTTCAAACCGTCATCTACGGTGACAACTAGAAGTTTGAAGCTTCTGACTACCCGGAAGATGTCAGGGCCTAGTGTGACGTCAGGGGGCAAGGCTGATGTGCATGATCACAGTCTTGGTGTGGTTGATGGTGACGTCGTTTGCCGTAGCCCACTAACCTATATGCTGCTGTTGATGTGCTGAAAGGCACTGAAGTCAGGAGCGATGCTGTTGATAGTGATATCAAAGATGGAGTCGTCTACGTACCTCCAGCCGTGTTTGTGTCCCTCAGAGCGTCACTGATATAGGTGAGGAAGCGGAGCGACCCAACTGCGTGCCCTGTGGTACACCGCATGTTAGGGGTAGTGAGGTGGATGTGGCTTGTCTGAAGCAGACAGCTTGGTGTCGCCCGGTCAGAAAGTTCATCAGCCACGAGACGAGACACCAACCCAGTCCTATGTCGACGGTCTTCTTGATGATGACGTTATGGTGAAGTTCTCGCAGGAAGGTGCCACCGAGGTCTTGCACTTCTTCGAGTTACGGTAAATGAAGTCCAGGAGGTTGACAAGGCAGGGAGTGGTGGAGGACGACTTCGCGTTTCCAAAAGGCTGAGGGTCTACTCTGTGTGTGTGTGTGTGTGTGTGTGTGTGTGTGTGTGTGTGTGTGTGTGTGTGTGTGTGTCTGACTTAGCGTTAAACGTCTGACTCATAATAGAGGACACCGCCCACACCTTGGACTATAATCCTAACTCAATTCCAACGATAACAAACACGGTTGTTTCCCTTCGAGTGAGGCGCTCATACACAGACAGACGATAGACTTCCTCAACACCGTCGCTTCAAAGAAAACAGAACTGTGCTCTCTCTGCGTGGCCGCCACTAAGTAAGAATTTCATGGGCCCAATAACTGCATCAGTTTACATGCTTCAGTAGCTGTCATTTCCACTCCCATGTACCCAAAACACCCTAATTCCTCCAGGACCTCTCCATTGTACCTCACACTGCTACTAACCTCTTTCTGCTAAACCTGATAACCTTCCACTGCTAACTGAGCCTGAACTTTTATGATATGAAATGGGAAGTGCTGCCATCCGTGCGATAAGGACAAATCTAAATTAAAAGCCATCAAAAGTACGGTTTCTGGCCGGCGGTCTGCGTTCAGATCAAAGTCATGAGAAAAGTCGATTAACTCCCTTCGCTGACGTGACTATCAAATGAAACTGTGAGTGTAGCAGAATGCACCTCCAATTAGAACCTAAAGTCTTCATTACCATACAAAGTGACTAACTTTAAAAGAACAATTAGCACACCTCTGAAGCTGCTTCCAGTGCAAATATTTCACCTTTCCACCTTTTCTTTCCGAATACATACGTATATACAAAAAATACACAGACATACAGACAGATAGACAGACAAGCAGGCACACACACACACACACACACACACACACACACACACACACACACACACACACACACACATATATACATATACATATACATATATATATATATATATATATATATATATATATATATATATATATATATACTTATCATACTTGATTGCCGTTTCCCACGACAGCAAGGTAGCGCCAGGAAACTGACGAAGAAAGATCCATCAACTCGTATACACACATGCATACATGCACGGTCATATAACGAATATATACATGTACATATCAACATATACGCATACACATACACATGCATATACATATCTACACATGTAGATATTCCTACTCGCTTGCGTACATCCATTCCCGGCGCCACTCAGCTCCACAGCAAACAGCATCGCCATCCCCTGCGTCAGTGAAGTAGTGCCAGGAAAACAGACTAGGAAAAGGTCACATTAGTTCACATTCAGTCTCTAGCTGTCAAGTGTAATGCAACGAAACCACAACTCCCCATCTACACCCACGCCCTACAGACATTTCCATGGTTCACCCCAGACGTTTCACATGAACTGGTTTAGTCCACTGACAACACGCGACCCCGGTATACCACATCATTCCAATTCACTCTATTCCGTGCACGCTTCTCACCCTCCTGCATTTTCAGGCCCCGATCGCTCAAAATCTTTTTCACTCCATCCTTCCACCTCCAATTGTTCCCTCCACCTCCGACACATATTTCCTCTTTGTCAACCTATCCTTATTCATTCTCTCGATATGTCCAAACCATTTCGACACACCCTCTTCTGCTCTCAACCACATTCTTTCTATTACCACACATCTCTCTTACCCTTTCATTACTCACTCGATCAAACCACCTCACACCAGATATTCTCCTCAAACATTTCATTTCCAACTCATCCACCCTCCTCCGTACAACCCTATTCATAGACCATGCCTCACAACCATATAATAATGTTGGAACTACTATTCCTTCAAACATACCCATTTTCACACTCCGAGATAACGTTCTCTCTTTCCACACATTCTTCATCGCTCCCAGAACCTTCGCCCCCCTCTCCCGCCCTATGACTCACTTCCAATTCCATATGGTTCCATTCGCTGCTAAATCCACTCCAAGATATCTAAAACACTTCCTCCAACTTTTCTCCACTCAAACACACATCCCAATCAACTTGTCCCACAACCCTGCTGAACCTAATAATCTTGCTCTTATTTACATTTACTCTCAATTTCCTTCTTTCACACACTTTTCCAAACAGTCACCAACTGCAGTTTCTCACTCGAATCAGCAACCAGTGCTGTATCATCGGCGATCAACATCATTAACAGACTGCATACTCGCACCTCTCTCGAAAACTCTTGTATTTACCCCCCTAACCACCTCATCCATAAACACATTAAACAACCATGGAGACATCATACATCCTGCCGCAAACAGACTTTCACTAGGAACCAAACACTCTCCGCTCTTCCTACTCATACACATGCCTTACACCTTTGATAAACAATTTTCACTGCTTCTAGCTGCTTATCTCCCACACCGTATACTTTTGAGACCTCCCACAAAGCATCTCAATCCACCCTGTCATATGCCTTCTCCAGATCCATAAATTCCACAAACAAATCCATCCGTTTTTTCTAAGTATTTCTCACGCATATTCTTCAAAGCAAACGTCTGATCCACAACATCCTCTACCACTTCTGAAACAACACTGCTCTTCCCTAATCTGATGCTCTGTACATGCCTTCACCCAACAAACTTATGTCTCTGTAGTTTAAACATTCACCTTTATCTCCTCTGTTTTACACAATGGCACTATGCATGCATTCCGCCAATACTCAGGCACTTCACCATGATCCACACATACACTGAATATCCTTACCAACCAATCAACAATACAGTCACCCCCTTTCTTAATGAATTCAACTGTAATACCGCGTCAATCCGCCGCCTTGCCTAATTACATAGTACACAAGGTTTTCACCACTTCTCTCGTCACCAAACCACTCTCCATGACTCTCTCACTTCGTACCCCACCTCGACTAAAACATCCTACATCTGCCACTCAGTCATTAAACACATTCAACGAACTTTCAAAATACTCGCTCAATCTCCTTCTCACTTCATCACTACTTGCTATTATCTACCCATATGCCCCCTTCACCAATGTTCCAATTTGTTCTCTTGTCTTACTCACTTTATTTACCTACTTCTAAAACTTCCTTTTATTCTTCCTAAAATTTAATGATACTCTTTCACCCGAAGTCTCATTTGCCCTCCTTTTCAACTCTTGCACCTTCCTCTTGACCTCCTGCGGCTTTATCTTATACGTCCTCCTTGCAAGAATCGTCCAAACGCCTTTCTTTTCTCTTTTACTAACAGCTTTTCTTCTTCATCCAACCATTCACTACCCTTTCTAATCTGCCTACCTCCCACCTGTCTCATGCCACATGCAGCTCTTGCACATGCCATCACTGCTTGTCTAAATACATTCCATTCCTCACCCACTCCCCCCACGTCATCCGCTCTCACCTTTTGCCACTTTCGTGCCAGACTGGAGCATTAACCACCAAGGCACAACTACCTACAGCACACACATAGCTATTCCATTACAAGTAATCTATCGTCCATCGTCCTATGTACAAAGGCAATGTGGCCTCCCGGCCGTTTCCCGTTCGGTCAACAGTAACCAGTTTGTAACGTTTACTGGATCATACCCGTCAAACATGGAAGCATATTAGATATGAAATGGTACATGAAGCGCACACCTACACAATGCATTCATTGTCCTCCACAGGCAAGGATTCGAACCCCCAGCGCGTGTGTGAACCGTTAATCACTCATCCACGGGTACCTATGATAGAGAAACAGGGAAACAGCCGAGAGTTCCCGCTGTCTATGTATATAGGACGAAGGACATTCGATTACTAGCAATCGAACAGCAGTTTCTGTGTTATGGGTACTGATTGTTGAATGGTTAATGCTTCGAGTCTGTGACGTACGCGGCGACGGTTCGATTTCTTCCCTGTGGCGAACAATATAAATATCATGTGATTATGCGTCTCATACACTATTTCATATATATATATATATATATATATATATATATATATATATATATATATATATATATATATATATATAATATATATATATATAAATATATATGTGTGGAAAGAAGAAGAGCGTGGTTGAGACAGCAGAAGAGGCTGTTCTGAAATGGTTTGGGCACATGGAGAGAATGAGTGAGGAAAAATTGACCAAGAGGATATATGTGTCGGAGGTGGAGGGAACGAGAAATGGGAGACCAAATTGGAGGTGGAAAGATGGAGTGAAAAAGATTTTGAGTCATCGGAGCCTGAACATGCAGGAGGGTGAAAGGCGGGCAAGGAACAGAGTGAATTGGATCGATATGGCATATCGGGGTCGACGTGCTGTCAATGGAATGAAGCAGGGCATGTGAAACGTCTGGGGTAAACCATGGAAAGTTCTGTGGGGCCTGGATGTGGAAAGGGAGCTGTGGTTTCGGGCATTATTGCATGACAGCTAGAGACTGAGTGTGAACGAATGGACCTTTGTTGTCTTTTCCTGGCACTACCTCGCACACATGAGGGGGGAGGGAATGTTATTCCATGTGTGGCGAGGTGGCGATGGGAATGAATAAAGGCAGACAGTGTGAATTGTGTGCATTTGTATATATGTATATGTCTGTGTGTGTATATATACGTGTACATTGAGATGTATGGGTTTGTAAATTTGCGTGTGGGGACGAGTATGTATATACATGTGTATGGGGGTGGGTTGGGCCATTTCTTTCGTCTGTTTCCTTGCGCTACCTCGCAAACGCGGGAGACAGAGACAAAGCAAAATAATATAATAATAATAATAATAATAATAATAATAATAATAATAATAATAATATATATATATATATATATATATATATATATATATATATATATATATACAAATATATATATCTTGTTTCCTTGTCTATGGATCATGCAATCTAAAAATGGTAACATATCATTATTTTCATTTTCTAGAGTAAATCTGATGGAAGGTACTAAATTGTTAAGTAAGGGGAGAAATATTTGTAAATTTTCATTTGTTGGCCAAACACAAAGAACATCATCTACATACCTATACCAAATTGCATTAGAAGGTAAGATATCCTTTAGTAATTTTGTTTCAAAAAATTCCATATAAAGATTACTTAGTACAGGTGAAAGAGGGTTACCCATTGCCATACCAAATTTTTGAGCATAATAATCTCCATTAAATTGAAATACACAGTCTTTTATACACAATTTTATCAGTTCAATGAAATTAGACTTTGAAACAGGTAAATGAATGTCATCTAAGACATCAAATAAATATTCTAAAATGTCATCAACTGGAACTTTAGTGAAAAGTGAGGAAACATCAAAGCTAACTAGTTTGAAATCAAAATTAATATTGATACTGTTTAGCCTTGTTGACTAAATCCACATTGTTCATGATATTAGAATTTGATACCTTACCCACTAAAGGATTTAATAAGGAAACTAATCATTCTGACAATTTATGTAATGGAGCCTACTTAACACACTATAGGTCTTGCTGGAAAATTCTGCTGTATATTTTGGACAATCACATGTTTACCAAATGGCGTCCTAGCTTCGTCTCTCCGATGTATATCAAGTGACTGTTATATTTCTCTCTTGTGTCTCCCCTGATGATGTGATTATTACACGAAAGTACACTTGGGAACTTTTCGTGTTTCATTTTCCCCGTGGACTCATAGGAATATATATATATATATATATATATATATATATATATATATATATATATATATATATATATATATATATATATATATATGAGAGAGATATGTGATAATAAAAAGAGTGTGGTTGAGAGACCAGAAGAGGGTGTATTGAAAAGGTTTGGTCGCATGGAGAGAATGAGTTAGGAAAGATTGACAAAGAGGTAGAGGGAACGAGAAGTGGGAGACCAAATTGGAGGTGGAAGGATGGAGTGAAAGATGCAGTGAAAAAGATTTGGAGCGATCGGGGCCTGAACATACAGGAAAGGCGTAGAAGGAATAGAGTGAATTGGAACAATGTGGTATACCGGTGTCGACGTGTTGTCAATGGATTGAACCCGGGCATGTGAAGCGTCTGGGGTAAATCATGGAAAGTTCTTTGGAATGGGAGCTGTGTAGCGGGTGGCGAGGGGAGCAAGTATGAACATATATATATATATATATATATATATATATATATATATATATATATATATATATATATATATATATATATATATATTTTTTTTTTTTTTTTTTTTTTTTTTTGCTTTGTCGCTGTCTCCCGCGTTTGCGAGGAAAGGAAACAGACGAAAGAAATGGCCCAACCCACCCCCATACACATGTATATACATACGTCCACACACGCAAATATACATACCTACACAGCTTTCCATGATTTACCCCAGACGCTTCACATACCCTGATTCGATCCACTGACAGCAGGTCAACCCCGGTATACCACACCGATCCAATACACTCTATTCCTTGCCCTCCTTTCACCCTCCTGCATGTTCAGGCCCCGATCACACAAAATCTTTTTCACTCCATCTTTCCACCTCCAATTTGGTCTCCCACTTCTCCTCGTTCCCTCCACCTCCGACACATATATTCTCTTGGTCAATCTTTCCTCACTCATTCTCTCCATGTGCCCAAACCATTTCAAAACACCCTCTTCTCCTCTCTCAACCACGCTCTTTTTATTTCCACACATCTCTCTTACCCTTAACTTACTTACTCGATCAAACCACCTCACACCACACACTGTCCTCAAACATCTCATTTCCAGCACATCCACCCTCCTGCGCACAACTCTATCCATAGCCCACGCCTCGCAACCATACAACATTGTTGGAACCACTATTCCTTCAAACATACCCATTTTTACTTTCCGAGATAATTCTCTCGACTTCCACACATTCTTCAAGGCTCCCAGAATTTTCGCCCCCTCCCCCACCCTATGATCCACTTCCGCTTCCATGGTTCCATCCGCTGCCAGATCCACTCCCAGATATCTAAAACACTTTACTTCCTCAAGTTTTTCTCCATTCAAACTTACCTCCCAATTGACTTGACCCTCAACCCTACTGTACCTAATAACCTTGCTCGTATTCACATTTACTCTTAACTTTCTTCTTTCACACACTTTACCAAACTCAGTCACCAGCTTCTGCAGTTTCTCACATGAATCAACCACCAGCGCTGTATCATCAGCGAACAACAACTGACTCACTTCCCAAGCTCTCTCATCCCCAACAGACTTCATACTTGCCCCTCTTTCCAAAACTCTTGCATTCACCTCCCTAACAACCCCATCCATAAACAAACTAAACAACCATGGAGACATCACACACCCCTGCCGCAAACCTACATTAACTGAGAACCAATCACTTTCTTCTCTTCCTACACGTACACATGCCTTACATCCTCGATAAAAACTTTTCACTGCTTCTAACAACTTGCCTCCCACACCATATATTCTTAATACCTTCCACAGAGCATCTCTATCAACTCTATCATATGCCTTCTCCAGATCCATAATTGCTACATACAAATCCATTTGCTTTTCTAAGTATTTCTCACATACATTCTTCAAAGCAAACACCTGATCCACACATCCTCTACCACTTCTGAAACCACACTGCTCTTCCCCAATCTGATGCTCTGTACATGCCTTCACCCTCTCAATCAATACCCTCCCATATAATTTACCAGGAATACTCAACAAACTTATACCTCTGTAATTTGAGCACTCACTCTTATCCCCTTTGCCTTTGTACAATGGCACTATGCACGCATTCCGCCAATCCTCAGGCACCTCACCATGAGTCATACATACATTAAATAACCTTACCAACCAGTCAATAATACAGTCACCCCCTTTTTTAATAAATTCCACTGCAATACCATCTAAACCTGCTGCCTTGCCGGCTTTCATCTTCCGCAAAGCTTTTACTACCTCTTCTCTGTTTACCAAATCATTTTCCCTAACCCTCTCACTTTGCACACCACCTCGACCAAAACACCCTATATCTGCCACTCTATCATCAAACACATTCAACAAACCTTCAAAATACTCACTCCATCTCCTTCTCACATCACCACTACTTGTTATCACCTCCCGATTTGCGCCCTTCACTGAAGTTCCCATTTGCTCCCTTGTCTTATGCACTTTATTTACCTCCTTCCAGAACATCTTTTTATTCTCCCTAAAATTTAATGATACTTTCTCACCCTAACTCTCATTTGCCCTCTTTTTCACCTCTTGCACCTTTCTCTTGACCTCCTGTCTCTTTCTTTTATACATCTCCCACTCAATTGCATTTTTTCCCTGCAAAAATCGTCCAAATGCCTCTCTCTTCTCTTTCACTAATACTCTTACTTCTTCATCCCACCACTCACTACCCTTTCTAATCAACCCACCTCCCACTCTTCTCATGCCACAAGCATCTTTTGCGCAATCCATCACTGATTCCCTAAATACATCCCATTCCTCCCCCACTCCCCTTACTTCCATTGTTCTCACCTTTTTCCATTCTATACTCAGTCTCTCCTGGTACTTCCTCACACAAGTCTCCTTCCCAAGCTCACTTACTCTCACCACCCTCTTCACCCCAACATTCACTCTTCTGAAAACCCATACATATCTTCACCTTTGCCTCCACAAGATAATGATCAGACATCCCTACAGTTGCACCTCTCAGCACATTAACATCCAAAAGTCTCTCTTTCGCGCGCCTGTCAATTAAAACGTAATCCAATAACGCTCTCTGGCCATATCTCCTCCTTACATACGTATACTTATGTATATCTCGCTTTTGAAACCAGGTATTCCCAATCACCAGTCCTTTTTCAGCACATAAATCTACAAGCTCCTCACCATTTCCATTTACAACACTGAACACCCCATGTATACCAATTATTCCCTCAACTGCCACATTACTCACCTTTGCATTCAAATCACCCATCACTATAACCCGGTCTCGTGCATCAAAACCACTAACACACTCATTCAGCTGCTCCCAAAACACTTGCCTCTCATGATCTTTCTTCTCATGCCCAGGTGCATATGCACCAATAATCACCCATCTCTCTCCATCAACTTTCAGTTTTACCCATTTTAATCGAGAATTTACTTTCTTACATTGTATCACATACTCCCACAACTCCTGATTCAGGAGTAGTGCTACTCCTTCCCTTGCTCTTGTCCTCTCACTAACCCCTGACTTTACTCCCAAGACATTCCCAAACCACTCTTCCCCTTTACCCTTGAGCTTCGTTTCACCCAGAGCCAAAACATCCAGGTTCCTTTCCTCAAACATACTACCTATCTCTCCTTTTTTCACATCTTGGTTACATCCACACACATTTAGACACCCCAGTCTGAGCCTTCGAGGAGGATGAGCACTCCCCGCGTGACTCCTTCTTCTGTTTCCCATTTTAGAAAGTTAAAAAAATACAAGGAGGGGAGGATTTCTGGCCCCCCGCTCACGTCCCCTCTAGTCGCCTTCTACGACACGCGAGGAATGCGTGGAAAGTATTCTTTCACCCCTATCCCGAGGATATATATATATATATATATATATATATATATATATATATATATATATATATATATATATATATATATATATATATATATATATATATGAGGTAAAGTGTGTGAAAGAAGAAAGTTAAGAGTAAATGTGAATAAGAGCAAGGTTGTTAGGTACAGTAGGGTTGAGGGTCAAGTCAATTGGGAGGTGAGTTTGAATGGAGAAAAACTGGAGGAAGTGAAGTGTTTTAGATATCTGGGAGTGGATCTGGCAGCGGATGGAACCATGGAAGCGGAAGTGGATCATAGGGTGGGGGAGGGGGCGAAAATTCTGGGAGCCTTGAAGAATGTGTGGAAGTCGAGAACATTATCTCGGAAAGCAAAAATGGGTATGTTTCAAGGAATAGTGGTTCCAACAATGTTGTATGGTTGCGAGGCGTGAGCTATGGATAGAGTTGTGCGCAGGAGGATGGATGTGCTGGAAATGAGATGTTTGAGGACAATGTGTGGTGTGAGGTGGTTTGATCGAGTAAGTAACGTAAGGGTAAGAGAGATGTGTGGAAATAAAAAGAGCGTGGTTGAGAGAGCAGAAGAGGCTGTTTTGAAATGGTTTGGGCACATGGAGAGAATGAGTGAGGAAAGATTGACCAAGAGGTTATATGTGTCGGAGGTGGAGGGAACGAGGAGAAGAGGGAGACCAAATTGGAGGTGGAAAGATGGAGTGAAAAAGATTTTGTGTGATCGGGGCCTGAACATGCAGGAGGGTGAAAGGAGGGCAAGGAATAGAGTGAATTGGAGCGATGTGGTATACCGGGGTTGACGTGCTGTCAGTGGATTGAATCAGGGCATGTGAAGCGTCTGGGGTAAACCATGGAAAGCTGTGTAGGTATGTATATTTGCGTGTGTGGACGTATGTATATACATGTGTATGGGGGTGGGTTGGGACATTTCTTTCGTCTGTTTCCTTGCGCTACCTCGCAAACGCGGGAGACAGCGGCAAAAAAAAAAAAAAAAAAAAAAAAAAAATATATATATATATATATATATATATATATATGCCTGTGTATGTATATATATGTATACGTTTAAGTGTATAGGTCTGTACATGTGCGTATGTGGGCGTTTATGTATAGACATGTGTATGTGGGTGGGTTGGGCCATTCTTTCGTCTGTTTCCTTGCCCTACCTCGCTAACGCGGGAAACAGCGACTAAGTATAATACATATATAAATAGATAAATAAATATGCAAATATATATATATATATATATATATATATATATATATATATATATATATATTCTTTTTTTTTCATACTGCTCGCCATTTCCCGCATTAGCGAGACAGCGTTCAGAACAGAGGACTGGGCCTTTGAGGGAATATCCTCACCTGGTCCCTTTCTCTGTTAATTCTTTTGGAAAATTGAAAAAAAAAAAAAAAAAAAAGAGACGGGAGAATTTCCAGCCGGCAAGGCAGCGGGATTGGATGGTATTGCAGTGGAATTTATTATAAAAGGGTGTGACTGTATTGTTGACTGGTTGGTAAGGTTATTTAACGTATGTATGACTCATGGTGAGGTGCCTGAGGATTGGCGGAATGCTTGCATAGTGCCATTGTACAAAGGCAAAGGGGATAAAAGTGAATGCTAATATTACAGAGGTATAAGTTTGTTGAGTATTCCTGGGAAAGCATATGGGAGGATATTGATTGAGAGGGTGAAGGCACGTACAGAGCATCATATTGGGGAAGAACAGTGTGGTTTCAGAAGTGGTAGAGGATGTGTGGATCAGGTGTTTGCTTTGAAGAATGTATGTGAGAAATACTTAGAAAAGCAAATGGATTTGTATGTAGCATTTATGGATCTGGTGAAGGAATATGATAGAGTTGATAGAGATGCTCTGTGGAAGGTATTAAGAATATATGGTGTGGGAGGCAAGTTGTTAGAAGCAGTGAAAAGTTTTTTTTATCTAGGCTGTGAGGCATGTGTACGTGTAGGAAGAGAGGAAAGTGATTGGTTCTCAGTGAATGTAGGTTTCCGGCAGGGGTGTGTGATGTCTCCATGGTTGTTTAATTTGTTTATGGATGGTGTTGTTCGGGAGGTGAGTGCAAGAGTTTTGCAAAGAAGGGCAAGTATGCAGTCTGTTGTGGATGAGAGAGCTTGGGAAGTGAGTCAGTTGTTGTTCGCTGATGATACAGCGCTGGTGGCTGATTCATGTGAGAAACTGCAGAAGCTGGTGACTGAGTTTGTTAAAGTGTGTGAAAGAAGAAAGCTGAGAGTAAATGTGAATAAGAGCAAGGTTATTAGGTACAGTAGGGTTGAGGGACAAGTCAATTGGGAGGTAAGTTTGAATGGAGAAAAACTGGAGGAAGTGAAGTGTTTTAGATATCTGGGAGTGGACTTGGCAGCGGATGGAACCATAGAAGCGGAAGTGAATCATAGGGTGGGGGAGGGGGCGAAAATTCTGGGAGCGTTGAAGAATGTGTGGAAGTCGAGAACATTATCTCGGAAAGCAAAAATGAGTATCTTTGAAGAAATAGTGGTTCTAACAATGTTATATAGTTGCGAGGCGTGGGCTATGGATAGAGTTGTGCGGAGGAAATGAGATGTCTTAGGACAATATGTGGTGTGAAGTGGTTTGATCGAGTAAGTAATGTAAGGGTAAGAGAGATGTGTGGTAATAAAAACAGTGTGGTTGAGAGCGCAGAAGAGGGTGTTTTGAAATGGTTTGGTCACATGGAGAGAACGAGGGAGGAAAAATTGACCAAGAGGATATATGTGTCAGAGGTGGAGGGAACGAGGAGGAGTGGGACACCAAATTGGAGGTGGAAGGATGGAGTGAAGGGGATTTTCAGTGATCGGGGCCTGAACATGCAGGAGGGTGAGAGGTGTGCAAGGAATAGAGTTAAGTGGAACGATGTGGTATACCAGGTTCGACGTGCTGTCAAGGATTGAACCAGGGCATGTGAAGCGTCTGGGGTAAACCATGGAAAGTTCTGTGGGGCCTGGATGTGCAAAGGGAGCTGTGCTTTCGGTGCATTATTACATTACAGCTAGAGACTGAGTGTGAACGAATGTGGCCTTTGTTGTCTTTTCCTAGCGCGATCTCACACACATGAGGGGGAGGGGGTTGTTATTTCATGTGTGGCGAGATGGCGATGGGAATAAATAAAGACAGACAGTATGAATTCATGTACATGTGTATATATGTATATGACTGTGTGGGTATATATATGTATAGGTTGAGATGTATAGGTATGTATATTTGCGTGTCTGGACGTGTATGTATATATATGTGTATGTGGGTGGGTTGGGCCACTCTTTCGTCTGATCCCTTGCGCTACCTCGCTAACGCGGGAGACACCGACAAAGCAAATTAAATAAATATATCAATAAATAAATAAATATATATACATATTTATCTATTGATTCCATTTGCTTTGTCGCTCTCTCATGCGTTAGCGAGGTAGTGCAAGGAAACAGACGAAAGAATGGCCCAACCCGCCCATATACACACATATATATATATATATATATATATATATATATATATATATATATATATATATATATATATATTTATATATACACGTCCACACACGTAAATATACATACCTATACATCTCAATGTATACATATATATACCCACACAGACATATACATATATACAGATGTACATAATTCAAACTGTCTGCCCCTATTGATTCCCATCGCCACCCCGCCACACATGAAATAACAACCCCCTCCCCCTATGTGTGCGAGGTAGCGCTAAGAAGAGACAATAAAGGCCACATCGTTCACACTCAGTCTCTACCTGTCATGTAATAATGCACCGAAACCACAGCTCCCTTTCCACATCCAGGCCCCACACAACTTTCCATGGTTTACCCCAGACGCTTCACATGCCCTGGTTCAATCCATTGACAGCACGTCGACCCCGGTATACAACATCGTTCCAATTCACTCTATTCCTTGCACGCCTTTCACCCTCCTGCATGTTCAGGCCCGATCACACAAAATCTTTTTCACTCCATCTTTCCACCTCCAATTTGGTCTCCCACTTCTCCTCGTTCCCTCCACCTCTGACACATATATCCTCTTGGTCAATCTCTCCAAACTCATTCTCTCCATGTGACCAAACTACATCAAAACACCCTTTTCTGCCCTCTCAACCACACGCTTTTTATTACTACACATCTCTCTTACCATTACATTACTTACTCGATCAAATCATCTCACACCACATACTGTCCTCAAACATCTCATTTCCAGCACATCCATCCTTCTGCGCACAACTCTATCCATAGCCCACGCCTCGCAACCAAACAACAATTTTTTTTTATTTTTTTGCTTTGTCTCTGTCTCCCGTGTTAGCGAAGTAGCGCAAGGAAACAGACGAAAGAATGGCCCAACCCACCCACATACACGTGTATATACATACACGTCCACACACGCAAATATACATACCTATACACCTCAAGGTATGCATATATATATATATATATATATATATATATATATATATATATATATATATATATATATATATATATATATTTTTTTTTTTCTTTTTTTTTTCTTTTTTGCTTTGTTGCTGTCTCCCGCGTTTGCGAGGTAGCGCAAGGAAACAGACGAAAGAAATGGCCCAACCCACCCCCATACACATGTATATACATACGTCCACACACGCAAATATACATACTTACACAGCTTTCCATGGTTTACCCCAGACGCTTCACATCCACTGACAGCACGTCAACCCCGGTATACCATATCACTCCAATTCACTCTATTCCTTGCCCTCCTTTCACCCTCCTGCATGTTCAGGCCCCGATCACACAAAATCTTTTTCACTCCATCTTTCCACCTCCAATTTCGTCTCCCTCTTCTCCTCGTTCCCTCCACCTCCGACACATATATCCTCTTGGTCAATCTTTCCTCACTCATTCTCTCCATGTGCCCAAACCATTTCAAAAGACCCTCTTCTGCTCTCTCAACCACGCTCTTTTTATTTCCACACATCTCTCTTACCCTTACGTTACTTACTCGATCAAACCACCTCACACCACACATTGTCCTCAGACAGCTCATTTCCAGCACATCCATCCTCCTGCGCACAACTCTATCCATAGCCCATGCCTCGCATCCATACAACATTGTTGGAACCACTATTACTTCAAACATACCCATTTTTGCTTTCCGAGATAATGTTCTCGACTTCCACACATTCTTCAAGGCTCCCAGAATTTTCGCCCCCTCCCCCACCCTATGATCCACTTCCGCTTCCATGGTTCCATCCGCTGCCAGATCCACTCCCAGATATCTAAAACACTTCACTTCCTCCAGTTTTTCTCCATTCAAACTTACCTCCAAATTGACTTGACCCTCAACCCTACTGTGCCTAATAACCTTGCTCTTATTCACGTTTACTCTCAACTTTCTTCTTTCACACATCCTACCAAACTCAGTCACCAGCTTCTGCAGTTTCTCACATGAATCAGCCACCAGCGCTATATCATCAGCGAACAACAACTGACTCACTTCCCAAGTTCTCTCATCACAATAGACTGCATACTTGCCCCTCTTTCGAAAACTCTTGCATTCACCTCCCTAACAACTCCATCCATAAGCAAATTACACAACCATGGAGACATCACACACCCCTGCCGCAAACCTACATTCACTGAGAACCAATCACTTTCCTCTCTTCCTACACGTACACATGCCTTACAGCCTCGATAAAAACTTTTCACTGCTTCTAACAACTTGCCTCCCACACCATATATTCTTAATACCTTCCACATATCATCTCTATCAACTCTATCATATGCCTTCTCCACATCCATAAATGCTACATACAAATCTATTTGCTTTTCTAAGTATTTCTCACATACATTTCTCAAAGCAAAAACCTGATCCACACATCCTCTACCACTTCTGAAACCACACTGCTCTTCCCCAATCTGATGCTCTGTACATGCCATCACTCTCTCAATCAATACCCTCCCATATAATTTACCAGGAATACTCAACAAACTTATACCTCTGTAATTTGAGCACTCACCTTTGTCCCCTTTGCCTTTCTACAATGGCACTATGCAAGCATTCCGCCAATCCTCAGGCACCTCACCATGAGTCATACATACATTAAATAACCTTACCAACCAGTCAACAATACAGTAACCCCCTTTTTTTCATAAATTCTACTGCAATACCATCCAAACCCGCTGCCTTGCCGGCTTTCATCTTCCGCAAAGCTTTTATTGCCTCTTCTCGGTTTACCAAATCATTTTCCCTAACCCTCTCACTTTGCACACCAGCTCGACCAAAACACCTCATATCTGCCACTCTATCATCAAACACATTCAACAAACCTTCAAAATACTCAATCCACCTCCTTCTCACATCACGCCTACTTGTTATCACCTCCCCATTTGCCCCCTTCACTGAAGTTCCCATTTGTTCCCTTGTCTTACGCACTTTATTTACCTCCTTCCAAAACATGTTTTATTCTACCTAAAATTTAATGATACTCTCTCACCCCAATTCTCATTTCCCCTCTTTTTCACCTCTTGCACCTTCACTTTACATCCTGCCTCTTTCTTTTATACATTTCCCACTCATTTGCATTATTTTCCTGCAAAAATCATCCAAATGGCTCTCTCTTCACTTGTACTAATAATCTTACTTCTTCATCCCACCACTCACTACCCTTTCTAATCTGCCCACCTCCCACGCTTCTCATGCCACAAGCATCTTTTGCGCAAGCCATCACTGCTTCCCTAAATACATCCCATTCCTCTCCCACTCCCCTTACCTCCTTTGTTCTCACATTTTCCATTCTGTACTCAGTCTCTCCTGGTACTTCCTCACACAAGTCTCCTTTCCAAGCTCACTTACTCTCACCACTCTCTTCACCCCAAAACCCCTACAAATCTTCACCTTCGCCTCCACAAGATAATTTAACCCGTAATCCAATAACGCGCTCTGGCCATTTCTCCTACTTACATACGTATACTTATGTATATATCGCTTTTTAAACCAGGTATTCCCAATCATCAGTCCTTTTTCAGCACATAAATCTACAAGCTCTTCACCATTTCCATTTACAACACTGAACACCCCATGTATACCAATTATTCTGTCAACTGCCACATTACTCACCTTTGCATTCAAATCACCTATCACTATAACCCGGTATCGTGCATCAAAACCACTAACACACTCATTCAGCTGCTCCCAAAACACTTGCCTCTCATGATCTTTCTTCTCATGACCAGGTGCATATACACCAATAATCACCCATCTCTCCATCATCTTTCAGTTTTACCCATATCAATCTAGAGTTTACTTTCTGACACTCTATCACATACTTCCACCACTCCTGTTTCAGAAGTAGTGCTACTCCTTCCCTTGCTCTTGTCCTCTCACTAACCCCTGACTTTACTCCCAAGACATTTCCAAACCACTCTTCCCCTTTACCCTTGAGCTTCGTTTCACTCAGAGCCAAAACATCCAGGTTCCTTTCCTCAAACATACTACCTAACTCTCCTGTTTTCTCATCTTGGTTACATCCACACACATTTAGACACCCCAATCTGAGCCTTCGAGGAGGATGAGCACTCCCCGCGTGACTCCTTCTTCTGTTTCCCCTTTTAGAAAGTTAAAATACAAGGAGGGGAGGGTTTCTAGCCCCCAGCTCCCGTACCCTTTAGTCGCCTTCCACAACACGTGAGGAATGCGTGGGAAGTGTTCTTTCTCCCCTATCCCCAGGGATAAACAACATATATGCACACACACACACACACACACACACACACACACACACACACACACATATATATATATATATATATATATATATATATATATATATATATATATATATATATATATATGTGGTATACCGGGGTTGACGTGCTGTCAGTGGATTGAATCAAGGCGTGTGAAGCGTCAGGGGTAAACCATGGAAAGCTGTGTAGGTATGTATATTTGCGTGTGTGGACGTATGTATATACATGTGTATGGGGGGGGGGGGGGGCCATTTCTTTCGTCTGTTTCCTTGCGCTACCTCGCAAACGCGGGAGACAGCGACAAAGTATAATAAAAAAAAATAATAAAATATGCATAGTGAGGAAGTACTAGGAGAGACTGAGAACAGAATGGAAAAAGGTGAGAACAATGGAAGTAAGGGGAGTTGGGAAGGAATGGGATGTATTTAGGGAATCAGTGATGGATTGCGCAAAAGATGCTTGTGGCATGAGAAGAGTGGGAGGTGGGTTGATTAGAAAGGGTAGTGAGTGGTGGGATGAAGAAGTAAGATTATTAGTGAAAGAGAAGAGAGAGGCATTTGGACGATTTTTGCAGGGAAAGAATGCAATTGAGTGGGAGGTGTATAAAAGAAAGAGACAGGAGGTCAAGAGAAAGGTACAAGAGGTGAAAAAGAGGGCAAATGAGAGTTGGGGTGAGAGAGTATCATTAAATTTTAGGGAGAATAAAAAGATGTTCTGGAAGGAGGTAAATAATGTGCGTAAGACAAGGGAGCAAATGGGAACTTCAGTGAAGGGCGCAAATGGGGAGGTGATAACAAGTAGTGGTGATGTGAGAAGGAGATGGAGTGAGTATTTTGAAGGTTTGTTGAATGTGTTTGATGATAGAGTGGCAGATATAGGGTGTTTTGGTCGAGGTGGTGTGCAAAGTGAGAGGGTTAGGGAAAATGATTTGGTAAACAGAGGAGAGGTAGTAAAAGCTTTGCGGAAGATGAAAGCCGGCAAGGCAACAGGTTTGGATGGTATTGCAGTGGAATTTATTAAAAAAGGGGGTGACTGTATTATTGACTGGTTGGTAAGGTTATTTAATGTATGTATGACTCATGGTGAGGTGCCTGAGGATTGGCGGAATGCGTGCATAGAGGGATAAGAGTGAGTGCTCAAATTACAGAGGTATAAGTTTGTTGAGTATTCTTGGTAAATTATATGGGAGGGTATTGATTGAGAGGGTGAAGGCATATACAGAGCATCAGATTGGGGAAGAGCAGTGTGGTTTCAGAAGTGGTAGAGAATGTGTGGATCAGGTGTTTGCTTTGAAGAATGTATGTGAGAAATACTTAGAAAAGCAAATGGATTTGTATGTAGCATTTATGGATCTGGAGAAGGCATATGATAGAGTTCATAGAGATGCTCTGTGGAAGGTATTAAGAATATATGGTGTGAGAGGCAAGTTGTTGGAAGAAGTGAACAGTTTTTATCGAGGATGTAAGGCATTTGTACATGGAGGAAGAGAGGAAAGTGATTGGTTCTCAGTGAATGTAGGTTTGCGGCAGGGGTGTGTGATGTCTCCATGGTTGTTTAATTTGTTTATGGATGGGGTTGTTAGGGAGGTGAATGCAAGAGTTTTGGAAAGAGGGGCAAGTATGAAGTCTGTTGGGGATGAGAGAGCTTGGGAAGTGAGTCAGTTGTTGTTCGCTGATGATACAGCGCTGGTGGCTGATTCATGTGAGAAACTGCAGAAGCTGGTGACTGAGTTTGGTAAAGTGTGTGAAAGAAGAAAGTTAAGAGTAAATGTGAATAAGAGCACGGTTATTAGGTACAGTAGGGTTGAGGGTCAAGTCAATTGGGAGGTAAGTTTGAATGGAGAAAAACTGGAGGAAGTAAAGTGTTTTAGATATCTGGGAGTGGATCTGGCAGCGGATGGAACCATGGAAGCGGAAGTGGATCATAGGGTGGGGGAGGGGGCGAAAATTTTGGGAGCCTTGAAGAATGTGTGGAAGTCGAGAACATTATTTCGGAAAGCAAAAATGGGTATGTTTGAAGGAATAGTGGTTCCAACAATGTTGTATGGTTGCGAGGCGTGGGCTATGGATAGAGTTGTGCGCAGGAGGATGGACGTGCTGGAAATGAGATGTCTGAGGACAATGTGTGGTGTGAGGTGGTTCGATCGAGTAAATAACGTAAGGGTAAGAGAGATGTGTGGTAATAAAAAGAGCGTGGTTGAGAGAGCAGAAGAGGGTGTTTTGAAATGGTTTGGGCACATGGAGAGAATGAGTGAGGAAAGATTGACCAAGAGGATATATGTGTCGGAGGTGGAGGGAACGAGGAGAAGTGGGAGACCAAATTGGAGGTGGAAAGATGGAGTGAAAAAGATTTTGTGTGATCGGGGCCTGAACATGCAGGAGGGTGAAAGGAGGGCAAGGAATAGAGTGAATTGGAGCGATGTGGTATACCGGGGTTGACGTGCTGTCAGTGGATTGAATCAAGGCATGTGAAGCGTCTGGGGTAAACCATGGAAAGCTGTGTAGGTATGTATATTTGCGTGTGTGGACGTATGTATATACATGTGTACGAGGGTGGGTTGGGCCATTTCTTTCGTCTGTTTCCTTGCGCTACCTCGCAAACGCGGGAGACAGCTACACAGCAAAAAAAAAAAAATATATATATATATATATATATATATATATATATATATATATATATATATATATATATATATATATATATATGATTAAAAACGGAACCACAGCAGGTCATTGAAAAATAATTTAACAAGGCCCGTCAGCAAAAACCTACCCCTAGTATTCACAATCGCTGCAAGAGAGACACACAAAAGTGTTTCCCTCGTTAATCTGCCTAAAAACATCGGGTAAAAAAAATATTCTTCCCGGTTTTATTTTCCGTACAAAGAAAACAGACCCCAGCTTGAACCCTCTGCCGGGATAAAACGGCACAAGAACTCCCATCCGACTGTTTCTATCTGGACACTTGCGTACGGCTGCTGATGGGGTCTGTGGTGAATAATTCACTATCCCAGATTTACATATTTGTTAAATCTACGTACGAGGAAGCCACCAGAGCTTAGCCTTCGAGGATGTTAAATCATTTCAAAGCGACGGAGCCACCATACCTTCCTAGACAGTGGGACAATGACAAGACCTTACGCTAATGAGGCCTCACACGGTCTCAGGGTAATGAGGAGGAAATACTATCAGAAAAGAGAGGGGGAAATAAGGAGCATCCGCCACATACACCTCCGTGTAACGAGGCGCTACCCAGTTTCAGGGTAATGAGATCAACGTGGAATTACAGAGCAGAACAATACATAACATCAGCTCTAAAACGAGGCACATTCAGTATTGTTGCAGAACTCACGTGAAGCTCACTTGTCATTAATCAAGTGATGCACCCGAGTGATGCTACAACGGTCAACTGTTGCACGTCAGTGATGCTACAACGGTCAACTGTTGCACGTCAGTGATGCTACAACAGTCAGCTGTTGCACGTCAGTGAGGCTACAACGGTCAGCCGTTGCACGTCAATGAGGCTACAACGGTCAACTGTTGCACGTCAGTGAGGCTACAACAGTCAACTGTTGCACGTCAGTTAGGCTACAACAGTCAACTGTTGCACGTCAGTGAGGCTACAACGGTCAACTGTTGCACGTCAGTGAGGCTACAACGGTCAACTGTTGCACGTCAGTGAGGCTACAACGGTCAACTGTTGCACGTCAGTGAGGCTACAACAGTCAACTGTTGCACGTCAGTGAGGCTACAACAGTCATCTGTTGCACGTCAGTGAGGCTACAACAGTCATCTGTTGCACGTCAGTGAGGCTACAACGGTCAACTGTTGCACGTCAGTGAGGTAACAACAGTCAACTGTTGCACGTCAGTGAGGCTACAACAGTCATCTGTTGCACGTCAGTGAGGCTACAACGGTCAACTGTTGCACGTCAGTGAGGCTACAACGGTCAAATGTTGCAAGTCAGTGAAGCTACAACAGTCAACTGTTGCACGTCAGTGAGGCTACAACAGTCATCTGTTGCACGTCAGTGAGGCTACAACAGTCAACTGCTGCACGCCACTGATGCTATATCAGTCAACTGTTGTACGTCAGTTAGGCTACAACAGTCAACTGTTGCACGTCAGTGAGGCTACAACAGTCAACTGCTGCACGTCACTGATGCTACATCAGTCAACTGTTGTACGTCAGCGATCCTAGAACAGTCAAGTGTTGCACACCAGTGATGCTAATCCAGTCAACTGTTGCACGCCAGCGATGTTACAACAGTCAACTGTAACACCCGACTGATGCTACAGCAGTCAGATCTTGTACACCAGTGATGTTTTAACAGTCAGATCTTGTACACCAGTGATGTTTCAACAGTCAGATCTTGTACACCAGTGATGTTTCAACACTCAGATCTTGTACACCAGTGATGTTTCAACAGTCAGATCTTGTACACCAGTGATGTTTCAACACTCAGATCTTGTACACCAGTGATGTTTCAACAGTCAGATCTTGTACACAAGTGATGTTTCAACACTCAGATCTTGTACACCAGTGATGTTTCAACACTCAGATCTTGTACACCAGAGATGTTTTAACAGTCAGATCTTGTACACCAGTGATGTTTCAACACTCAGATCTTGTACACCAGTGATGTTTCAACAGTCAGATCTTGTACACAAGAGATGTTTCAACACTCAGATCTTGTACACCAGTGATGTTACAACACTCAGATCTTGTACACCAGTGATGTTTCAACAGTCAGATCTTGTACACCAGTGATGTTTCAACAGTCAGATCTTGTACACCAGAGATGTTTTAACAGTCAGATCTTGTACACCATTGATGTTTCAACACTCAGATCTTGTACACCAGAGATGTTTTAACAGTCAGATCTTATACACCAGTGATGTTTCAACACTCAGATCTTGTACACCAGAGATGTTTTAACAGTCAGATATTGTACACCAGAGATGTTTTAACAGTCAGATCTTGTACACCAGAGATGTTTTAACAGTCAGATCTTGTACACCAGTGATGTTTTAACAGTCAGATCTTGTACACCAGAGATGTTTTAACAGTCAGATCTTGTACACCAGTGATGTTTTAACAGTCAGATCTTGTACACCAGTGATGTTTTAACAGTCAGATCTTGTACACCAGTGATGTTTTAACAGTCAGATCTTGTACACCAGTGATGTTTCAACAGTCAGATCTTGTACACCAGTGATGTTTTAACAGTCAGATCTTGTACACCAGTGATGTTTCAACACTCAGATCTTGTACATCAGTGATGTTTCAACAGTCAGATCTTGTACACCAGTGATGTTTCAACAGTCAACTGCTGAACACCAGTCATGCTACAACAATCAAATGTTGCATGCCAGTCATGCTACAACAGTCCGGTGTTGGACACCACTCATGCTACAACAGTTAACTGCCAATGATGTTACAACATTCAACTGTTCCATATCAGTCATGCTACAATAGTCAACTGTTGCAAGTTAGTGATGGGAACACAATGGACTGAAGCAGCCAGGGTGATGGATACAACAGTCACCTGCAGTACCCTGGTGATGGATACAACAGTCACCTGCAGTACCCTGGTGATGGATACAACAGTCACCTGCAGTACCCTGGTGATGGATACAACAGTCACCTGCAGTACCCTGGTGATGGATACAACAGTCACCTGCAGTACCCTGGTGATGAATACAACAGTCACCTGCAGTACCCTGGTGATGAATACAACAGTCACCTGCAGTGCCCTGGTGATGGATACAACAGTCACCTGCAGTACCCTGGTGATGAATACAACAGTCACCTGCAGTACCCTGGTGATGAATACAACAGTCACCTGCAGTACCCTGGTGATGGATACAACAGTCACCTGCAGTACCCTGGTGATGGATACAACAGTCACCTGCAGTACCCTGATGATGGATACAACAGTCACCTGCAGTACCCTGGTGATGGATACAACAGTCACCTGCAGTACCCTGGTGATGGATACAACAGTCACCTGCAGTGCCCTGGTGATGGATACAACAGTCACCTGCAGTGCCCTGGTGGTCACCTGCCTCACTCCTCATCTGACCGTCCTTAAAGACAGACTTGATCTGCTGATGACTCGTGAACTGGTGAGATAAAAAATCTTTATCCCGATGACTTCCGCCGTTAACTTTGTACCCAACGTGTGATCGCTATGTCACAAAGGACTTCTTCACTGGAAACGAAGGTAAATATATTCTTCGCTTCTCTGTCATCTATCTTGTTGGCAGTGAAAACATGGGAGCTATCGGTTGTATTGCCAGGGGACTTAAGGTGTATAGAGAAATTTAGTGGAACTCACAGCATGTGTTATGGGTTTCATGAAAAAAGAGAATGTTATAAAGAAAACAGATAACACAGAAACTACAATAATTGAGCCGGACATGAGAGTAGATACGGATGACTGTTTCCAAATGGTCGTGAATGGTAGGAAGTCCAACGTAGGATGAAGAATAATGCCAACAGAAATCAACACAAGGTCTAAAATGTTGGCAGATGACACGCGAGATGAAGAAACCCTCATCCTTGTCGTTGTGTTACATTAGACTGACAGATGATGGGTTCTGAATTAGAGACATGAATAGGAAGAAGCTGTTTTGTCTATGGACTAGAGTGGAAGACTTAACACACAAAGTACTGGACAGACTGACTGACGCTGCAGAAGACAGTGCAGTTGCTGTTCAAGATAGAACAAAGAGCGTCAAGTAGTTTAGGTAAGACATGATCCTCGGGAAGTATACGACAATTATTTGAATGTATGAATGACAGAAAGCTGTAGAAAACGTTGTGGTAATGGGGCTACATCCTACGAGTGATGTAGAATCTGTAATTCTGAGTAGAATGTTACGTATCTTTAGTAGAGGAGAGAGCATCTGTAGGTGCGAGGATGTTAAGTACATAGGTTTGTGGGAGAGTTTTAATGGAAACAGAAACTTGTTTGATAAACATGACCAACAGTGAAACAGGGTTGGATATGCAAATACTAGGTAGGATTCTTCGAAGAAATAATTAAGAAGGTACTGGCTAGGGGTAGGGCAAGAACAAGTCTTGTCAAACCCAAGTTGTTAGGCGAGGCATGTGCACCTCCAAGTGGGCCTGAGAAATGAGGTCTGACCTTAGACACTTAGGAGATATCCATTCTGTCTTTCTGATCTAACGTTTTCAAAACCAGCGCCAAACTTAAACCTTGGTAAGCTAATATATTCTATTAGAAAATCCCGACATCATAGCAAGAAAGAAGATGGATAAATACTGCAAATGATCACTTACCATCAGAGTTATCAACGTAAGGTAAAGTCGTTTATGTATATGGAAGGTGGATGTGTCATGCTTGCATAGCAAAGGAACTTTGACATACCCAGACTTGGAAATACTGATGACGATATACACCAGTAATTTTCAACTGTGGTTCCCCTCAAGGATTCTGTAAAATTCTATCATAATGAAAAAATCATGGAAGCCCAATAGTTCTTAATCTATAAATGGAACTAAGTTGGTAGCCAACTTCACAGCTGGCCATCAAGCCAGAGTCACTTACAAAGATTTGCCTTCCAAATCTTTCAGCTCAACATTGGAGCTTTCCAGTGAGTAATTCTTCTCCATTCCTTTTCATTCTTTTTCTGCGTGACCTTTCACAACTTGAGCTTGGCTAACTGTCGTCACAAAACCACTCATTCAGGAATTATTATTTTTGCTGAAGAAAGATTGGGAAAGAATGGACGATGAAGATCGGGGCTCCAAGAAAACGTTAAATGCTACTTAAAGGGTTGCTCGACCAAAAAAAAAGGTTGAAAACCACAAATATATAAGATTCAATGTCATGCTTTCATAAAACAGATTCCCATAATCATATCTGGGGCTGTGCATAGACTCTCCAAACAACGCAAAGAAATCAGCATGAAAGAAAACGATAAATCAGGTATTCAGTATATATCAAAGAAGTGATAATTATAAGATAATCTAACAACTTCAGGACTACTAACTGATGTAATTAAAGACGAGATTTTGAACCAAATGATCCTTGAACCAAAGAAAGTTAGCAACAATGTCCATAAAGAGATCTACTCAGCTCCTGTGAGGTCAGTGACAAGGCAGGTCACATCGATCACGATAACATCCAATTCAGTGTAAACTACAGTCTCGAGTTCACGGAAAACACTAAACAAGATTTTAGATGAGCAGACGTCGACAAGATGCGCCAGGGCACGAGAAATGTTAACTGGATGAGGATCTCCGACGTGGAAACAGTTGACAAGATGTGGAGTAACTTCAAGAATGAAATACCTCCCCGTGAAGGAGACAGATTCTCTAGGAAGAAGTGAAAAAACACAAAAGACGCCAAGTCAGGTTAGACGACAAGGAAAAATATTGATTTAATAAACTGTGACAGATAGTCATACATGGTATGTAAATTAACTAACAGGACTATGAAACGTATATGATACTACAAGAGACATTGTAGGGAGAAATTCAGAACCACAAAAGCTACTTTGAAAATTAAAAATCTTTCTATGGGAAGAAAACCCCTTTTTTTGATACGTAAGAAGCAAGGAAAAAATTACTAATTGGTATATCATCTATTGAAAATGGCGACTTAGTGTATATAAGTATTTTGAGCCAGTTTTACAATCGACAATTCCTTAGATATACCAAAAACGAAATATCAAGACATACAAAATACTGACCACGATGAAACACTGAAATATCTAGACAATGAAATCCGAATAAGACAACTGCTCCAGACGTTATCTTTCCCAGAATGTTTACATAAAGAGGTAAGCCAATAAACAGCATTCAACATGACCGAGAAATTCATCAAATCTCTACAAGAAAGGAATATGACAAAAGATTGAGAACCTGCTAATGTAACACCAGTTTTCCTAACAGGAAGGAGAGCATGCATCTCAAACTACCGTCCTATCTGCCTTATATCAGTCATAGGAAAATCATTTGAGACTGTAACTGGAGAAAATTGCTAAATTAATGGAAGATGATAAACCGCTAACACAGTGATCAACGTGGAATTCGAAATACGAGTTCATGTTTAACGAATGTAATGTTTTAATTTAACGAATCATTATACACACTCACACACACACACACACACACACACACACACACACAAACACATGCATACACACACACACACACACACACACACATACACGCACGCGCGTTACTAGCTTTGAATCAGCACGTGCTCGCCCGAGATCGAGGCACACGTGGTGGGGGCTGTCGGCTCACACTCAACCCAGGTTCAGAGTAATGCAGACAAAACTGATGGATTTGGTCAGAGACGTGGCAAATGGACTTAAGCAAAGACGGGTGCAAAATAATGCAATCTGACACTTAATACATTATTCATGAATATGAAATAATCTGTAAACCATTACTGGAAGTAAATAAAGACAGGTTTCATAACTAAAAAATATAACTTCAAAACAATGGAAACAATATTCACTTTTTACAGTGCTCTATTCAGACCTCATCTACAATACGCAGTTCATTTCTGGTCGTCAGGACGTGATCAAGGATGAAGCAAAGCTAACACGAACTCAGAGAAGAGCAACAACACCAGTTCCATCACACAAAGAAGGCTATTAAGACAGACTCAAGAGATATAAACCTATTCTCTAAAAAAGTCGAGACTCCGAGGAAATGTAACTGATCATCTTAAAATACTAAATGATTTCCAGAACACAACATACAAGATTCAGAGATGGGAACGAGAAGGTAAGTAATCAAAGAATCTTCTCTCTACACATTCTCGAGTGTGAACGGAGGTGGTTATTCTCGTGTCTTCCATAGTGAGAATACCTCACATATTTCCTCACCATAGGCTGCTGTAATGGCACCTGACACCCTCCAGAGAGTAATGGTAGTTCGCCTGTCAACTCTTATTGAAAATTACTTACTGTCCTAAACTCCTCTTTGGCCATAGTATTGACCCACAATCTTCCCGCATATTTCTTTCTTATGATGACCGATATGGCACAGGCAAAACCTTACCCAATCAAAGGCAATCTCATGTGAAAGAAAGGAAGTGAGAGAAACAGGCAATAGAAATTGATTTGGGCTCCACAGGTGACTCGTACAGGCAGGGAAGTTATATGAAGAGGAAAAGACGAGAAGAGGAAGCGAATTCCGTCGTTTAATTGTTCGAGGGAAGAAAGAGGTTCATAGCGGTCAATCCTCAAGTGGCCAGTCTTTACAGAGAAACTGTGGGAAGCTGTGGCCAGACGAGAACATGGCCGAAACAACATCTGTAGAAGAGAGAGAGAGAGAGAGAGAGAGAGAGAGAGAGAGAGAGAGAGAGAGAGAGAGAGAGAGAGAGAGAGAGAGAGAGAGAGAGAGAGAGAGAGCATCGCAGCGTACAGAAAGAGGTGATTGACGAGGCGATTGATTCAACTGTGGTTACTTAAAAGGTGGAAAGAAAAACTCCCCAGATTAGTGATCACTACTACATACTAGGGTGAACGAACCCTCGTGGATAAGAAAAAACACAACTGTTTACAAAATGATTAAGCCACCCATACAACACCCTCAACTCCTGAGACGCACGACCTTGTCATGTGCAGTTTCCCTTGGATGGAGCGGAGGATGTGGTTCTCCAACGTATTCATGTTATGTTATGTCAGATAGCGCTTCGCCATTCGCCCGAGCACTCTGCATACCAGCGCCTCTGCGGCAGAGACGTGGCCCACAATATCTTGACTTCTGAGACCTGTGTTTATCGGTACAACAGGAAGTGTGGTTAATGATATCATTTCAAGAACATTTGTTTATGTGAACTGTGCCGTAGACGCAACCGCAGCTCTTCAGGCCTCGAGCTAGTGGTTATAATTTATTCATTTATTTACTGTACTTAGTCGCTGTCTCCCGCGTTAGCGAGGTAGCGCAAGGAAACAGACAAAAGAATGGCCCAACCCACCCACATACACATGTATATACATACACGTCCATACACGCACATATACATGCCTAAACGTCTCAACGTTTCTTCTCTTTTCTCTTTTAGAAAGTTAGAATACAATGAGGGGAGGGTTTCTAGCCCCCCGCTCCCGTTCCCTTTACTTGCCTTTTACGACACGCGGGAATGCATGGGAAGTATTCTTTCTCCCCTATCCCCAGGGATAAGTGGTAAGTACTATAAATATGACATCATCTGCCTGTAAGACAGAATGAATTTCTAAGCGCTAAAACTTAAAGGTTATTCAGCACTTTATACCATAGAAAGTTATGAAAAGAAAAATGGTACTGTTTACAGAGACAAGTTCATCTTCCTTAACAGTGTTCATCGTTCTGTTTACACTAACATTGTTGTCTGAAGTTACCCCAGTCTTTACATTTGTTTTATTGTTATAGTTTATCTTTCGTATTTCACTCAGACTCCTAGGTTTAGGATCTTCCATCAGTAAGTACTCCATGGTAATAATATCCCAGTTGTAGGTATCATTTCCATGAGTAAGTCTTCGTTAAGCGACCAAGAGCCAAAACTCGCAAGACTTAAGCCTAAAGACTTTAACCATGACTGAGAGACATAATCAGTACCTGGCGACGATGTCAGTTACTTGTTCAGAGAGAACTTATTGCTTCTGACGGGAGACTATAGGAAAACGTCAACACCTGAATGGAAAGCGAAGGATAACACAAACTTTCGTTACACGGCTTTCCACCTAGAGGCATTATGCGAGAGCTACCAAATTAGAAGAAAGTACTTAAAAACGTCAACACCTGAATGGAAAGTGAAGGATAACACAAACTTTCGTTACATGGCTTTCCACCTAGAGGCATTATGCGAGAGCTACAAAATTAGAAGAAAGTACTTAAAACTTTTTTTAAGAGCTGTATAAGGGAGATCCACACCAGCTGGCTCTTTAATTAGTGAGCCGAAGAGAAGAGTGAAAGAGGAAAAAAAAAAACGAAAACTGGGGAGCCAGTGGAAATCATAATGGCTAAAGACCATCCCACCTAAATTACCGGCGATATTCAAAGTTTGGAATGAAAACGGCCAATTAGTTGCCACTGAAAGTGCACAGTCAACTGAACAAAATATGGCTAACTTTGGGTTCGATGTGGTTGGTACTTTTGATTATAATATTTGCATTTCTAATACATTACTGGACCCTTCCTTCATTCCTTATTATTCGATGACTCAAATCCTTGAAATACTATCAGAAAAATATTTCTTTATTGAAATAGGACAGACCAGGGTACTTAACTTCTCTGATAATCCCGCTCATTTTCAGACGTATTCTAGAAAGCTAAAGGGATGAGCTGTTATTTCCTAAATAGTATAGGATTACGAGAAGAAATGATCATAAGAAAACGAAAAGTCTGACTAGCATCTTTAGAAACTGAAATATCATTTCTTCTGAGGTAAACATGTGATCTGTTGGAGAACTGTATACTTACAATCAGGACACACTTCTTTTACTCGTCAGCGAATCATCAAACCAATGCAGGGTAAGTCCCCTTGAACTATAAGGCTTTGGAGCATGAATAACCATAGATATCCAAAACGAGAGGAATTCGAGACATGTAGAAATGAATCAGATTCGAGATCGTAGAATATGGGCTGTTGTAGCCATTCCATTTGTCTACGGGAATGGAACGTAGAAACAACAGCGAGACTTTACATGAAACGAGAATGAAGTATAATTATTATGCACAGGTACTGTCTGCAGTGTTTTAGTTTTAAGGTACGAGTTATAGAAATCTGACAGATCTTATGGATAATCTTTCACTGTTGCAGATTTCATTTCAATGTTCCTTTATCTTTATGTACGCAACTGACACAAGAAAGTATCTAGTAACTCCATTCGAAGAAGTTGATTCACTCCACGAACTGTACCCGACAGCTTTCCTATCTTGCATTTATCAGCAAATAAGGAAGAGCAGGAAACCTTGCCAGTTCATGATACAAGAGTTTTCAACAGCACCATGAATACCCTTCACTGAGTAACAGTCGAGTGTTGTCCATATACTGTTGAAGGAGAGTGTGTGCAGTGTACTATGAAGGCAAAAAAAAAAAAAAAACAGGCAAGCTAACACCATGCTGGATGTAGAAAAAAAGAGTCTTGTTTTATTTTTCATTTTTTTGTACTATAAATCTATATCGCATGTTACCAAACAGCGTTATGTATAGAGGGCAAAGGTCTTCTTATTAGTCAAGTATGTGTCTTAAGATACTATACAACTCCATGACCATCGTGGTGTGTGTACTTCATGAGGATCATGTGAAGGCTAAATGTATTTAACGCACAGATTTTTGTTGAGGACCATCTGTACAAGGAATTTCTAAGAAAAGCTTATATAACGAGTTCAGTACGAAGACAATGTGCATGATACATGAATATGATAAATAGTTAAATGGCTCATTTGTATGATATAAACGTTCTAATGAGCCTTCCTAAGTACAGACGCCCATAAAGGTCTGCGTGTACCATACAGTGGACAGGTTCTCGACACTACTTGCGGCGCATCACAGCCACATATAGGTGTTACGATGCTTCATTAATGGCTATACCAGAATCTACCTTGAAATATATCATTTAAGCACAACGACTCCAATCAAACAGTACATCCCAGAGATCAATTGAGGCGTGAAGCAAATCCCTCTTACAGAACACGACAAAAAACAAAAAATACGTTGTCTTGCATTGTCTTGCAACGAACAACAACGCAATATCACACAACAACAATGCATCCATCTTTTCCAGTAACTTTCTAATCACGTCTATTATCATGTCATTAACTTGCATGTACTGATTATCCCTCATCAGTCCAGGAAATTTTATAACGCTGTACAACTTTTCAGTCTCCGTTGTACATAGTAACTCCATTTTCTCTCATAGGTTATGCATGACTTTAGTCTCGTCTGTGACGAATTTCGCTGAAGATGAAGCAAGTTTTGATGAACAAAGAAAATCTGGTAATATTTGTGCTGGAGATGTGTACGCATGCTCTGCCTTGATGCACGAATCCCTCAGTCATGGACTTGATCAAGAGTCTTCGAACTTTTTTGAGCCGCGACCCACTTGATGGGCGGCTCATCTTCCCCCTAACCAACCATATCTTAATATTGCAAAAGACGCGTTTTCCTTTAACACTATTTTCCTGCGGTGAGTGCTAATTGTTAGCCCCGTCTTTTGGTAAAATCTCGTTAATAGCATTCGTAAGCACACACACACACACACACACACAAGGGAGTAAGGTTTTAGCGTGACCATAAAGTCACTACACTGTCAATCAAAGATTTGAATTCCCCTCAAGTCTGAGGCCGTCTGTGCTAGCACCCTTCATTAATGTTACAAGTGATAGTCTGAGAGATAATTTAACACCTGTAGCATTGCCTGACCAAGATAGTCTGGTACAGACTCATTTATAAAAGTGCACCAAGAGCAGGCAATCTATAGATTTACAGGGAAGAGACAAGTGGAGTTGAAAACACCAGAAAACAAATTTTTTTTTGAGATGTTAAGGGAATTTATCAAAGGGTGAGAGCAGAGGGTAACACCACTAGATCAGAAGCTCAAAGACTGCAGAATCAATTCGAGGATCACAAAGGGAATCATGAGATGAGAGAGGATCTTCGAGTCTCTGAGATATGTAGTCTTTGAATATGAACAGTTTTGTGGATGGGATTCAGGAGATAAAATCAGAGGAAAAAAGGCGAAGCTATTAAAATAGGGAAAGAAATGATGGGTCTTTTCTCGATGAACTAGAGGTTACTAAGAGGACTATACCAATACACATGCAGATAATCTAATGACAACTGTGAATAGCGAAGTGCAGGAGGAGCAATATCCTCAGCTGTTCAGTTAGGTTAGAGAGAAGGGCTAAAACACACACGTATAATCTACTGACAGTGGTGGGCAAGGTGATTTTTCAGGAAATCACGAGAAATTTCGCCAGCTGATCAACAGACTCAGAGTACGAAGAGTGAAGCAGAGGAACATAAACCCGGGATGATACAAAGAAAACTACACAAAAAATCAAGTGAAGCGGTTGAAAGAATAATATGCATAGTGAAAGACGAAGTAATCAGGGAAGTTTAGGAGGCTTGTTGATAGAAAGTTAAGAAAAGTAGAGAGCATGCAGGACCAGTGCTTCTCGCTGAGAGGGTGATTAGAAAGAGTCCGGTACACAAAGTTTGACACTTCTACACTCAAGGATCTAGCTGTAAAGTGGGTGGCATCAAAATTAAAAATATTCGTTAAGCAGGAGGTAGAGAGGTGTAAACTACTGATCATAGTTCAGATCATATACCAGGTTAGGAAGAGATGCGAAACAAGGCAAAAATGCTTATCAAAAGATCGCTGGAGGATATGGGACTATCATATGCAATTTTCGTGATAAAAGAAAGAAGAATTAGTGGTTATAATCAAGTCGTAAGGGGGGTGACCAGCCATGGTTACACGTGACTTGGGGTCATCTAAGAAAGAGGTACTTCAGAAAGCTACGTAACTTATAGGCAAAGTGGAATTCAGTGGGGTATTCATCAAAAGTGATAAATCAAAGGAGGGGAGGGAGAAAAGCAAAGAGAAGAGTCAGAGGACAAAAAACTGGAACCGTCACTGTAGAGCGACCAGAAATGTCAGGAAATGGTAATGCCAGACTGAGAGTAATGTAATGAAATGTTGATGGATTTATAGCTTGTAGTGAAGAGCTGAAATTCATGAATTGTGTTAGAAGATGTATGGCTGATATTGCTGGAGTCGTGGAAACCAAGTTTGCTAGATATGTGATCTCGCCTATTCTGCTCTGAGGTGTTTATGAAGGTAAGACAGGAAAGAGAAAGCAAAGGAGAGGGAGGACTAGCCCATTCAGACAATACATCATGGGAAAGAGTAACTGTATTAAAAAAGGTACATGGTGGTGTTGATATTATATAATCCTCCAAAGATTTGCAACGACCCAGAGCATATTTACAAAACTAGAGTGATAACAATAGAGAAACAACCAGAATGGGATATGGAGCAGTGAAACACTCACTTCTTAGAGTTGGAAAAGTACCGATAATGGTGGATTTTGATCATAAAGAAACCGACTATGGAAAATTGGATTCTCATAGTGATAAAGAACCGTGGAGACAAGTTTTTTAGAAAGCAGAGAACAAAATTTCCTATACCAACCTGAGCAATCATAAAGCATTGTGGATGAGACAAAGTGAAAGAAGGGCTCAATATGATTACTATCTCACAGGAAATGAACTTCAGGATTCTGTGCGTGAGAAGGACTTACGAGTCGACATCTTCCTAACTTCTCGTAAGAATTCCATATAAAGAAACGATACAAACTGTCTGCTAGCAAATATCAACATGGCTTTCAAGTCTGTGAATAATGAAATATGCAGCGAACTGTCTAAACCTAAAATGTGCTTCTCAAGTTTAGTCAAGTGCTAATAAATTGAGTACAAAGGGCGGGGGTGAAAGACAGTTCCAGAGTTAGGAGAGCTGAATTACAAGGAAAGACTAAAGGCTTTAAATCGACCTATCTTGGAGGAGAAAATAGGGAGCGGTGATCTGATCCCAACGTTTAAATTTTCAAAACAGATCGATGGTGAGGACGGTGAGCAGCTCTTAAAGAGATGTCAGGATAGAGCATCCGAGGGGACGTTACATGAGATCAAACACGAACTCTATTGAATTAAACCATCAGGAACAGAGAAACAGTGGCTTCAACTGCACACATCCATCCACTCTCTCTCTCTCTCTCTCTCTCTCTCTCTCTCTCTCTCTCTCTCTCTCTCTCTCTCTCTCTCTCTCTCTATACCTGTCATGTATACTGCACTAAAACCAGAGTCCACCATCCATAGACAAGCCGCACACACTATTACATGGTTTCCCTTAACTACTTTTTATGTCTTGGTTCACACATTAACAGCATGTCCTATGAAAAAGATGTAAATAAGTACTATGATAATATATGATTGATGGATGGATGGAATACATTGAAGGACGACGTGGTTAATGCACAGCTTATATATGAAGTTGCATGATAGTAGAGAATGTTCAAGAGATGAGGACCCACGAGAGGATACCTCCCTCCCCATACAATACAAATGAATTATCATAAATGATTAATTACACACACACACACACACACACACACACACACACACACACACACACATTCTCTCTCTCTCTCTCTCTCTCTCTCTCTCTCTCTCTCTCTCTCTCTCTCTCTCTCTCTCTCTCTCTCTCATCAAAACATTAGTACCAAGCAATTTTCGTTTTTTTTACACATGATCGCCGTTTCTAGGGTTAGCGAGGTAGCGCCAAGAACAGATGAAAAATGGCCACATCCGCTCAAACTCTTCCTCTCTCTATCCACATCCACATCGAGACCCAACAGACCTTTCTATGGTTTACCCCGGACGCTTCACATGCTCTGCTTTTAGTCACAGACAACACGTCGACCCCGTCGACCCCAAATCGTTCTACGGAAAGACATGAGGAGGTGAGGAGGTAGAGTTTTAAAGCTTATTGGTGCAGGGAAAGAAACAAACATCAAAACAGCTTAAGCTGGAGCTATCACCAAGCAGTTGCAGTGGCAGCAGCTTGCCAAGAATTGCATGGGCTGGCTAAAGAAGGAGTCAAGTCTTAGATTAAGGTTTTATTTTTCGATTTGTCTTATTTCTTTCAGTTTCAGCAATACATGGAAACAACTAGTATTCACCGTTATTCTGCAGTATTCTAATTATCCATGACAGAGAACCATCTTCAATCTTTTCTCCATATTGTACATCATTAGCGATATGAGGGGGATGAAAATAACTCATTAAACAGAACCTCCTCATTTTCATTACAAAACAATCTTTATGATTTACATTAATCTTAGATCTAGTCTCATCCTGTTGTAAACATCATTACGATTCACCAAGATTTGATGGAATCATAAGAGTTACGTGGGAATGACAGACAACAGAGTCCATGTCATGTTCAGGTTGTTCTGAACTTAAATCTCTTTTTTCCTTTTTTCCCTAAGCAACAACTGCTAGCTGGAAAAAGACCGTGGAATAAAATGCATCAATGAAGTAAGCCTGCATGGAATATAACAAGATATAACGAAAGGAAAAAAAAATCCTAATTTAAGATCTTACTATGCTATCTGCTGCTACACGACGTCCCATACAGTAAGTAGATACTTTAGACTTTAGGAAAGCCAGAAGGCAAAAGTATGCATAATGAATAAAGATCAACTGACAACTGTTAATATTCATAGTCAGGATCACTTCACTGACCATAATCATCGATCTACTGTCATGATTATTGTGGCTACTATCCCCACACATTCTGTATTGTACATTGTTGACATTCTGTCGAAACTCGCCTCTTTCAAAAAAAATTTAGTGACACACACTTGCAACAATATTTAATATGTCAGTGCGCTGTTATAATAAATTTTTGAGAACCGTCATAGAAATATATAAATCTAGGATCTGCATTTTTTCTTTTAGTGAAAAAAAATACAAGTATATGATCGAAAAATAATTCTTTTCACGAAGCAAATTCGCTTGCAGCATAAAAACGTCATTTGACTCAGTCAAGCACCATGGAGGGATTTTAACCCCACAGCAAAATTGAGATAAGTGCTGACAGTTCCACTCTTCGGCAATGTAGACTGTGAGTGCCCCAAGACCTCGGAGAAGGGTAAACCCAGACTGAGGAGTTGGATTAAGATCATTATGAGCAGCCTGCAGACCATCAGTGAAAGCGATCCTCGCACTGATATTTTTGCTGTGGCTGCCTAGATCAGGGACGGGCCAAGAGGGGGAAGGGAGGAGGAGGAAGAGGAGGAGGAGGAGGAGGAAGATACCAAGAGTGTGGTCTAGATGACGGAACATAAGTCATCAATGATGCTGTTGTCTGGTTGATGAAACATGCCTCTCACTCACCATCGGCACCTCATCTGGTGAGACACTTGAAACATTGCGTATCTGATGTATTACAAGCGGTGTTTGTGGTTAATGTGTGACTTGATGAATTGTGGTTCCTGGAGAGGCAGGAGTGTCATGAACCAGTTCTTATCTTGTGCTTCGAGGTGTGGCAGTGTGCAGTGAGTTGTGCTCCGTGTCTGCAAGAGTAGCAGTGTGTAATATGCGGTGTTCCGTGTCTCAAGAAGTTGCAAGTGTGTCAAGAGTGTCGTGTGTAGTCTTCTGTGTCTTGAGAAGCAGCGGTGTGTAATGGGTTGTGCTCCTTATTTTGAGGAGAGGCCGTGATTTGTGTGTATTTGATCTGATTGTATTTCGAAAGATTCCCGCGATTGCCACTTGAGGCCTTCCTTGTGGCGCTGTCGGCGAGGAATGAGACGTGCGTTTGTTGTGTACGCGCGGACGAGGAATAACAAAGTCTATTCTGGGCCTAATCCGTTAGACGGGGAGAATACACGGCTAGACGACGCGTTCCCACATGCATGCCACCCCTCCACCTAATGCAGTGCCCTCCTCCAGCATCTCCCAGCATAATATAGTTATTCATGATACACGTTCATAAACACGAGATCATCGGCGTCTGGGGTAAACCATAGAAAGTTGTGTGGGGCCTGGATGTGGAAAGGGAGCTGTGGTTTCGGGCATTACTGCATGACAGCTAGAGACTGAGTGTAAACGAATGGGGCCTTTGTTGTCTTTTCCTAGCGCTACCTCGCACACATGAGGGGGAGGGGGATGTTATTTCCATGTGTGGCGAGGTGGCGATGGGAATGAATAAAGGCAGACAGTGTGAATTGTGTGGTGGATTCAAAGGCCGCCGTGCACTTAGCTGAGGCAAATGACATTGAAGCGTCACGCCGTATTCTGGGAAATAAGATCGCCTCTCCTTATACATGTATGCCTTCAGCGGAACAAACATGAGCTAACATATATCCACCTTAAGTCGTGTGGTATCATGAGAGGCTTTATAGCAAATCCAACACACACACACACACACACACACACACACACACACACACTAGGATAACATCACGTATATATAACACCTAGTTCCCTTGAATTTCTTTTCTACTGACGTTCAGTCTGGCAGGGGCAAAGTGTTACATTACTTCATCAGAAAACTAGAGGCGCAGGTATTTCATCGTACTGACTTTGACAAGTGGTACCCCTGAGGGTGAACGAAGGAAAAATGATGAACAAAAATAAATGATTTTCAACGTGACGTATATTCACAAAACGCTACGAAAGCAGCATCGGTGTCAGTACTCAATTAGCAAAAGCTCCGGTTATTAACACTGGGATACTTGCCCCAGGCGAGTGATGTGAACATCAGCTGGGATCTGATAGTAGTGCGTTGCACACCACCTGGATGGTGTAAGCAAGTGATGAGGCTGGATGATAATGGGTTGTACCCCAGGTGGGTGGTGTGAGCAAGGGATGTGGCGGGCCCTCTCTCAGCTGGCTCTTGTGAGTGGAGGGTCGACCATACTAAGTGAAGGTTCAGTCTTAGCTGGCTGGAGGGAATTGAGGATTGGGTAGACTGATGGTGGGTCAAGTTCCAGCCGGGCGTCTGAGTGGACGACTCAACAGACTGGTAGAGGGTTTAGCCTCAGCTGGCTGGTATAAGTTGCTCATCGGTTAGACAGGCTGGAGTGAGCGGGTGGCTGGGGAGACTGGTAGTGGTTCCAGGCTCAGCTGGCTAGTGTGAGTGGATGACTGGGCAGACAGAGTGGTGGGTCCAGCCTCAGCTGGGTGGCGTGGTGGTACGAGGTGTGGCTGAGGGAGGGAGGAAGTTCCTGTGGGACGTGTGCACAAACCAAAGCCAGTGGGTGGCAGCTCTAGCCTCACTTGACTGGTGTCAGAATCGATGCTGAACGCAAAGGTTTTCGCTTGGATGGTGTGAGCAAACAGCAGAGAGTGAAGCATGCGTTGTTATAAAGAATATAAATGTTCACCTACAGGCAACTATTTCAGTACGGGGCGAGGCTGGTCACCTCAGTAACGAAGTTTATGTAATTGCAATAACACAGAGAAAAGTCATACATTTTATATATATATATATATATATATATATATATATATATATATATATATATATATATATATATATATATATATATATATATATACATATATGGGAAGTGAGTCAGTTGTTGTTCGCTGATGATACAGCGCTGGTGGCTGATTCATGTGAGAAACTGCAGAAGCTGGTGACTGAGTTTGGTAAAGTGTGTGGAGGAAGAAAGTTAAGAGTAAATGTGAATAAGAGCAAGGTTATTAGGTACAGTAGGGTTGAGGGTCAAGTCAATTGGGAGGTGAGTTTGAATGGAGAAAAACTGGAGGAAGTGAAGTGTTTTAGATATCTGGGAGTGGATCTGGCAGCGGATGGAACCATGGAAGCGGAAGTGGATCATAGGGTGGGGGAGGGGGCGAAAATTCTGGGGGCCTTGAAGAATGTGTGGAAGTCGAGAACATTATCTCGGAAAGCAAAAATGGGTATGTTTGAAGGAATAGTGGTTCCAACAATGTTGTATGGTTGCGAGGCGTGGGCTATGGATAAAGTTGTGCGCAGGAGGATGGATGTGCTGGAAATGAGATGTTTGAGGACAATGTGTGGTGTGAGGTGGTTTGATCGAGTGAGTAACGTAAGGGTAAGAGAGATGTGTGGAAATAAAAAGAGCGTGGTTGAGAGAGCAGAAGAGGGTGTTTTGAAGTGGTTTGGGCACATGGAGAGAATGAGTGAGGAGAGATTGACCAAGAGGATATATGTGTCGGAGGTGGAGGGAACGAGGAGAAGAGGGAGACCAAATTGGAGGTGGAAAGATGGAGTGAAAAAGATTTTGTGTGATCGGGGCCTGAACATGCAGGAGGGTGAAAGGAGGGCAAGGAATAGAGTGAATTGGAGCGATGTGGTATACCGGGGTTGACGTGCTGTCAGTGGATTGAATCAAGGCATGTGAAGCGTCTGGGGTAAACCATGGAAAGCTGTGTAGGTATGTATATTTGCGTGTGTGGACGTATGTATATACATGTGTATGGGGGGGGGGTTGGGCCATTTCTTTCGTCTGTTTCCTTGCGCTACCTCGCAAACGCGGGAGACAGCGACAAAGTATAATAAAAAAATAATAATAATATATATATATATATATATATATATATATATATATATATATATATATATAGAAAGCGACTAGAGGGGACGGGAGCGGGGGGCCAGAAATCCTCCCCTCCTTGTATTAACTTTCTAAAATGGGAAACAGAAGAAGGAGTCATGCGGGGAGTGCCCATCCTCCTCGAAGGCTCAGAGTGGGGTGCCTAAATGTGTGTGGATGTAACCAAGATGTGAAAAAAGGAGAGATAGGTAGTATGTTTGAGGAAAGGAACCTGGATGTTTTGGCTCTGAGTGAAACGAAGCTCAAGGGTAAAGGGGAAGAGTGGTTTGGGAATGTCTGGGGAGTAAAGTCAGGGGTTAGTGAGAGGACAAGAGCAAGGGAAGGAGTAGCAATACTCCTGAAACAGGAGTTGTGGGAGTATGTGATAGAATGTAAGAAAGTAAATTCTCGATTAATATGGGTAAAACTGAAAGTTGATGGAGAGAGGTGGGTGATTATTGGTGCATATGCACCTGGGCATGAGAAGAAAGATCATGAGAGGCAAGTGTTTTTGGGAGCAGCTGAATGAGTGTGTTAGTGGTTTTGATGCACGAGACCGGGTTATATATATATATATATATATATATATATATATATATATATATATATATATATATATATATATATATATCCCAGGAGATGAGGGAGATAGAATAATGCCTGCGTATCCCCTGCGTGTTGTAGAAGGCGACTTAAAGGATGGGATGAAAATCCTCCCTTCCTGTATTACCTTTCCCTCTAAAAATTATAACAAATCAATGTCAGTTTTATCGCAGCAGAAGTAACAACAAGATATGTGTTCTAGAATACCTGAGCTACTTGTTGTCTAAAAGGCCTCTCATCATGCACGATGCACCTGAGACTAAGTCCCACCAACTCCTCCAGCCATCTGGGCACGTTAGGCCAAGTGATGGTACACAACGATACTACACTACAAACACCGCAGGTCGGATCCGAACCCTAAGCAGAGCGCCTGCTACCTCACTCACACGGCAGTTAAATCATACAGGAATGTGAAGTCAAACGTTTTCACTTAAATCCCAATTTCAATTCGTTGGATGGACCATGGACTTCAATCTGTCGCGGCTCCGAAATTGTGACAAAATTGTCGTTGGACAGAAAAATGTATATACACCACGAGTCAGATTCGAACCCTGAGGAGGGCGCCTGGCTACCTGAACCGGTGCTTATGAGTCAGCTGGGGAAAATCACAGAAAGGTTTGAGGAGCTTGGCTGTAGAGCTGTGGTTTCGGTTTATTACACATGATAAGTAGAAAATTAAGGGGAGCGAATGACGCTTTTTCTTCTTTTGATCCTGGCGCTACTCTGCTAATGTGCGAAACGGCAAAGAAGCATGAAAGAAAAAGATAATATATATATATATATATATATATATATATATATATATATATATATATATATATATATATATATATATAAAACATACAAACCTCCAACAGCCAGGATCGAACCCGGGACCCCTATGCAAGAGGCGGGAATGCTAACCGATAGGCTAGCATGTTCTATTGAAATGACCTGTTTACTGTTTTTTATCAGATTTTTTCAAGATGTTGTATATCTCTTTTTACATGGGTGGGGGAAGTTGTGTAAGATACCTCTTAAGGTTGTCTCAACGTTTATATTTGTGTCCATCAAATCATGTTCAGGAGCGTGTGGAGAGGTCGGTGGACCAGCTGGGAATGATCGCTGGCATGGGAAGGTGTTGGCTAGTGCCAGTAGAACATGCGGGAAGCCCTACGCGCTCATTGGTTGTAGCGCGACGCCAGGACATAAAGCCGTTGAATCCTTCTTGACCGGAGTTCCGGTTTTGTGCCTTACTGTCTTTGTGCCTTGATAACAATTAGTGCGTCGGCGTGCTGTTGTGTTGTTCATGGCGTAGAATCCTTATAGATTTCACAATAGTCTTGTGTGAGGGCAATTTATGCCTTTTGGTGACATGTAGCTTGATGTTGGAGTAGATGGAGTAGAGTGAGTCCTTTGGACAGTGTACAGGTTGTGGTTCCCACGTAGGTCATATTGGTAAGGAGTTCACAGTCTCCTTTTTGACATTTGTATTCATAAACTACGTTTAGATTCTTGTAATGTGTCTTGTTTTACTTATAGCTGGTTGTACATGGGGAGGTTGCTTATTTCTTTTTCTGTAGTAGATAACTACCTTGGCTTTGTTGTCGTGTGTGGTGGATGTTTCTCGAGATGATGTCTGGTAGTACATGTTCATCTGTCCTTTTGACATATGACATATGGTCGAAGTAATATATTTTGTGCGTTGTGTTGCTTTTGGAATCTGTTTGTGAGGTTGTGTTGTACGAAGTATTCTAGTTGTTGTCGAGGTCGTAGTTTTTATTTTTTTTTTCTTTGTTTTTATTTGGTAGATATACCAGTTGGGTAAAGTCCTGTATACCCTCTGTAACATACAAGACTGCATTTACTTGGAATATCTTACACACAGAAACACAGTTCATTAAACAGATCTTCATCAACAACAGTTACAATAATTCTGACTTCGACAACTAAGTAAAATACTTCATACAAAATAACCTCACAGCGACAGAGACTACCAGCAACATAACAACACCCAAAATGTATTTATGCAACCAAATGTCAACAGTCTACAAGACAGATGAACGTGTACTACGAGACATCTCCAGAAATATCAACCACCTAACAAAAGTCAACAAAGTCAAGCTAATTATCTATCTACCACAACAGATAAAAAAAGACAATAACAAGCAACCTCATCATAAACAACCAACTACCCACACATAGACAAAACAAAGTGGAAAAATCCAACGTAGTTTGTGGATTCATATGTAAACAAGGAGATTGTTGAATTCCTTACCAACATGAGCTACGCGGGAAGCACAACCTGTACACTGTCCACAAGACTCACCCAACTTACATGTACTACAGGAAGGCTCAATCAAACTACATGTCACACCAAGAAGCATATGCTTAACCTACATGGATACTACGCCGTGAACAAGACACAAAACGGCTACACATCACTGAAGCACTGATCTGAAAGGAACAACAACCAATAACCAAAGACCAGAACACGGACCAAGACAGGATACTACAGCCACACGCGTTAGCATCACTTTACAACCATCTCGCAGCGCTACTTGCACGTCCGCCTACAGGTATTACCCAGCTTTACCCAGCCACCTTCAAACATTCCAGGTTGCTCCACTGACCTCTCCACACACTCCTGAGGAGAATTTGTTGGATTCAAATCGAAACGTTGAGACAAAACTTGGAGGCATCTTAAACAAACTTCCCAGCAGTTTGAAAACATATATTAGACGATGAAATCAAAAAGACTCTGATAAAATGCTAGTCATCTGGTCATTTCATCAGAATATGTTTACATAATGAACTGCTTCCAACAATCACACTCACACACATACTTACGTACACACAGAGACACACACACACACACACACACACACATATATATATGTATGTATATATATATATGTATGTATATATATATATATATATATATATATATATATATATATATATATATATATATATATATATATATATATATATAGGAAAGGATCACAATTTTGCTCGTGATCAAGATATTCCTATGAGTCCACGGGGAAAATGAAACACGATAAGTTCCCAAGTGCACTTTCGTGCAATAATCACATCATCAAGGGAGACACAAGAGAGAAATATAAGTCAGTTGATATAAAATCGAAGAGACGAAGCTAGGACGCCATTTGGTAAACATGTGATTGTCCCAAATGGCGTCCTAGCTTCGTCTCTTCGATGTATATTAACTGACATATTTCTCTCTTGTGTCTCCCCTGATGATGTGATTATTACACGAAAGTGCACTTGGGAACTTATCGTATTTCATTTTCCCCGTGGACTCATAGGAATATATATATATATATATATATATATATATATATATATATATATATATATATATATATATTATATATATATATATATATATATCTTTTCTTTTCAAACTATTCGCCATTTCCCGCGTTAGCGAGGTAGCGTTAAGAACAGAGAACTGGGCCTTTGAGGGAATATCCTCACCTGGCCCCCTTCTCTGTTCCTTCTTTTGGAAAAAAAAAAAAAAATATATATATATATATATATATATATATATATATATATATATATATATATATATATATATATATATACATATCCCAGGAGATAAGGGAGATAGAATAATGCCTGCGTATTCCCTGCGTGTTGTAGAAGGCGACTTAAAGGATGGAATGAAAATCCTCCCTTCTGTATTACACTCCCTCTAAAAAAAAGGGACAGAGAAGGGAGCTTAGTCATCTCTTCTTGACGCTATCTTACTAACACGGGAAATGGCGAGGAACGTGTCACTCCACAGGCTTGTCATTTCTCAGCTCCTGCTTGAGGTGCAGCCTCGGAGCAGTGGAAGCCCCATAAAAGGAGTGGCTATGGTTGTATAGCCTTATATATACGTATACATAACTTCGATTCCCTGGATGATTAAACTAAAAGTAGACGCGTGTGTTACAAGGTTTGGTGTTGAGTACATCTGCATGACGCAGGGGAGGCTTACCACCATAGTTTCAAGATCCTTAAAGAAGGTGATAGCTATCTTCATTGCCAGCTTATGCTGTTCCATCATTCGGATGGAACTGTTTCCATAACCTGGCACATTTTAAGACAAAGGATTTTCACTTCCTCCGCAATCCGTACATAATTTCCCTTGTCTTTTCTTTTTCCATTTCATAATCCTCCCTATATCTCAATTAAGGCCCGGCTTCGATGTGGCCTTTTGTCCGTGACTGGTGGAGCCCCTAACGTTAAAAAGAAAATAGAGATTAGTACAACGAAGAATTCAACAAACACACGTCGACCTGAAAAACCAGTCAGATAAATCCCTTGTTACAGGACTAGTTGAAAATGTCTGGGACTAATTCAGGGATGTTCCAGGGGACCATATGATGAACGGACGTCACGAGCCTTGAGACAACACGATAACCAAGAGGGCAAGTCACTCGTGTTAGCCTCAGTCACTGTCTTGGTAAGCAGACTCCAAGTGCACAGCTGTGTATAGCTTGCCCTTGATAATACAGACCGGCGGAAGAAACACTAAAGTACGAGTGAACTGTAAATATAATTTCCATGAAATGTAGATTTGATTCATATACTACAACGTGAATTTCATGCGAAATAGATGTAAATGTAATAAAGCAATTAAAACTAACTTTTTAAATCTTCTTATCCTTGTATATTGAATTATAAACGCGACATGATGAAGGTCGGTGCTGGCGCACTTTCAGCGTTCTGATGGAGAGGTACTTTCATATCCAGTCACCACATGTGACACTCACTCTCATTCTCTTCATCTCCATCAGTTTTAAGTACCCCGTTGTGTTGGAGTTTTATATTACAGTGTTTGATCATCAATTCATATATGTTTTGCAAGAGTATGAAAAGTTATGAACTGAAGAATTTCACTTTTTAAAAAGTAAACATAAAAATTGGGAGATATTTTCAATATATTATCTAAATTGTTAAGCAAAGGAATTATGACTGATTTTGCAATCTGAGTCTCGTTGACCCTAACCCTAAAGGTGAAACTGGTTCACGTCAGAACACTGAATACCGAGATGTAAGTGCAGTAATGACTTGTCATGTAACAAGGTAGTTCACTACTGGAATCGAAGTCTTCAATTTCTCTCTCCATGTACATCCAATTCGCCAAGTGTTTATCTTGGCTGACCCATAACGAGCCGGTGCATCAGAAACGAGCAAAACAATACCATTCGTATGTCTGGATGGCTCTCTGACCTCTCATTAAACGTCACACTGTCTCACAACGCTGTCAAATTTCAACGGCCAACAAGACTGAAAAAAAATGAGACTTATCATCACGACACTTCGTGGACAGAGCCACAACAACGACTGATTATTTACTGTTGTCATTTTTGACAAAATAACAACTACAAACTTAATGCCCAGATGACGTCTGGTTGTAAAGGTTAATTATACTGCTTAAAAATACTGATAATTCAATATCAGTGAGTGTATTTTATCTGCGACAATATTCCCAGCTGCAAAATCCGCACACAATGTTGAGTAGTTTAACATCCTTATTTACATAGCATCGTCGGTGACAGCCAATCGTATCCCTTCACTCCCAACCACGCCACTTCCTCAACACCTCCCACACCATCCATGTCACGTCTCCCACCAACATTAATATGAAATATACAAAATCTAAATGGTGTCCCTATTAAATGTATTTATGAAGATTTTAGCATGAACTTTGTGCAAAACAAACACCATAACAAGATTAAACTAAACGTTCGTCTAGATCTTATTTCACAAACCCATTGAGGCAAGCATTCTGCTCCATCACAGGTCCTATTTCTCTGCATTAAAAGATGTTGGTTAAGTTATGTTTCCTTCATATCTCCTTTATTCCTTCCTCACACTTGTTGCTTAATTTCTCACTCAGGCTCGTTCCTTCATGCCTCCATTTCAACCCTCTCATCAGGCATCCTTGACAGATCCTTATCATATTTTTTTTTCTAATTCATACATATGTACGCGTTTCGTCCACTGTTGTTTTAGGGGTTCTGATTTCAGCTCCTTCATATCTCTTTTCGTCATTTCTGCTTAATGTTCCTTTCCCAATATGTATGACCTGACACATATCAAAAGACAGGTCTTTCACGTCCTCAAAAATTCGTAAATACTTTCCCTTGTTTTTTCTTTTTCCGCTTCATAATTTTCTCTTGATTTCAATTACGTCCCGGCCTTGATGTGGACTTTAGTCCGTAACTGGAGCTTTCAACATGAAGAAAAAAAAAAACTTTCTGTCTCGCCTGTCATTATAGGCGGGGGGTTTGACTCGGAAAAAAATATTTCGTTTCTTTTTTTCCTTTTCAGTCACACGAGGATCTTAATATAATGGACAGAGGACGTAAATATTCTTAGTGATTCTTTCTATTACTCGCCTTATTACTGTCCCCGCCACTACTGTTCCCTCCACTACTGTTCCCTCCACTACTGTTCCCTCCACTACTGTTCCCTCCACTACTGTTCCCTCCACTACTGTTCCCTCCACTACTGTTCCCTCCACTACTGTCCCTCCACTACTGTTCCCTCCACTACTGTCCCGCCACTACTGTTCCCTCCACTACTGTCCCCGCCACTACTGTTCCCTCCACTACTGTCCCCGCCACTACTGTTCCCTCCACTACTGTTCCCTCCACTACTGTTCCCTCCACTACTGTCCCCGCCACTACTGTTCCCTCCACTACTGTCCCCGCCACTACTGTTCCCTCCACTACTGTTCCCTCCACTACTGTTCCCTCCACTACTGTCCCCGCCACTACTGTTCCCTCCACTACTGTCCCCGCCACTACTGTTCCCTCCACTACTGTTCCCTCCGATATTGTTCCCTCCACTACCATCTTCGTCATCGCTTTCGCCGCCACTACTGTTCCCTTCACTATTGTCTCCGCAAATAGAGTTCCCTCCGTTACTGGCCCCTCCACTACTTTCCCCTCAACTACTGTCCACTTTAGCGCTGTCCAGTTCACTACTGTAACATCAACTACTGTCCACTCCACTAACGTCACCTCCACTACCGTTCTTTGCACTAATGTCCCCGACACTACTGTCCCCGCCACCACTATTTTCCACTACTGCTCCCGCCACCGCTGTCCATTCCAACTCTGTCCCTGCCACTATTGTTGCCTCCACTACTGTCCTCTCCATTGCTGTCCCCTCCAGTATTGTCTCCTCCAGTGAATATAAACATCCTAGACCCAATGGCCTGTTGCAGTTTGAATTCTTTTGTGATTTCATCGATAATTCGATTTTCTCATCATCTTCTTGTCCTTTCAACACATGACAACAATATAGTGCTATTTCTTCCTCAGTTCTGTTATGACTTTAGTATGCTAAATCGTCGGTATATACTATGTTATCTCCTGACTCATGAATGACTTCAAAGTTCCCCATCATATTCTCCATTTGTTATGGATAACACACGAGAAATCACACTTCCAAGTTTGACTCTAAAGGTAACTTTAAACCAGTTTGTCTCTTCATCCCCGGTCCATCCATTATACAGCCATACATCAAACATACTTTTTACTCTTGTTTGACATCAACCCATTACTTCATACTCATCTCCCAGGCACAGCTTTTCTCTGTTTTTGGAGACAGAGTCAAAAACCTATTTTTTAAATTCCATGATTTTTGTCACCTTTTTAAGAGCGAGTATTAAGCCTCGCGTCCTTCCATATTTCGTATACCCAAAACTGTTCTATTCTCACTGTAGTCTCTAAATACTCAGCTCTGTTTCCCTTTATTACTCAGAGTGAAAAGTCACGATGAATATCACAGACCAGATTCTTTCTCATTTGTTTGTATAGAGTCAGTGTTACAGATCTGCTCGGCTCTTCTTAAGGTATGTTTCCTCCTTTCCCCTTGAGTCTAAAACTTCAAGCGAATACATTTTAATTTACAATAGCAAAGTACAGCAACAACTGCCATGGAACACACCCTCTTGTGCTTTTGTTATACCAACACTGAACACCGTCCTCGGTAATGACGCAATTTCAGTTGCCCTTTCATAGAAATTATACAATGTACTCTGATGACTACTGCGACTACAACGTTAACACACACACACACACACACACACACACACACACACACACACACACACAAGCCAATGCCGCACTGGCCAAAGCATAGAGGAATTTTCACAGCTGAACACCAGGATACATGAACTCAAAAGCGTCGACGCAACTGACCAACAAGAACACCTTCTTCAGGCGCGGGTGGATGTCCTACTGTATCATGGGCCACACGCACAGTGAGAGCGCATGTGGTCTTAGAATTATCTTTAACACCTGAAGAAGGTGTTAAAGATTTTTCGGTAGTTTGACGGTGACATCTTTAATGACTGGCAATTGACAGGTCAAAACCTCAAACAACCAATTAATCTACTTTACACACAAACGAAACGGAAGACAACGTGCTAACGGCTTTTCATCAAAGTTTAATGTTGAAGAAATATTTAAGGTCGACATATCTGTCAATTACGGATGGCTCGTCTGAATTGTGCTCGTGAATGATTTATACTATAACGAGTGGAGGAGAATTAACACTGCTATCTGTTGACACGAAGCGAAACAGATAGCATTTGATGGATTCCCTCACTAATTTTGATATTGGTCTGGGATTCTAACCCCACTTCATCTATCCTTGCCAGGGTGTGTGTTATCGGTGCCTATGTTGACTCCAGGGATCAGTTCGTATTCAACAAGAACTTGGACTCGAAACTTTGCTATATATGAAACCAAAGGGAATGACACACTTACCAGACTTTAGACCTCTGCAACAGACTCTTCTGCGGGTGTACCTACGGCCTTGAAGAGCTGTTGCCCTGAACTCGTTCCTGCTCACCTGTAAAAGAAAAAAGATAATTAAACCTCAGTATGTAATGTATAGCTTGATATATGTCTGTCCGTTTTTTTCCATATCATCAATGGAGAAATAATAATAATAATAATAATAATAATAATAATAATAATAATAATAATAATAATAATAACAATGATAATAATAATGATAATGATAATAATAATAATGATAATAATAATAATAATAATAATAATAATAATAATAATAATAATAATAATAATAATAATAGGAATGATAATGATAATAATAATAATAATAATAATAATGATAATAATAATGTTAGCGCGTACTTATCAGATACACTTTGGGCTTTTGAGAGGCCTCATGCAAGACTTCGTTCAACTAAACCTTTAAACACACAGGAAGATGAATATCAAAAATCAAGTGACACAAGTCAAGCCATGAACACCAGAGTATGAGGACAGGGATGCTTGGAGAAACGTGACTGGAAGGTCGAAGACTGACAGACTCTACAGACACCTTGTGTGTGGTGAGAAGGGTGTGAGAAGATGATTCACGAAAGTCTACGGTACTTTACAAGCCAGAGCTCAGTGCATGTCTCTGGACTATTACTAAAACCTGTGAGGCGCCTACCTGACTGGTATACGACCCATCCCAAGTCTTGTGTTGACAGTGGCCAGGTTCTTCACCGTCAGGTGTTATCAGGAAAGCAGAGCAACATACTGTTGTCCAAGACTATATTGTCTAGTACTGCGACCCTGCGTAACCATTCAAGACGGCTTGGGAATGTAAGGATAATCCTAAACCAGCATCATTGATGGACTTGGAATACTAAACGACTACGTTGCCTAATCTCAGTGGTAACATCAACACCTCAGGATGGATTGACAGGCTAGCAACATCTAGTAACGTCTTTGGCTCTTGTTGGGTAGTCCATCGGTACTTCGATCTTACAAAGAAATTAAACCGAAATCAAGCAAGGTTGATATTTATAAGCTAATGGAGTATCTCCCATTAACAGCCGCATCTTCATTTCACCCTTGACAAACTCATCCTTACTACGATAACCATACCTACACTGCACCCTCACTAAACCTTAATTACTTAACCCTTGACGTACGCATTTTTACTACATCCTCGCCATCACTGCCTTTGACCTGACCCCTACGAATCAGAGTAAAGGCCAGACGTGAGGAGTATCTAGACTACACCCTCGCTATAAGTTTATTCACCTCAACCATCGACAAACGCATCTTCCATACACTCACGGCGCCCTAACCTTTAACAAACCCTTAAGTATAGGATCAAAAATCAGGGTTAGGATACTGACTGCTGAAACGAATGAAAATGAAAATAAGAAAAAGAGAAATTGAGAAGCAACAGTATGTTTCCCCTCCTACGCAGTTAAAAAGAAAATAAAAACTGTACTTAACAGTACTTAGAACAGTCAGATACCCATAAGAGGTTCCAAAACGTAATCAAGATTCACTGTATTCCTCCCTCTGGCGAAAGTATCTTATTCTCAGTAACACGAATTACTTTTGCCACTGTCAAGCAAAAAAATAAACTACTTTCGTACAGACTATGCTATATATAGAGCACTTTTCTTCAGTATGAATAAACTAATAAATGGAAGAGAATAAATTCGTTACGCAAGTATCCTGAGATACCAGAGCTTACCAGACACATATGGGTTGCCATACCACTGTTATCTGTAGATGTCAACTGTGTGCGTGGGTGGCGACCAAAAATCACCACCATCACAGTCTAGCTGACACTTGTACCCATGTTGACTCCCCAATCCCATCTAGAAAATGTGGTGGCATCCAAAAGTATACACTACAGGAGTAATGAAAAGACACAGTGAAGGGCCGGCGAAGGGTGGTAGCTGAAAATTTTGTCTCCGAACTTGTTCAAAACATGTTTTTGACCTAGACTCTCCACCTGCCATGATCCGTTCCCAGGCTCAGAGTCCTTTGTGGCTGGAGTGATCAGTGCGTCGACAGAAGGGAAGATCAGAGACTCGAATTAATGAGATTTTGAATTACAGGCTACTCTAGTGCTACACCCATTAAGCATCCAGTACTGACTCAGAGCTGACGGTATAATGATCATTAACGAAAACAAAATATCTAACGTGACTCGGAATTACCAATATATATTCCTCACAACATAACAGTACAAAAAACTACCAAAAAAACTACACAAAATCTGATTTCTGTTTCCCCACATGAAATATAACTTCTGTGTGAAATTCCAGTGCTGCCCATGGGCCACAGGCATAGCAACAGTCTGTGAAGTCTTTATGCTAAAGGTGTTAAACCAACCAAACAACCAACCAATCAACCAGCCAACCGGCCAACCAGCCAACCAACCAGCCAACCAGCCAACCAGCCAACCAACCAGTCAACCAACCAGCCAACCAACCAACCAATCAACCAACCAGCCAACCAACCAACCAATCAACCAACCAGCCAACCAACCAACCAATCAACCAACCAACCAACCAACCAATCAACTAACCAGGCAACCAACCAGCCAACCAGCCAGCCCGTCTTGCCTTCGTAAGAATGATGACAAAGAAGGAGTCAAGGTCTCACATGATAATCTTGTTTTTATTTCCATTCTTATACGAAATTTCTATATATCTTTTTTTCGTATCCTTTCAATGGGTTGGGTGTGTAGCGGCGCGTTACTATCATAAACGGGCCAGACAATGTACTCGCGGTTACAAAGGAGAAAAGCCCTTTAAGTAACGTATTTCACGAATCAATGAAAAATTAGAACAGTCATTAAACGGAAATCTAAAAATTCTAATCAAAGACAGAGAATGTATAGCAACATTAATTGGTCTTCTATAAAGGCAGGAAATATGTTCATACAAACCTTTTAAAAGTTGTACTTAACACAAAGGCTTCAGATGCAGTAAGATCGTGTACGGTCTTACGCATCTTGAACAGCTCAGGAAGCTGTACAGAATTTCCGATTCATGGTTATAAGTAATATAGTGACACCATTAATTGAGTATACTAAACTCCTCCGTTTATCATTCCACCGTAAACTAAAAATTTGTCCCACAAATATTTTTACCTCTGACTACGACAACAACGGTAATGAAAGCAATTAAAATAATTTGTGAGCAAGGTACTGAATAAAAATATTAACAAAAAAATCTGTTTTCCTTTATGACATAATATCCGTTGACCATAACACACTTGTCCTATTTGTCCATCAACTTTTAATGGATGTCTTTCAACTGTTAGCCAAGCCAGTGGCCATTATCCTCTGTAAGCATCCAGGTGAGACTTCACTTTTCGATACAGAGATGATACTTTGGTCGAAGCCGAGGCTGGGAGGAAGGCACTCGGGTTAATCGAAATGACAAGCTTGTGCTCTACGAACCTTACATACCGGCGCTTTGGCATGGAACAAGACCTTACCTTTAGTGAACGTTTCGCATCATCTTACGTCGATGATATTGCTCGTTGGTATACCAGGCCGGAGTGAGAGTAACCTGAAATCGTTTTACGAGCCATATAATCAACAGGCAGAATCCCTTCGAGTCCTATAATCAATAAGCAGAATCCCTTCGACATCCTAGAAAATCCAGGCCAGGAGCTTCATGGTAGAGGGTTGCGTTCGGATCTTATTGGAAGTCAGAGAAATCTGTTCCAATTGCAGCGTTTCACACTTTTGGATTCGAAGTCTCGGTGATGGATCCAGGCTTCGTCCTCTTTAGGCAAACAGAGAGTTGTCTCGACTGGCTCCATCAAGTTCGAGCGTCTTGTGTCCTGAAGCAACCCTCTGGTATCCATGTCGAGCTCTGCTTCTGTCTACCCATCTTAATATAACTCCAAGCTCATGGATAATGGCCATAATACACCATGCGGAATTCCAACTTCAACTCTAGTTACTTCAACTTTCACACGCCGATACGCCATGATCAAGTTCACGATCTGGGCCACAATTGTCACATTTGTGGTACCATAAGGTCGGCCAGCTTAACGGAGGGTCATCCTCACAACTAGGTCAACCTTGTTACCGCGACATATGAAGGGCATCATCGCCATGTAGGACCAGCAGACGATCATGGATGTGTGTTGTGCACAGACATCTTCTTTGGATAAGAAATCCACAACACTGATGCTCAAATTTGTGAGTATCCAGGAAATCTCAGATGCCATACTACAAGTTCTCAGTTTGAAAGAAATAGCCTTACAGTGCTGAGAAAAAAAAAGAAAAATCCATAATAACTATCTCAAGGTTCATCTACATGCTGCATAAAAGCCTCAACCCTGCCATGCTATTGTATACCGTGTTTGCGAATCACTTTGATCGCCTTCCGTATTTTCATAACCATTACTTTGGTCAGACTTACCCTCTAGTACCAGAAGTATTACTCGATACTGTACGTCTCACCGTTGATTATCAAGGCAAGAGCCAATATCAGTCACTACTGCATGTGCCAGTATCAGTCACCCCTGCACGCTTTAGGGTAAGTCACCAATGCATGCGCCAGTATCAGTTACCATTGAACGCCTGAGTATCATTCACCATTGCAAGCTCTTGTATCAGTCACCACTGCATGCGCCACCACTGCATGCGCCAGTATTAGTCAACACTGCATGCGCCAGTATTAGTCAACACTGCATGCGCCAGTATCGGTAACCAATGCATGCGCCGGTTTCAGTAAACATTTGTATGCACCAGTATCAGTAACCACTGCGTGCATCAGTATCAGTAACTACTGCATGCGCCGGTGTCAGTCACCACTGAATGGAAAGTGTTAATCACCAAGCGTGCCAAAGTATCAGTCACCACTGCACACCTTTGTATTAATCACCACTGTAAACTAAAGTATCAATCACCACTATAAACCTTTGGACTTTGTATCAGTCACCAATGCAAGCCAAAGTATCAGTCACCACTGCACACCTTTGTATTGGTCACCACTGCAAACCAAAGTATCAGTCACCACTGCACGACTTTCTATCAATCACCACTGCAAGCCAAATTATCAGTCACCACTGCACACCTTTGTATTAATCACCACTGCAAGCCAAAGTATCAGTCACCACTGCACACCTTTGTATTAATCACCACTGCAAGCCAAAGTATCAGTCACCACTGCAAGCCTTTGTATCAGTCACCAATGCAAGCCAAAGTATCAGTCACCACTGCACACCTTTGCACCAATCACCACTGCAAGCCAAAGTATCAGTCACAAGTGCACACCTTTGTATTAATAACCACTGCAAGCCAAAGTATCAGTCACCACTGCACACCTTTGTATTAATCACCACTGCAAACCAAAGTATCAGTCACCACTGCACGCCTTTCTATCAATCACCACTGCAACCCAAATTATCAGTCACCACTGCACACCTTTGTATTAATCACCACTGCAAGCCAAAGTATCAGTCACCACTATAAGCCTTTGTATCAGTCACCAATGCAAGCCAAAGCATCAGTCACCACTGCACACCTTTGTATCAGTTACCAATGCAAGCCAAAGCATCAGTCACCACTGCACACCTTTGTATCAGTTACCAATGCAAGCCAAAGTATCAGTCACCACTGCACACCTTTGTATCAGTCATCAATGTAAGCCAAAGTATCAGTCACCACTGCACACCTTTGTATCAGTCACCAATGCAAGCCAAAGTATCAGTCACTACTACTGCACACCTTTGTATCTGCCACCAATGCAAGCCAAAGTATCAGTCACCACTGCACACCTTTGTATCAGTTACCAATGCAAGCCAAAGCATCAGTCACCACTGCACACCTTTGTATCAGTTACCAATGCAAGCCAAAGTATCAGTCACCACTGCACACCTTTGTATCAGTCATCAATGTAAGCCAAAGTATCAGTCACCACTGCACACCTTTGTATCAGTCACCAATGCAAGCCAAAGTATCAGTCACTACTACTGCACACCTTTGTATCTGCCACCAATGCAAGCCAAAGTATCAGTCACCACTGCACGCTACAGCATGAATAATCTCCATATGCGCCAGCATCAGTCACCACGCCTTTGCTTCAGATATTTTGCCAGTATCAGTTACCAGTTCATGAGTCAGTATCAATTACCACTTCATGAGTCAGTATCAGTTACCAGTTCATGAGTCAGTATTAGTTACCAGTTCTTGAGTTAGTATCAGTTACCATAGCTGGTACCAGTATCAGTTACCAGCCCCGAATTATTATCAGTTACCAGAGTCGGTACCAGTATCAGGTAAAAGTTCATGAGTTAGTATCAGTTACCAAAGCTGGTACCAGTATCAGTTACCAACCCATGTGTTAGTATCAGTTAGCAGCGCATCCGCTAGTATTAGTTACCATTACATATGCCAGTATCAGTTACCTGCGAAAGCGTCATTATCAACCATCAGCTCATTTTTATTTCTAAAAGATGTAAACAGCAATTATTCCTCTCCTCCTCCTCCTCTTCTTAATGAACAGTTGTGACTATGACTGAAATAAACACACTAACGAGTTAGTCTCAACTAAAGACCACATACTAATTACCAGATCTGTTTTCCATTGAGCGCAACTCTGTTATATAATGATAATGTCCATTACGGAAAACTTCTGTTCTTGAGGTTGCGGTAATCACTCACATAATTGGAAACGAGATTCATGTATTATATATAAATATATATATATATATATATATATATATATATATATATATATATATATATATATATATATATATATATATGTATGTATAAAAGAAAAAGACAGGAGGTCAAGAGAAAGGTGCAAGAGGTGAAAAAAAGGGCAAATGAGAGTTGGGGTGAGAGAGTATCATTAAATTTTAGGGAGAATAAAAAGATGTTCTGGAAGGAGGTAAATAAAGTGCGTAAGACAAGGGAGCAAATGGGAACTTCAGTGAAGGACGCAAATGGGGAGGTGATAACAAGTAGTGGTGATGTGAGAAGGAGATGGAGTGAGTATTTTGAAGGTTTGTTGAATGTGTTTGATGATAGAGTGGCAGATATAGGGTGTTTTGGTCGAGGTGGTGTGCAAAGTGAGAGGGTTAGGGAAAATGATTTGGTAAACAGAGAAGAGGTAGTGAAAGCTTTGCGGAAGATGAAAGCCGGCAAGGCAGCAGGTTTGGATGGTATTGCAGTGGAATTTATTAAAAAAGGGGGTGACTGTATTGTTGACTGGTTGGTAAGGTTATTTAATGTATGTATGACTCATGGTGAGGTGCCTGAGGATTGGCGGAATGCGTGCATAGTGCCATTGTACAAAGGCAAAGGGGATAAGAGTGAGTGCTCAAATTACAGAGGTATAAGTTTGTTGAGTATTCCTGGTAAATTATATGGGAGGGTATTGATTGAGAGGGTGAAGGCATGTACAGAGTATCAGATTGGGGAAGAGCAGTGTGGTTTCAGAAGTGGTAGAGGATGTGTGGATCAGGTGTTTGCTTTGAAGAATGTATGTGAGAAATACTTAGAAAAGCAAATGGATTTGTATGTAGCATTTATGGATCTGGAGAAGGCATATGATAGAGTTGATAGAGATGCTCTGTGGAAGGTATTAAGAATATATGGTGTGGGAGGAAAGTTGTTAGAAGCAGTGAAAAGTTTTTATCGAGGATGTAAGGCATGTGTACGTGTAGGAAGAGAGGAAAGTGATTGGTTCTCAGTGAATGTAGGTTTGCGGCAGGGGTGTGTGATGTCTCCATGGTTGTTTAATTTGTTTATGGATGGGGTTGTTAGGGAGGTAAATGCAAGAGTTTTGGAAAGAGGGGCAAGTATGAAATCTGTTGGGGATGAGAGAGCTTGGGAAGTGAGTCAGTTGTTGTTCGCTGATGATACAGCGCTGGTGGCTGATTCATGTGAGAAACTGCAGAAGCTGGTGACTGAGTTTGGTAAAGTGTGTGGAAGAAGAAAGTTAAGAGTAAATGTGAATAAGAGCAAGGTTATTAGGTACAGTAGGGTTGAGGGTCAAGTCAATTGGGAGGTGAGTTTGAATGGAGAAAAACTGGAGGAAGTGAAGTGTTTTAGATATCTGGGAGTGGATCTGGCAGCGGATGGAACCATGGAAGCGGAAGTGGATCATAGGGTGGGGAAGGGGGCGAAAATTCTGGGGGCCTTGAAGAATGTGTGGAAGTCGAGAACATTATCTCGGAAAGCAAAAATGGGTATGTTTGAAGGAATAGTGGTTCCAACAATGTTGTATGGTTGCGAGGCGTAGGCTATGGATAGAGTTGTGCGCAGGAGGATGGATGTGCTGGAAATGAGATGTTTGAGGACAATGTGTGGTGTGAGGTGGTTTGACCGAGTGAGTAACGTAAGGGTAAGAGAGATGTGTGGAAATAAAAAGAGGGTGGTTGAGAGAGCAGAAGAGGGTGTTTTGAAGTGGTTTGGGCACATGGAGAGGATGAGTGAGGAAAGATTGACCAAGAGGATATATGTGTCGGAGGTGGAGGGAACAAGGAGAAGAGGGAGACCAAATTGGAGGTGGAAAGATGGAGTGAAAAAGATTTTGTGTGATCGGGGCCTGAACATGCAGGAGGGTGAAAGGAGGGCAAGGAATAGAGTGAATTGCAGCGATGTGGTATACCGGGGTTGACGTGCTGTCAGTGGATTGAATCAAGGCATGTGAAGCGTCTGGGGTAAGCCATGGAAAGCTGTGTAGGTATGTATATTTGCGTGTGTGGACGTATGTATATACATGTGTATGGGGGGGTTGGGCCATTTCTTTCGTCTGTTTCCTTGCGCTACCTCGCAAACGCGGGAGACAGCGACAAAGTATAATAAATAAATATAAATATATATATATATATATATATATATATATATATATATATATATATATATATATATATATATATATAGATATATATATATATATATATATATATATATATATATATATATATATATATATATATATATATATATATATATATATATATATATATTTATTCATTCATTTATTTTGCTTTGTCGCTGTCTCCCGCGTTTGCGAGATAGCGCAAGGAAACAGACGAAAGAAATGGCCCAACCCACCCCCATACACATGTATATACATACACGTCAACACACGCAAATATACATACCTATACATCTCAATGTACACATATATATACACACACAGACACATACATATATACCCATGCACACAATTCACACTGCCTTCATTCATTCCCATCGTGACCTCACCACACATGGAATACCATCCCCCTCCCCCCTCATGTGTGCGAGGTAGCGCTAGGAAAAGACAACAAAGGCCCCATTCGTTCACACTCAGTCTCTAGCTGTCATGCAATAATACCCGAAACCACAGCTCCCTTTCCACATCCAGGCCCCACACAACTTTCCATGGTTTACCCCAGACGCTTCACATGCCCTGATTCACTCCACTGACAGCACGTCAACCCCGGTATACCATATCGATCCAATTCACTCTATTCCTTGCCCGCCTTTCACCCTCCTGCATGTTCAGGCCCCGATCACTCAAAATCTTTTTCACTCCTCCACCTCCAATTTGGTCTCCCACTTCTCCTCGTTCCCTCCACCTCCGACACATATATCCTCTTGGTCAATCTTTCCTCACTCATTCTCTCCATGTGCCCAAACCATTTCAAAACACCCTCTTCTGCTCTCTCAACCACGCTCTTATTATTTCCACACATCTCTCTTACCCTTACATTACTTACTCGATCAAACCACCTCACACCACACATTGTCCTAAAACATCTCATTTCCAGCACATCCACCCTCCTGCGCACAACTCTATCCATAGCCCACGCCTCGCAACCACACAACATTGTTGGAACCACTATTCCTTCAAACATACCCATTTTTGCTTTCCGAGATAATGTTCTCGACTTCCAAACATTCTTCAAGACTTCCAGGATCTTCGACCCCTCCCCCACCCTATGATCCACTTCCGCTTCCATGGTTCCATCCGCTGCCAGATCCACTCCCAGATATCTAAAACACTTTACTTCCTCCTGTTTTTCTCCATTCAAACTTACCTCCCAATTGACTTGACCCTCAACCCTACGGTACCTAATAACCTTGCTCTTATTCACATTTACTCTTAACTTTCTTCTTTCACACACTTTACCAAACTCAGTCACCAGCTTCTGCAGTTTCTCACATGATCAGCCACAAGCGCTGTATCATCAGCGAACAACAACTGACTCACTTCCCAAGCTGTCTCATCAACAACAGACTTCATACTTGCCCCTCTTTCCAAAACTCTTGCATTCACCTCCCTAATAACCCCATCCATAAACAAATTAAACAACCATGGAGACAACACACAACCCTGCCGCAAACCTACATTCACTGAGAACCAATCACTTTCCTCTCTTCTTACACGTACACATGCCTTACATCCTCGATAAAAACTTTTCACTGCTTCTAACAACTTGCCTCCCACACCATATATTCTTAATACCTTCCACAGAGCATCTCTATCAACTCTATCATAAGCCTTCTCCAGATCCATAAATGCTACATACAAATCCATTTGCTTTTCTAAGTATTTCTCACATACATTCTTCAAAGCAAACACCTGATCCACACATCCTCTACCACCTCTGAAACCTCACTGCTCTTCCCCAATCTGATGCTCTGTACAAGCCTTCACCCACTCAGTCAATACCCTCCCATATAATTTACCAGGAATACTCAACAAACTTATACCTCTGTAATTTGAGCACTCACTCTTATCCCCTTTGCCTTTGTACAATGGCACTATGCACGCATTCCACCAATCCCCAGGCACCTCAACATGAGTCATAAGTACATTAAATAACCTTACCAACCAGTCAACAATACAGTCACCCCCTTTTTTAATAAATTCCACTGCAATACCATCCAAACCCGCTGCCTTGCCGGCTTTCATTTTCCGCAAAGCTTTTACTTCCTCTTCTCTGTTCACCAAATCGTTTTCCCTAACCCTCTCACTTTGCACACCACCTCAACCAAAACACCCTATATCTGCCACTCTATCATCAAACACATTCAACAAACCTTCAAAATACTCACTCCATCTCCTTCTCACATCACCACTACTTGTTATCACCTCCCCATTAGCGCCGCTCAATGAAGTTCCCATTTGCTCCCTTGTCTTACGCACTTTATTTACCTCCTTCCAGAACATCTATATATATAAATATGTATATATATATATATATATATATATATATATATATATATATATATATATATATATATATATATATATATATATATATATTTTATATGTATTTATTATACTTTGTCGCTGTCTCCCGCGTTTGCGAGGTAGCGCAAGGAAACAGACGAAAGAAATGGCCCAACCCCCCCCCCATACACATGTATATACATACGTCCACACACGCAAATATACATACCTACACTGCTTTCCATGGTTTACCCCAGACGCTTCACATGCCTTGATTCAATCCACTGACAGCACGTCAACCCCGGTATACCACATCGCTCCAATTCACTCTATTCCTTGCCCTCCTTTCACCCTCCTGCATGTTCAGGCCCCGATCACACAAAATCTTTTTCACTCCATCTTTCCACCTCCAATTTGGTCTCCCTCTTCTCCTTGTTCCCTCCACCTCCGACACATATATCCTCTTGGTCAATCTTTCCTCACTCATCCTCTCCATGTGCCCAAACCACTTCAAAACACCCTCTTCTGCTCTCTCAACCACGCTCTTTTTATTTCCACACATCTCTCTTACCCTTACGTTACTCACTCGATCAAACCACCTCACACCACACATTGTCCTCAAACATCTCATTTCCAGCACATCCATCCTCCTGCGCACAACTCTATCCATAGCCCACGCCTCGCAACCATACAACATTGTTGGAACCACTATTCCTTCAAACATACCCATTTTTGCTTTCCGAGATAATGTTCTCGACTTCCACACATTCTTCAAGGCCCCCAGAATTTTCGCCCCCTCCCCCACCCTATGATCCATTTCCGCTTCCATGGTTCCATCCGCTGCCAGATCCACTCCCAGATATCTAAAACACTTCACTTCCTCCAGTTTTTCTCCATTCAAACTCACCTCCCAATTGACTTGACCCTCAACCTTACTGTACCTAATAACCTTGCTCTTATTCACATTTACTCTTAACTTTCTTCTTCCACACACTTTACCAAACTCAGTCACCAGCTTCTGCAGTTTCTCACATGAATCAGCCACCAGCGCTGTATCATCAGCGAACAACAACTGACTCACTTCCCAAGCTGTCTCATCAACAACAGACTTCATACTTGCCCCTCTTTCCAAAACTCTTGCATTCACCTCCCTAACAACCCCATCCATAAACAAATTAAACAACCATGGAGACAACACACAACCCTGCCGCAAACCTACATTCACTGAGAACCAATCACTTTCCTCTCTTCCTACACGTACACATGCCTTACATCCTCGATAAAAACTTTTCACTGCTTCTAACAACTTTCCTCCCACACCATATATTCTTAATACCTTCCACAGAGCATCTCTATCAACTCTATCATATGCCTTCTCCAGATCCATAAATACTACAAACAAATCCATTTGCTTTTCTAAGTATTTCTCACATACATTCTTCAAAGCAAACACCTGACCCACACATCCTCTACCACTTCTGAAACCACACTGCTCTTCCCCAATCTGATGCTCTGTACATGCCTTCACCCTCTCAATCAATACCCTCCCATATAATTTACCAGGAATACTCAACAAACTTATACCTCTGTAATTTGAGCACTCACTCTTATCCCCTTTGCCTTTGTACAATGGCACTATGCACGCATTCCGCCAATCCTCAGGCACCTCACACTGAGTCATACATACATTAAATAACCTTTCCAACCAGTCAACAATACAGTCACCCCCTTTTTTAATAAATTCCACTGCAATACCATCCAAACCTGCTGCCTTGCCGGCTTTCATCTTCCGCAAAGCTTTCACTACCTCTTCTCTGTTTACCAAATCATTTTCCCTAACCCTCTCACTTTGCACACCACCTCGACCAAAACACCCTATATCTGCCACTCTATCATCAAACACATTTAACAAACCTTCAAAATACTCACTCCATCTCCTTCTCACATCACCACTACTTGTTATCACCTCCCCATTTGCGCCCTTCACTGAAGTTCCCATTTGCTCCCTTGTCTTACGCACTTTATTTACCTCCTTCCAGAACATCTTTTTATTCTCCCTAAAATTTAATGATATATATATATATATATATATATATATATATATATATATATATATATATATATATATATATATATATATATATATATATATATATCCCTAGGGATACGGGAGAAAGAATACTTCCCACGCAGTCTTCACGTGTCGTAGAAGGCGACTAAAGGGGACGGGAGCAGGGGGCTAGAAACCCTCCCCTCCTTGTATTTTAACTTTCTAAAAGGGGAAACAGGAGTCACGCGGGGAGTGCTCATCCTCCTCGAAGGCTCAGATTGGGGTGTCTAAATGTGTGTGGATGTAACCAAGATGAGAAAAAAGGAGAGATATGTAGTATGTTTTGAGGAAAGGAACCTGGATGTTTTGGTTCCGAGTGAAACGAAGCTCAAGGGTAAAGGGGAGAAGTGGTTTAGGAATGTCTTGGGAGTAAAGTCAGGGGATAGTGAGAGGACAAGAGCAAGGGAAGGAGTAGTACTACTCCTGAAACAGGAGTTGTGGGAGTATGTGATAGAGTGTAAGAAAGTAAATTCTAGATTGATATGGGTAAAACTGAATGTTGATGGAGAGAGATGGGTGATTATTGGTGCGTATGCACCTGGGCATGAGTAGAAAGATCACGAGACGCAAGTGTTCTGGGAGCAGCTGAATGAGTGTGTTAGTGGTTTTGAGGCACAAGACCGGGTTATAGTGATGGGTGATATGAATGCAAAGGTGAGTAATGTGGCAGTTGAGGGAATAATTGGGATTTATTTGCTTTGTCGCTGTCCCGCGTTAGCGAGGTAGCGCAAGGAAACAGACGAAAGAATGGCCCAACCCACCCACATACACATGTATATACATATATGTCCACACACGCATACATACATACCTATACATTTCAATGTATACATATATATATACACACACAGACATATACATATACACTCATATACATAATTCATACTGTCTGCCTTTATTCATTCCATCGCCACCTCGCCACACATGGAATAACAACCCCCTCCCCCCTCATGTGTGCGAGGTAGCGCTAGCGCTAGGAAAAGACAACAAAGGCCCCATTCGTTCACACTCAGTCTCTAGCTGTCATGTAATGATGCACCGAAACCACAGCTCCCTTTCCACATCCAGGCCCCACACAACTTTCCATGGTTTACCCCAGACGCTTCACACGCCCTGGTTCAATCCATGGATAGCACGTCGACCCCGGTATACCACATCGTTCCAATTCACTCTATTCCTTGCACGCCTTTCACCCTCTTGCATGTTCAGGCCCCGATTACTCAAAATCTTTTTCACTCCATCTTTCCACCTCCAATTTGGTCTCCCACTTCTCGTTCCCTCCACCTCTGACACATATATCCTCTAGGTCAATCTTTCCTCACTCATTCTCTTCATGTGACCAAACCATTTCAAAATACCCTCTTCTGCTCTCTCAACCAACTCTTTTTATTACCACACATCTCTCTTACCCTTACATTACTTACTCGATCAAACCACCTCACAACACATATTGTCCTCAAACATCTCATTTCCAGCACATCCACCCTCCTGCGCACAACTCTATCCATAGCCCACGCTTCGCAACCATACAACATTGTTGGAACCACTATTCCTTCAAACATACCCGTTTTTGCTTTCCGAGATAATGTTATCGACTTCCAAACATTCTTCAAGGAATAGAGTGAATTGGAACGATGTGGTATACCGGGGTCGACGTGTTGTCAATGGATTGAACCAGGGCATGTGAAGCATCTGGGGTAAACCATGGAAAGTTGTGTGGGGCCTGGATGTGGAAAGGGAGCTGTGGTTTCGGTGCATTATTACATGACAGCTAGAGACTGAGTGTGAACGAATGGGGTCTTTGGTGTTTTTTCCTAGCGCTACCTCGCACACATGAGGGGGGGAGGGGGTTGTTATTCCATGCGTGGCGAGGTGGCGATGGGGACAAATAAAGGCAGACAGTATGAATTATGTACATGTGTATATATGTATATGTCTGTGTGTGTATATATATGTGTACATTGAGATGTATAGGTATGTATATTTGCGTGTGTGGACGTGTATGTATATACATGTGTATGTGGGCGGGTTGGGCCATTCTTTCGTCTGTTTCCTTGCGCTACCTCGCTAACGCGGCAGACAGCGACAAAGCAAAATAGAAAAAAAAAAAAAAAAAAAAAAATATATATATATATATATATATATATATATATATATATATATATATATATATATATATATATATAAGAGCAAGGTTATTAGGTACAGTAGGGTTGAGGGTCAAGTCAATTGGGAGGTAAGTTTGAATGGAGAAAAACTGGAGGAAGTAAAGTGTTTTAGATATCTGGGAGTGGATCTGGCAGCGGATGGAACCAAGGAAGCGAAGGTGGATCATAGGGTGGGGGAGGGGGCGAAAATCCTGGGAGCCTTGAAGAATGTGTGGAAGTCGAGAACATTATCTCGGAAAGCAAAAATGGGTATGTTTGAAGGAATAGTGGTTCCAACAATGTTGTATGGTTGCGAGGTGTGGGCTATGGATAGAGTTGTGCGCAGGAGGATGGATGTGCTGGAAATGAGATGTTTGAGGACAATGTGTGGTGTGAGGTGGTTTGATCGAGTAAGTAACGTAAGGATAAGAGAGATGTGTGGAAATAAAAAGAGCGTGGTTGAGAGAGCAGAAGAGGGTGTTCTGAAATGGTTTGGGCACATGGAGAGAATGAGTGAGGAAAGATTGACCAAGAGGATATATGTGTCGGAGGTGGAGGGAACGAGGAGAAGTGGGAGACCAAATTGGAGGTGGAAAGATGGAGTGAAAAAGATTTTGTGTGATCGGGGCCTGAACATGCAGGAGGGTGAAAGGAGGGCAAGGAATAGAGTGAATTGGATCGATGTGGTATACCGGGGTTGACGTACTGTCAGTGGATTGAATCAGGGCATGTGAAGCGTCTAGGGTAAACCATGGAAAGCTGTGTAGGTATGTATATTTGCGTGTGTGGAAGTATGTATATACATGTGTATGGGGGTGGGTTGGGCCATTTCTTTCGTCTGTTTCCTTGCGCTACCTCGCAAACGCGGGAGACAGCGACAAAGCAAAAAATAAAAAAAATAAAAAATATATATATATATATATATATATATATATATATATATATATATATATATATATATATATATATGTATATATATATATATATATGTATATATATATATATATATATATATATATATATATATATATATATATATATATATATATATATATATATATATAAATATATATATATATATATATATATATATATATATATATATATATATATATATATATATATATACATATACATATATATATATATATATATATATATATATATATATATATATATACCGGTATGAGCTTTATCAAATACTCAGCCAAATTGTTGATGAGAAATATCTATATAATTCCTTTATAATTGAACCTTCAGCCACCTGTAATATCATTAATTCCAGTAATTTTCTTCTTACATACGAGTACTTTTTTTCTATGCCCCTCCATAGCAACCTTTGACGAATATTACTGCCTCATAAATTAGAACTGACCTCGCACGAGTATTCAATTACGACAGATTCACAAACTTCTGGGAACTGCCAAACGCAGCATCAGGACTAGAAACACTGAAGTGCATGAGAGGCTAATCCTTAAAACGATCAACCCTGACATTCCATCTTCCCCTCACAACATAGACTCCACCCCAGACACTGTACCACACTCCACACTACACTCACACCAGACTGTCCTCGTCTCACCACACCCCCAGCCCGATATAGAGCATTTGACTCAACACCTCGCTACATACTCACACACAAGATACTCAACAGCTCACTACAGGGAAATGAAAGACAGTAGTTGGCGGATTTTCTATCCGGTTTGCAAAGCACACCAACTCACTAACTGAGCCTCCCGAACGGAATGTTTCTAAGACGATAATCTATACCTAGTTCATATAATCCTCTTCCTATACAACCTTCCTACACCTCTGCAAGTCTACGATACCCGCGTCCTTTCATATGCAGACACATCACATCAAACCAAAGTACCGAGAGCTGCAAAGAAACAGCAGCACCTCACACTTCTCGAGGAGACTTTTTCCCCGGTATGTACTTAAAAAACCCTCATTACCTACTGTCACCTACAAACGTAAATGATGTACATCCTCACACATAACGCTCTCCATCTCTCTCTCTCTCTCTCTCTCTCTCTCTCTCTCTCTCTCTCTCTCTCTCTCTCTCTCTCTCTCTCTCAGCAAAGCCCCGTATGCATGGAACACCACGTATGATATACACGTGACGTTCATCTTCACGTCAGCAACAGCTCGATGGCAACACGAACACTAAACACCATAATGCTTTTACGGTAACAAAAATTTGTCCAACAAAAACTAACCTTTTCGATGGACACTCTGCCTATCCCCCTAGGCTGGTCCACGATCACATCCAAAAATCTCTCTCAAAAGCTCCTAACAACACAAAACAAAGCTCTCAAAACCATAACAGGACGCACACAAGGCCACTCAGACAAGAAGTCACCTTTACATTGATACGTGGATCAACTTCACGTAGAAACCCAAGCCCCACCACTACAGACAAGACAAGGTATGATTAATGCACAGTTCACAGCAGCCGCTTACGATTCCACCCAACCCAACCACCGCATCACAGCCCACGCATGTCCCACCCAGACACAAACAATCCTCGTCAGCTTTACACTTCAATCACCTACACAATAAAATCCCTTTTTCCACCAACCGGTACTTGTACAGGAAAACCTCTTCATACGTACGTCACACACCAAACACTGAACCATGTCCCTTCAAACACGCCCCATCCCAAGAAAAACCCAGGGAAATGTATGTCACTCTATCACGTCCCGGGTTTCGTCATCAGCCATTGGTTGCAAACATACAAACACAAGGTTAGACCCCAATAAATGCCCTTCCGCTGTCACCATGTCAATGAAGACGAAACATTTCATTCTAGGTCACCTGTCACTAACCCACTGCAGACATAACTACTGTATCTCTTCTCTTCGAAATGTTTTGGGCTGCCTGGAGGACATGGCCGACTACCTGAGCGCCGTAGGGTTACTAAAAAGAGAATCGGAGTCTACAACAACAAGAACAACAGCCAAAGTAGTTCATTATCAGTTTTGAGACCTAATATGATCAAAAATTTCAGTGACAACAAAAGTTTGTCTTGAGAAACGGAAAACGGATATTAAACCTTTGTTTGATATAGTTATCAATAACACGATTTCAGTCAAATATCCACATTATTCACGTAAGTTAAAGTGATTATTCTATAAATGTGAAGGATCAAACCATTCACTTGCATGACGTAAATGACAGTGTTACTAGCTTCATCAACACCTGTCTTATCTCTACCTCACTATTTGCGTCAGCAGCTTCAACATCAACACCTGTCTTATCTCCACCTCACTATTTGCGTCAGTAGCTCCACCATCAACACCTGTCTTATCTCTACCTCACTATTTGCGTCAGTAGCTCCACCATCAACACCTGTCTTATCTCCACCTCACTATTTGCGTCAGTAGCTCCACCATCAACACCTGTCTTATCTCCACCTCACTATTTGCGTCAGTAGCTCCACCATCAACACCTGTCTTATCTCCACCTCACTATTTGCGTCAGTAGCTCCACCATCAACACCAGTCTTATCTCCACTTCACTATTTGCGTCAGTAGCTTCACCATCAACACCTGTCTTATCTCCACCTCACTATTTGCGTCAGTAGCTTCACCATCAACACCTGTCTTATCTCCACCTCACTATTTGCGTCAGTAGCTTCACCATCAACACCTGTCTTATCTCCACCTCACTATTTGCGTCAGGAGCTCCACCATCAACACCTGTCTTATCTCCACCTCACTATTTGCGTCAGTAGCTCCACCATCAACACCTGTCTTATTTCTACCTCACTATTTGCGTCAGTAGCTTCACCATCAACACCCCAATCATAACAATAGTCCTTGTACGCCTTATCTGTAGAGATAAGTAAACACAGAATGAGAGTATTGATAAAGCCCTTATCAGTAGGCAAGTACTGTGGGACTAAAGGAGAAAATTGTGGCTCTATCTCCCCCTGACAAATTCATATCATACCAGTTGGGAGACGTCACAGCAACATAGCTCCCAGGGATAAAAGCTTCAAGAATAATGCATGAACAAACTCTGCTTCATAATAAAAATTAAGAGCAATCACGTAAGTTTTAAGAGCTGGATTTGTCCACTGCTAAAACATAACTTTGGATGACTTTGTATGACTAACTTTGGGCAAGTCTCCGAATGACAGACACAGGGTAAATTTCTGAGTGGCAAACATTAGATAAGTATCTGAAGGGCAAACATTCAGCAAGTTTCTGAGTAGTAAAAAATGAGCAAGTCTCTGAATGGCAAACTTTGGGTAAGCATCTGAATGGCAAACACTGGCTAAGTCTCTGAATGGCAAACATTATGTAATTATCTGAATGGCAAACACTCTGTAAGTCTCTGAATGACAGATATTGTTTCTAGATGGCAGACATTGGGTTGGTCTTTGGATGGTAAACATTACTGAGTATCTGAATGGCAAACACTGAGGAAGTCTCTGAATGGCAAGCAGCAGGCGAGCCTCTGAATGTCAAACATTGAGTAAGACTCTGAATGGTAAATATTAAGTAAATTTTTGAATGGCAACCATTGGGTTAGTCTGTCTTTGGATGGCAGACATTATCGGGTAAGTCACTGATTGGCAACCAAAGGGCAAGTTTCTAAACTGCAAATATTGAGGAAGTCTCGAATGACAAACATTGGGTAAGTCTCTGAATGGCAAACTTTGGGCAAGCCTCTGAATTGCAAACATTGGACAAATTTCTGAATGGCAAAAATTAGGGAAGTCCCTGAATGGTAAACACTGGGTAGGTCTCTGAATGGCAAAAATTAGGCAATTCCCTGGATGACAAAAATGGGTAAAGTCTCCAGATGGTAAACAGTGGGTATGACTGGATGGCAAACATTAGACTTTTATACTTAACTTACAATATCAAACTACTTGTGTTTGGAAGAAGAAAATTATTTTTTTTCTGTGTGTGTGTGTGTGTGTGTGTGTGTGTGTGTGTGCAAGCGATCGTTTTGTCTGCAAGGATCTCTGAACAATTATGTAACAGAAGTTTCTCTTGTTGCATGAAATCGCGTTTGCTTTCCACTTTTCTATCTGTTGCCTTTTTCTTCTCTTCATATATTTGCCACCGCAATAAATGTTGGCTGTCCAATTCTTTCTATTTTCCCTTAAGTCTCTCGTTAACTTCAAACAGCTTCTCTGTTGATCTTGTGTCCCTCCCGTTTGACTCACAGTCGTAGACATTTGTCCTCTCGCCTAGCTTTTGCGTTCCCAGTTTTCTGAGTTCCGTTTCCTCAACCTCTTCTCCCTGAGTTTGATAGTATGAACTCGTTTGACTTGGCTGGACTACTCCAGTGGTCCCTGATCTTTATGAGTTCTAAAAATCTTGTTTATGACATCGCTAAACGTAAAAAAATAAATGCGAAAAATATTGAGCATCATTCCTAGAAAAATTAAGTATTCATATATATTTGTAATTACGGCTGGAACAATTAAAGAGATCACCCGATATGAGTTCTTTAGTAGTAGAGTAAAATACTTTAAACCTGAACAAATCTTTGGTTTAAAACATTATCATAAGTACAGAAATATAACTAAAACAATCTGTTATACCTTGAGAGATACACAAACACAAAAATATATCTATGTTTAATCACCTCTGAAACTTTCACGATCACCATTATCGTATGTAAATGTGTAACACTGAGGCTTTCTCGTGTAACTGAATGGAGAACCATTACACCAGTCGGCATTTTTAATCATGCATTTCTGTTTAATTTCTTGTGCTTTCTATTTCTTTGGTCGTCACGAATGACGAAAAACGTTCATTCATCTTTTCTGAACTCTTTATAGTTCTTTGAGTAATCAACCATCTCCACTTTTCGTGTATAACGAAGAAATCTAAACCGTATCCAAACTCATTCTATACCTTTTGAAATTCTTCCTAATTAATGGTAAGAACAAAAGAGTAAATCAAATTAAATGCTGATTCCTTTGTCCTTCCACCGAACGCCGCAAGTCCATATCCTGAGGAACAGTGACTTGCATGCGCAATGAAGGTCATTAAGTGTGATTTCATTTCCCCAGTAGTTTCACGTTGCATTGTTTACATCAAGACCATCTGATCCAAGGCTAAAATGTTTACCAAGGAGGAGGACCAACTCCTAGATTCTCCACGAAACATCAGCGTCCTTCACATGCTCCAGCATTAGTGTTCTCAAGAACCGAAGAACCGAGCAACTTTCTGATGGCGCTATCATCTGGCGATCACATTTATTCGTGAACCTCACTGCTGTCGTCTTCATTTTGGTGCGGTAAACACAGGTGCGTCGGTTACTATACGATGTAAGATATGTCGTTTCGTCTCACTTTAAAATTCTGTGCAACATAATATCTTCTACTATACAGATTGTACTAAAAGTAAAAAAAGTATCTTATTACTTTTGTGTGTAAGAATATGACACCACGTATGAAGGATTTTGAGAAACGTCCAATGGTCTACCCTCGCATTAGCGGTACTACCTTCAAGATGTTGTGATATAACGATTACTAGCGACATATCCTGCTACTTGCTATGATAGATTTTATACCGATTTCATAATTCGATGGAAATAACTATAACATTGACTTATCAAGGTTGTTAAGATATTTTTCTCACTTTCATGTCTACCAACCCAAACGAAACAACACTAATCGTATTGATCATTTCGAAATTCATCGTACTCATCCGGGAAGACACTTTTTTTCTTCTACTGAGTATACAACGTCATTACGTGTAGCGTCCAATAATTCCCATGAACATATCTCTCTTTCCTTAAAAGTTCTTCCTGCGTCAGTGTAACATATTATGTGGTAGTCCGGTCAAATGTTGACAATATGCCTCAGGTTTACATCAACGTGTCATCATTTCTCAGCAACAGTCACCAGTTACTGTTTCAAACAAAGTTTTCTGAGTTTTATTCAGTTCACCTTCAGCCACTGTGCGATGTTCCACGCTTTCCAAGTGAAAGTGATTTGCCTGAACAAACAGAGCCGGTAAGAATGACTGACTGCTATTAAGACTATATAAAAATCATATAGACGAAGATCTAACACTTTTGAATCAACGTTTTAAGTGAACGTGAACCACTTTGCTGTTAATGAGGCCCAGAATTACTTGTGTCTACGTGGCATTTTGTAACATGATGTCTCTCCATCCAAACTGTAGTAAGTTTTTCTTACAATGGGAAAAAGAAAAAAAGTTACAGTAAGATATCTAGAATACTTTAATCTGATATGTACTTAACATAATGTATGCCTCCCTACTTCACACACTTAACACGTCCTACTTTACGTACCTACAGCCCAGCACGTGACGTATCCTACCTCACACAAATCATACATCCCATCTAACTTTTATCCTCCCTAACACATTATGCATCCTTCCTGGCACATAACATGTCCTACCCATCATTTGCATTATGACTGACGTATTACATATTCTCACATGTATGATACATCTATTCTCACGTTGTATCCTGCCTGACATAACGTACCCAGTTTCACATACAGTGTACCTTTCTTCAGGTTTAATGCATCTTACCTCAAATGAAATATATGCTAGAGTACATATGTATCTTACATGATGTATCCTCACTCACATATAATGTACCTTAACTTACATATCATTATAACCATGATCATTGCTATCATTATCATTATTATACTTAATCGCCGTCTCCCGCGTTATCGAGGAAGCGCAAGGAGACAGACGAAAGAATGGCCCAACCCACCCACATACACATGTATATGCATAAACACACGCACATATATACCTATATATTTCAACGTATACATACATATACATAAACAGACTTATACATATATGCATATGTACATATTCATACTTGCTGCCTTCATTCATTATCATTACTATCATCGTCATCATTATCATCATCATTATTGTTGCCATGATTAATGTCATCACCATCACACTGATTAATGTCATCACCATCACTACAATTAATGTCATCACCATCACAATGATTAATGTCATCACCATCACAATGATTAATGTCATCACCATCACTACAATTAATGTCATCACCATCACAATGATTAATGTCATCACCATCACTACAATTAATGTCATCACCATCACAATGATTAATGTCATCACCATCACAATGATTAATGTCATCACCATCACTATGATTAATGTCATCACCATCACAATGATTAATGTCATCACCATTACTATGATTAATGTCATCACCATCACAATGATTAATGTCATCACCATCACTACAATTAATGTCATCACCATCACAATGATTAATGTCATCACCATCACAATGATTAATGTCATCACCATCACTATGATTAATGTCATCACCATCACAATGATTAATGTCATCACCATTACTATGATTAATGTCATCACCATCACAATGATTTAATGTCATCACCATCACTAAATTAATGTCATCACCATCACAATGATTAATGTCATCACCATCACAATGATTAATGTCATCACCATCACTACAATTAATGTCATCACCATCACAATGATTAATGTCATCACCATCACAATGATTAATGTCATCACCATCACTATGATTAATGTCATCACCATCACAATGATTAATGTCATCACCATTACTATGATTAATGTCATCACCATCACAATGATTAATGTCATCACCATTCACATGATTAATAATGTCATCACCATCACTATGATTAATGTCATCACCATCACTATGATTAATGTCATCACCATCACTATAATTAATGTCCATCACCATCACTATAATTAATGTCATCACCATTACTATGATTAATGTCATCACCATCACTATGATTAATGTCATCACCATCACAATGATTAATGTCATCACCATCACTATGATTAATGTCATCACCATCACAATGATTAATGTCATCACCATTACTATGATTAATGTCATCACCATCACAATGATTAATGTCATCACCATTACTATGATTAATGACATCACCATCACAATGATTAATGTCATCACCATCACTATGATTAATGTCATCACCATCACAATGATTAATGTCATCACCATTACTATGATTAATGACATCACCATCACAATGATTAATGTCATCACCATTACTATGATTAATGTTATCACCATCACTATGATTAATGTCATCACCATCACTATGATCAATGTCATCACCATCACTATAATTAATGTCATCACCATCACTATGATCAATGTCATCACCATTACTATGATTAATGTCATCACCATCACTATGATTAATGTCATCACCATCACTATGATTAATGTCATCACCATCACAATGATTAATGTCATCACCATCACTATGATTAATGTCATCACCATCACTATGATTAATGTCATCACCATCACTATAATTAATGTCATCACCATCACTATGATTAATGTCATCACCATCACTATCGACAGTATCGTCATAATCACCGTTATGCTTGTTATCAATTTCTCTGACGGCATCATTGTCTTAATTATCATGGACAAGAATATCACCATCATCATTATCATTATAATCGTTGTCATTATGATTATCATATAAAAATCCTCACCACTATCATCACTAATCATGAATATCATTATCATTATCATCATTAATACCATTACTGTCATCAACACTATCATCATTATCAATAACAAAATCATTATCACTGTGATTATCATTATCATAATCATTATTATCATTAACATTATTATTATCATTACCAAGTTTATCATCATTATCATCAATATTATTACTGTCACGTTGTTAACATAAATATCACTAAAACTATCATAAATATCACTATTGTTATCATTATCATTAATATCATTATCACCACCAGTATCACTTTTTTTTCATACTTGTTTGCAGATTCCCGCATTAGCGAGGTAGCGCCGGGAACAGACGAAGAAAAGGCCGCATCCGCTCTGTCCATTCTCTAGCTGTCATGTGGAATGCACCGAAACCACAGCTCCCTATCCACCTCCAGACCCCGAGAACTTCCCCTTTCCCTGGCCGCTTCACATGCCCTGGTTCAGCCACTGGCAGCATCTCGCCCCCTGTACACCACATCGCTCTAATTCACCGTGTCTCATGCATGTCATTCACCGCCCTGCACCTCGAGGATCCAGGTCAGGCATGATACCCTTTTCCTGCGTATCTGTTGCATTTCTTCCCAACATCTTTTCAATCAGAGCTTTTGCGTTGACCGTTTTTGTCAATCACATTGCACACTGTACCGCCGAGAAGTGATATAAATTGGGACAAAAAAATGAAGGAAAAAAATACTCCTTCAAGGACACAAAAAGGAAGGAGAAATACTCCTTCAGGGACACAAAAATGAAGGAAAAAAATACTCCTTCCTGAATGTTCAGGTCATTAGGTAGGTTACATGATCGAAGGTCTGGAGCTCTATATTTCAGATCGTATACGAAGTCTATTTTCATTCATGCAGATTTTCTCTCATCTTTTCAGCAGGGTTCTGTGTGTGCTGGAAACTTTGACAACCATTTTACCGGTAATCTATAACTTTAGTTTTCTGGTTGTGCCAAAACAGACAGATCCTGATAGAAAATCTGAATACTCTGCAACGGGTCAAATAAATGCTGTGACCCACAGGCAAGATGCGCTTCTGGAGATCGTTCTGCCTGCACTAGGGAATGGGCCACCAACATCAGGGAGTTGGTTGTGGGTATTGAAGCTCCCAAGAGCAATTCTATTTCTCCCCGGCAGATAAAAAGAGCCTTCAAAATAGTGCCGCGAGATTTTGCTGTTAACGAAGAATATTTCTCTTCCTTTTTCAGGCTTTGAATGACGTCGAAAACAGTCAACACAAGGTTAAGTTGGTCGGTGACGCGATTAATTATCCGAAGTTAGATGGAGGAGTTCTGTGCTAGATATTTCGACGTATTCAAAGAAAGATCAGAGGACCTTCTGGAGGAATGACGCCAGACTGCTTGTCATTTTAGAAACAAAAAAATCAAAACTCGGGAGCTGGCCGAGATCGGTACCAGGAACGTCTTCTTCATTAAGGTGGAAATTCCTGATGATATAATTAAGCCTTTGTTTACGAAGTGAGTTGAGTTCGTGAACCTGGGGCGTAATCTGCACATGCAGCCTGATATGTTTACGATGGACGGGCTCCATCTCAATGAACTGGTAGTCGTACATCTTGGCAGGCTCCTCAGTAACTATTTACATTCACAAGATAAAAAAAAAAATGCACCTTGTCTGCAGGAGGCCCGTCCCTCTCCGTCAGAACTTCTCCCTAAAAGTCTCAGCCATATTTCAGAACATCTTTCGTTGATGCATGAAGCATACGAACCAATTCTATGAGTTAATTGCACTGTAAGAAGATTGCGCTATGATTGTTATCTCTGAATCATTGTTAGATATCAAAAATAATTTCCTTGCTGGATACCCAATTCTAGGGTAAGTTCTACTGACAAACAATGATATGAAAAATGTAGAAGTTGGTGGTGTCTTGCTCTTCGTTAAAGCTAAATCTCAATGCTGTGAGGCAAAATTTTGTAGCCTTAGATTCTATCATCTCGAGTGAAGATGAAAGATATGTTTCACTAGGAAACGACAGTAGGATTACTGTACTTTACAGCCCCCCCCCCCCTTACTAATAACCACACACACACACACACACACACACACACACACACACACACCACAACCACCACCGCCACCATTAACACACAGACATCAGAGGTATACGAAAGACTTAATGAGCTTATGGGCAGTTAGCAGAAATTTATAATGAACGTGATTCAGTCACAGTGGAAGACTATAACATATCAGTAACTAAGTGAGGAAAATCCCTATCCAGAAACTCCAAGCGAACGCTCGACTTACTTAATCTTGCTTAATAGTACTCCAGTACAATTTGTTGAGGAACTAACACGTAATATTCACATATTAGACTTAGACTTTCATTTAGATTTCACCACAAATGAAAGTTTAGTCTCTAACGTTGGAGAAAAGTTTCTTCCAAGTGATCATTAATGTGTTACTTTTGAAGGTACTTTTTCCAACAGCGCTTGCAATACTGGGCCTTAGCATCAGTCAAGGACAAAGTACAGGATACTAGAACTGCGGATTTCAGTGAGTTTTTATTCGTTCTTGACTGGCCAATCTAGGATGACATCGTTGGTGAAAACAATGCGAGCGCAGCCTCGAAAACGTTCAGTAAAATATTCAAAGTAACAAAGGGAACAAACATATGGGCCAATCCATAGCAGGTGTTCAATATTCAAAATTAAGCCAAAATGGTGGCAATATAAGATTAAACTTCCCGTTATCTCAGAAAGCAGCATATAACAAACTGAGGGAGAACTAAGAACCAGCATGAGAGAGTATGTTATGTAAGTCTACATAGAAAGACTTAGATGCTTAGACGTGAAAACATCCGTAAAAATGCACGTACTTCTGAAACTAGCACAAGAAACCCTTTGGAATTTTATTGCTCTATTAGAAATGAGTCATTACTCAGTCAATTTGTCCATTAACTGTCACGAACGGTGACTTGGTTCAAGATAATATGACCATAGCAAAGATCTCAAATTATTCAACTTTCATTTGGTTTTACCGATGAAGACGTAACTTACGTACGTCCCAGACGTACGAGAACCAAACCCTATGAGAACCAGCTGCATGCCTTATTCCTTTTTTTGGCCTAGGAAAGAGAGGATTAAGAGGTGATCTAATACAGGATTTAAAAATCATCAAAGGCTTTGATTATGTAGATGTGTCTGATTTTACTGATAGTAGTGGGTACAAACTCGCGGGCAAACTATTTTTCTTCGAATGAGCCAAAGTACAATTTTCTTCAGCGGGGTTGATGATATACAAACTGATTGGTCAATTATAGTCGTTAAAGGCAGCATCATGGATATATTCAACAATACACGTGATAAATATTATAATTCGCCTCATGTTCCCAACTGAAATTATTTTCGTCCCCCTAATTCCGTGCGAAGTTCAACATCATGTGTGTTTCTCTGCCATCACCACACTGGTCTACGTTTCTCATCTCCTCCACTGTCACCAATTGCCTCGAGTAATGGATCCAGTGGTCTGTTATAGTATGAATTCCCTTGTATATCATCAGAACTTCATTGTTATGATTAACATTATTGTTATCATCACTATCATTATTGTTATCTTTATCATCATGATCAGTATTATCATTATCATCATCATCATCCTATTCGTCATCATTATCATCATCATCATCATCATCATCATCATCCTATTCGTCATCATTATCATCATTATCAACAGAAACGGCAGTAGCACGGACGATGATAACAAAGTCATTAATGGCAATACATCATTAATCATTATATTCATAATTAATATCACCATCATTACCACTGCTACCATTAACTTCATTAATGATGTCATTAACTACTCCGTCAGGTGAAAGGCTTCACTCTGAGAGTAACGAAGCAGTTTAGCAGATTCAGATAAGGTTGTTAATGAGAGATATACTGAAAATTAATTACTTAGAACAAATGTTTGATTACAAGATCTGAGAAGCATATGAAAGTTATAGAGTCTGAAGGTATTAGAAAATGGTTAGTAGAAATGTAGAACTGAAAATTTTTATCGAGGTTCTGTTACCAGGAAAAGGAAAGTTGTTCACAGTATTGGTTTGGAGGGTTTGAAGTCCATGTTGTTTAATGTTAAGAATAGTTGCTTAGAGTAAATGCAAGATTTTAACGAGCAATATAGTCTGGGGATAGAGAGCTTGTGAAGTAATCTTTTTCGCGAGAATAACGCTTGTGATTAAATTGAAAACTGACAAAGTCTGACTAGTTTGAAAAGTGTGGAAAGAAGAAAGGTTAACCAGTAAATTATCTAAGGCAAGGTTATTAGGTACAAATATGGTTATTCAAGATCAATTGATAATATTGACAATCGAGAAATAAATCGAGTCAAATAATGTTTACATATCTAGTCGGATTCAGCGAAACCATAACGTCAAGTCATGTGGACGAATAATCTGTTTTCCTTGAAGAATGTCTTGAATCGAAACATTACTATGGAAAGCAAAAAATCGGTAAGTGTGTTGAAGAATAGCTGGTTCCCATTTTCACTGTTGGAGGGTGCTATTGGATCAGACAAGCTAATTATGATGGAGAAAAAAAATCTGGAAAGTGTGTTGAAAGAGCTGCTGGGCTCTGCCCCTCCTCACCACTGTTAAGGGTGTGTTTAGCGAGTCAGACCCAGTCATCACCGGGTGTGTGCTTCGTTAAGAATACACTTCAGCCGTGTCTTGTTACCAGCATATTCGTCTGCAATGGTCAAACTTTGACGCTTTTCACCAACCACTCGACACCTCCGCTTTTTCTTAACTATATTTCTTTTCATGTTAGCTGAGACGGCACGGGTAACTGAGGCCCTAATCAAGGTCATCTCATTAACCAGGATTCGAGCCTATACGCTGAATCCTGGTCAGCTTGTGAATGCATCATGGTTGTGTCCCTAAGCATCAAACACCACTTGGTCATTTCATTCGATTCTACTTTGCGTGTGAAAGCGTAACCCAGTGCATGTTGACCCCTGCCTTTACCATCACTTTACGGTGCCTGACAGAATACAGTCAGACACGCTGTCAGTACAGCTGTGTGAGGTGATATAACTCGGGGATCGTCATTACTATGCTTACATTACATTACTCTCAAGTCTTTCCAGTGAGAACTACCATCTTACCCTCGCGCGAAAATAGAACAAAATAATAAAAGATGACAAAAAAAACGAGACGAAGGAATGTTGTGATACTGGAACAACATGAAACCATTTAAAATGCCATTATTATAACCAATTATAAAAGTTACAATAGGGTTAACAGTAATCAAATGACTGGCTGAAGAACTTTGAGTCATTCCTGCAATCACGAGTGAAGTGGACAAAAATGGGTATCTGAAAAAACATTTTCATTGGAACGATGAAAGACGAAGCACCAACAGAATATTTTTCAAGGGTGAACGGTACTGGAAGAAGCAGAGATGTGAGAGGCAAGGAAAAAGTCTTTCGTGCCTTCTTAAGACAAGGCAAAGTCATAAATGGTAGTCCTTATCAAGACCAGGAACTGAAGGAAACGCTCAAAAAGGTCCAAAACAGAGAGAGGGGAAAAGAAGGGTCAAAGAGTTTTCTTGCAGAAGGAAAACTTATCTTTTAGAGAAGGAGTGGAGTCGTGTCTGGCTAAGTTCAAAACCTCAGGGAAGCAGACATCTCATATCGCACTAGAAAAAGGTCAAAATGTAATCATGTAAGGCAGAAGCTCGAGCATCTTGTGTGGTGTACTTTACAGCGGACACACACAAACAGCAAGCTCTCTGGTGCAGAAACCATAATAATACCTTCAGAAAGAGAAACCATAACAATACCTTCAGAAAGAGAAACAAAACCCGAAGAGAAAGGGAAACTGGGTCAAGTTTGAGGTTAGATTAGCGAGCTGATAGATCAGACTACCTTAGCTTAGACCCTGGAAAGTATGTAGAAGACATTACAACAGCCACAGTTAAGAGAGAGAGAGGTAATACATACAGGAAGGAATCCTTCCTTTGCATAATCAAATTACCGCTCAGAAAATAGGAACAAAAAATCACTCGAAATTTTTCAGGGAAACTTAATTCTTTTGTGTACCATGGAATCTCCAGGATGGATTGAGCGTTAATGAACCTCCAGGATGGACAGTGGTGTACCAGTTATGAGTGATGTGTTGAGTGGTGGAATGAAAGGAATGAGGAAGTCAAGAGCTTAAGAAGGAGTTAAGAAGGAGGAAGACACTAGCTTCTAAAGGCGCTACACTTAAAATCACATCAACCCGACTGGGAAAGTTTATCCAAATTTGACAGTAGTGTCTGTAACGAGATGTTACAAAGATCGAGAAAGATAGAACACATTTGAAAGGAGTACAGAATAGCAGTAGAGTCTTTCAAAGCTAAGGTTACTTGGTTTTGATTTGAACTAAGAATAATGAGGATGTTGATGAATGTTAAACCACGAGGACCACATCTCACTACTAACACGAGAATGAAAAATTACTTAAATGGACGGACGCTAGGAAGACAAGTGCTATCATAATCTTTCCAGTTGTCAAGATTTATGACTTATGATTTTTCAAGTTCTTTGAGAAAAACTTTGTTACCAGACATAAGCACCTGTTGACCTTACCATGCAGAAACCATACTCATGGTCGGAAAGAAGAAAATCCTTCAAGAATCTCAAGGAAATGGACTGTTGGAGATATTCAAATACTTTTATCTTTTAAGAGTTGTTCACATGGCTCGGGCGAAATGATCATGCTCTAGTTATAACCATCTCCGATGAAACGTAATGTACAGGAAACAGAAATACAGCAGGGTATACTTATGGCTCCTCAGATGTTTGTCGACCCATGATTTAAAGATGTAAACTTTATAAAAAGAAGGAAAGACATAAGACTGAATAGAATTTCGCATCCTCCCCGTAAGAGGGAAAGGGGAATTATAATGGTCAATCCTTGTAAGGTCTGTCTCCACACAGAAACCATTGGAAGCAGCTGCCACATGAGCGTGACGCTGCTCCAGGTCTTAGTGTATGGGAGCATGCAGACAGCTCATGAGAGCAGTGACTAAAAGAAGATCAGCAAGAGAGAGAGAGAGAGAGAGAGAGAGAGACGCAACATTTTGGTGAAAGAAAAAGGATGGTTGAAAAGAAGCGATCGCGGGAGCGTTGATAAGGTGGGAGGTTTGAGATTCCACTCTGACCAAGAAAGGGAGGCGTAGGAAAAGCAACCTCAAATATACAAGCAGCACTCCATACTGGGGCGTGGCACATCTCGTTACATGAACAGCAACACCTATGCAACACTCCCAGCTTTTGGGAGGCTAAGTATGGGGCGATCATTATGTGAGGTTTCCAGGACTGACTGAAGGATATGTATATATAACACTTTATATATGTCAAAATAATCAAACTGGTTACTGTTACTTATCTACATTATTGCAGGGTTAAATTGTAGTATTCTGATATCTAAATCTGGGAAACAAGCGAAATTTAGAAAGAGATTGAGGTATGAGTTATATATTTGCACTATCGAATTTACCAAGGATACTACTGCCCCATTCTATTAAGCTGCACCGGTCCAAACTAAGAGACAAATTTTGTCCAGTACACACACACACACACACACACACACACACACACATACACACACACTCTCTCACACTCACACACACACACGCCCTCTCTCTCTCACACGCTCACACACACACACACACACACACACACATACACACACACACACACACACACACACACACACACACACACACACACACACATACACACACACAAATGAATGAAAACGAATACTGGAACGAGAAGGGGACAGATAGATGGTGAGTTGAAGTACGTACACTGGAATCGAGATGGAAAGAGTGAATAGAATTGGCGGCTGGAGAAAAGTTGTTTAAAGAGAGAAGAAAGAGGTTGGGCCGCTGGACAGAACACTGACAGGGAAAGGGGATGTCGCTCCATCAGCAACCACCGCGATTGAGAGAGAGAGAGAGAGAGAGAGAGAGAGAGAGAGAGAGAGAGAGAGAGAGAGAGAGAGAGAGAGAGAGAGAGAGAGAGAGAGAATAATAACTAAAACAATAAAAATTATTGAGAAACAAAAAAAGCCAAAAAAAGTTGAGTCAGCAGAGATTTTGTGTCGCATGTTATCAGATGCCTCACAGACGTCGAGGGATACGAGAAAAGATTCACTTTAAAGATGGTAAAGGTTAAGGCAATAGGGGAATAAATGCATGGGTTACAGTGGCTTTCCTTCCTTGGGATGGGCTCTATCAATGCATGTTTTCCAGACAGAATAAAATGTCTGGTTTTCAAGCAAAGGCGAAAAAGACAAGGCATGCACAAGCGGATGTTCGAAGGTCTAGTGATCGATATGTCTATATGGCCTGAAACTGTTGTTCAAAATCTACAAAACGTCAAAACGTTACTTTACAATGAGTTGTACTGTTAAATTGTATCTGGTTACTCAGTTCAATCACATTAAGTTGGTGGCTTGGTTAGATTAAATTAAGTCTACAGAGTATGAATAGATTAAATAATAGGTTTACCTTATGAGTTCAAGACAGATGTGCTTGGGTTAGGTAAGATACAGCTCAGTTGGATTAGGTCAAAGTACGACTCACTTCCTACAATGGTTACGTTCTTGAGGGAAACTTTTACCAAGATGCCGACGTTACCATTGCCAGCCGACCTCACTGCACCAATGGTCAAGCATTCGCAGGAAGAATGTGAATATCCTTTTCATGAAGTAAAGATTTCCTCTATTTCTGTCATTTATTGCTCATCTCAACAATGATTAGCACATTATGATTAAAAGAAATTCAAATCTGGTCAGTCACTGGATTTAACTGTTGTATATGTATTAGAAATAACTGAAAAGAACAAGCTAAGGCGGTATGGCTGTGTACATAAATGGGAAGACACGAGATTTTCTAAGAATTTTTTAACTCTATCCGGAAAAGAAGTAGTTCAGCAGGACGCCTTGAATGATGTGGATGGAGCGCATCAATGTCTCGCTTCAAAGAAGAGGGAAGACACAAGAAGATGTCCAAGAAAACATAAAGCATGGGGACAGGAACGAGTGGAGAGGACAGACTTACAGTCGTGGAGTCTATCTGGTTCTGGCGAGAAAGATGAAAAAGTCATTGGACAGCGATATCAAATCCGGTTCACTGGTAAATACGCTTGAGGGACAGATGGGTTGTCATCCATACTCATTTCAAATTCCTCACTCATTTACTTTTTTCCATCTTTTTCTTTCACCAATTTGTCTCTGTAAATGTACCTGAGTTGCAAACGCTCGCTAATGCATGTTCAGGGGTGCCCCACATTCTCTCAACCCAGAACACAATTAAACCCGTAGAATTGGCTATTTCCGGAGCTCCCTTCATTAAAACATGGAAATCGAGAGATTGTTCTGGTGTGCTTCAGGTAGAAGGATCGAGGGAGAGGACTCGGTTGGTCGCTATGGAAACGTCCCTGCCACCCGCCCGCCTCCACCTGATGTTGGTGACCTGCGGCTGACGCTACTTCACAGGACCCGGGACGCTGCATTATGGTGAAATATTACGCCCGCCAGACTCCTAAGGGCTCACTTGCCGTGGGTTAGGACACCATCTCTCAAACTGGGTGCAGGTGCGTTACTCCTGGTCGTTTCTGAGGAATCATTCGCTGTAGATGAGTACCATTACTCACTGCACTTGTATGTAACTCCTGGTGGTTGCAACTGTGTAACTCAAGGAGGTTCCTGAAGAGGTTAGTTACGGTGATTCCTTCGGCGTCTTCTACAGCACGTACTGCAGAGGTTCATCGTATGGTTTAAGTATTGTTCCTCAAGTTGGCTACTCACGGAAGCTGCCACTGTAACTCACGAACATTGCTACTATTTAACTCATAAATGCTGTTATTGTGGAACTCACTAACTCACTAACATCGAAGGCAGCCATGGGATGTCGGACAAGATAAATATGACTCGTGGGGTCAAACAGGGAGACTCATCACCGATTCTCTTCAACCTTGTGATTGACGAGGGAATCGCAAGGGTGAAGGAGACCGGTGTAGGGGTTAAGTTGGGTGACCAAAAAGTGTCAGCATTGGCTTTAGCCGATGATTTGGTCCTGGTTGCGCAGACGCCCACTGGCTTGCAGAAGGCAATGGACGTGATGGCTGCGACCCTCGCGGGGGGTGGGCTTCAGGTTAATCCAGGGAAGTGTCGTACACTCAGCATGGAGGTCGACGGCAAGCGCAAGACTTGGTACGTCAATAAGAACAGGACGTTCCAAGTCTTGGGCAGCGCTGTCGGATCCATGAGTGCTGAGGACGAATACAAGTACCTCGGGATTCTTGTCGGGGCCAGGGGTCGGCTTAAGTCCTACGGGGCTCTGCTAGAGAGAGGGCTCCGAAACATCACCAGAGCCCCTCTAAACCCTCAGCAGCGGATTGCGTTGCTTGTGGAGCATCTGATGCCCAAGCTCATGCATCGACTGGTGTTGGGGGAAGTATTTAAGACTCAGCTAGCACGCATGGACAGGCAAGTGCGAGTGGCGGTCCGCCGCTGGCTGCGCCTAGCCCATGACGTGCCCTGTGCATTCTTCCACTCGGCAACTGGAGATGGTGGGCTGGGTATACCAGACTTTGTTTCAACCGTCCGGCTAAATAAACGAGCGCGGTTCGAAAAACTACTCACCTCGACCGACCCAGTGATTCAGGCGGCTGTCCAAGAGCCTGCAGTGTTGAGCAAGCTGCAGCGCTGGTCTGGACCCGCATGCATTGCTGGTCGACAGGCGGGTAGTAAATCCGAACGCCAGCACGTATGGAGAGCTAACCTGATCAGCACCGTCGACGGTGCGGCTCTTGCTCCATCTGCCGCTGTGCCTCAGGTGAGCAGATGGGTCATAGCGAGAACCGTTTCCTGTCAGGTGCTGATTACGTGAAGGCTGTCCAAGTGCGGATAGGCGCATTACCCACCCCCGCCAGGGCGTCCAGAGGCCGGCCCGAGATCAACGGCCTCTGTGACACCTGTCAGAAGCCAGGTACGCTCGGGCACATCGCACAGATGTGCCCTCGTACTCATGGCGGGAGAGTGAAAAGGCACGACAACATCTGTGCCTATTTGGCCGGGCGACTGAGACAGGGGTTATGAGGTGTCCTGCGAGCCGTACATTCCGATTGTGGGGTCCTTTCGAAAGTCGGACATAGTGGCTTCCAAAGGCACAGAGGCCTATATCATCGATGCGCAGGTCTCTGGGGTTCACTTTCCGCTTTCAGCTGCACACCAATACAAGTGCAGCTACTACGGTACCCCGGAAGTCTTACAAGGCGTACGGGAATACACCGGGAAAGACACCGTGCACGTAACATCTGCCACCTTAAGTTGGCGTGGTGCATGGTGTCAAGAAAGCGCGAATGCTCTCAGAGGGTTAGGACTGACGTACCGGGACCTTGAGGTGTGCACGGTCAAAGCCCTAACCTGGACTCACTCCTTTTACAGGATGCGGTCCAAGAGCACAGGTTAAAAATCGGAGCCTGCCTTGTACATCTGGTGTCGGCCACCCGGGCAGGCGGAAGGTCATCTCCCCTTTGTTGGCTTGGGGTGTGAGGGATTAGGCTGTTCTCCCGTGGCTCCCAATGGCAGGTACCAGTTCCTGAGGTCGGGTTGTCGGGCGGGGTGGTGGACGCCTTTGCAAGGTTGCCCATTGCTCCCGTGCAACAGGCCGCACTGGAAGGTGAGCGGTGCTGGAAGGTCGCTGTGTACAAGTCGGTAATCCAAGTCGGAGATCCAATTGTATCCGAAACATCATCCAACTGCCATCTCCCAACTAATTTCTAACTATGCTATCAGCAATCTGATCTTCAGCCTTCCTCTTATGGTGTCCATACACTTTTTCCAATTAACAACTTCTTTCACTATCAACATGTAGATAGGTCGGTTTGCCGACAAACAAACATCCAAGCACAGCACCTGTAGATAGACCTTCACTCACTTCACACTACTAACTGGCAATGGGAAAAAAAAATGCTAACGAGTAACTCACGGACGTCGCTGTTGTGTAACTCAGGGGGTTAGCCACTGTGTAATTCACTGAGTGCAGAGCATATCGAGGTGGGACTGTTAGAGAATCTTTGTCTCATCGTGAAGGTGCTAAGTGTTTGTGGTTGCTAGCCAGCAAATTTTTAAAATGCAGCGGATAAACTGTTGGTAAAAGATGCTGCGGAATTCTTATTCTTTTCCAAAGCTGGTGTCAGTTAGTGTTCTGAGGGCATCTAGTTCTTTTTTTTTCTTTTTTGCTGATATCACTGGTGTGGGCAATGAGTTTCATATGTTTCGTATGTGATGCCAAGAATGGATGGTGTTTTGCTTAGTGAGATGAACTGTCCATTCAAGGTGACTTGAGGTTGTGAGCTGGATTCGTGTCTGTCTGAGGTTAAAAAAAGAGACTTCTTGGGAGATGCAGACACTGAGCCATTGTTGCAATTGTTTAATGTAGCGCTGCAAGTTTGGTGTTGCTTCTGTGGAGCCAGGGTGTTGTGATGTGTTTGTGAGGTCGTCTTCAAACGAAAGAACCTTCATACTGAGGTTGTCTGAGGCAATGTGAGGTCGTGTAAGTGGCGAGTGAGAAAAGTTGGAGAAAGAACTGCTCCTTGGGGAACTTCACTGTAGACTTTAAGTGTTTTAGAAGAAAAGCAATTGTGAGTGGCTCTGGGACGCCAACTTCTTTTTGTTATTGTTATGGAGGGTGGTACAATGTAAACCTTGTGTGATGATGAGTCGGGTGATAGTGTCAAATTAGGATGTTGTGGGTGATTTAGAGAGTTTTAAGATTGGTATCATGTTTGCAAGTTTGCAGATATAAGGAATTTTGTTGTGTAGACGGAGATAACTGAAGATATCTGAAAGTGTTTAGATGGGAAATACGCCATAGTGTTTTTTTTTTTGTGTGAAAATTCCATGTTTTCCGGCCTTGTAGCATGGGAGTTCTCTAAGTTTTAATTGCATCGTTTGTATGAGTGGGAGTGAAGGATGGGTAGGCAACAGTTTTTGGATGAGTTTTTGTATAGTTTTTTCATGACTTTCCTGCTCTGAGGAGTGGTTGTTTTGCGGTTGATGTATGTAATGTCATGAGTATGTGTGTGTGTTCTTTGAGAGAAGGGATTTCATTGGCATGGGTCAGGAGTACTTCATGAGTGGGAGGCTGAATCTGTGTGATAAGTGTGGGTTTTCTTTGTTGAGCGCAAGATTTGGTACCTGTAGGATTTGTGCTGAGGAAGGAGTGCCAGTTTGTAGTCTGTCTTTCAGTGATTAGGTGAGTGATGATGATACTTAAAATGCTGATATGTTCTGCGATTTCTATTCATTATAACTGGATGTTTTTGAACTATTTTAATATAATTCATGACGTGTGTTACTTTTACGGAGAATTTTGAATAATCGTTCTTATTTTTTTCGTGTTATGTACCTTTTGCTGGCTTTATGGCAGGTGCTGATGAAGTGTGAAACTACATGATCTAGGGATGAGAAATCATCTGAACTAAAATTTTGGTTTTATATATATATATATATATATATATATATATATATATATATATATATATATATATATATATATATATATATATATATATATGTGAAGCGTCTGGGGTAAACCATGGAGAGTAGTGTGGGGCCTGGATGTGGAAAAGGAGCTGTGGTTTCGGGCATTATTGCATGACAGCTAGAGACTGGGTGTGAACGAATGGGGCCTTTGTTGTCTTTTCCTAGCGCTACCTCGCACAGATGATGGGGGAGAGGGATGGTATTCCATGTGTGGCGAGGTGGCGATGGGAATGAATAAAGGCAAACAGTGTGAATTGTGTGCATGGGTATATATGTATATGTCTGTGTGTGTATATATATGTGTACATTGAGATGTATAGGTATGCATTTTTGCGTGTGTGGACGTGTATGTATATACATGTGTATGAGGGTGGGTTGGGCCATTTCTGTCGTCTGTTTCCTTGCGCTACCTCGCAAACGCGGGAGACAGCGACAAAGCAAAATAAAGATATATGAATAAATATATATATATATATATATATATATATTGGAAAGAGGGGCAAGTATGAAGTCTGTTGGGGATGAGAGAGCTTGGGAAGTGAGTCAGTTGTTGTTCGCTGATGATACAGCGCTGGTGGCGGATTCATGTGAGAAACTGCAGAAGCTGGTGACGGAGTTTGGTAAAGTGTGTGGAAGAAGAAAGTTAAGAGTAAATGTGAATAAGAGCAAGGTTATTAGGTACAGTGGGGTTGAGGGTCAAGTCAATTGGGAGGTGAGTTTGAATGGAGAAAAACTGGAGGAAGTGAAGTGTTTTAGATATCTGGGAGTGGATCTGGCAGCGGATGGAACCATGGAAGCGGAAGTGGATCATAGGGTGGGGGAGGGGGCGAAAATTTTGGGAGCCTTGAAAAATGTGTGGAAGTCGAGAACATTATCCCGGAAAGCAAAAATGGGTATGTTTGAAGGAATAGTGGTTCCAACAATGTTGTATGGTTGCGAGGCGTGGGCTATGGATAGAGTTGTGCGCAGGAGGATGGATGTGCTGGAAATGAGATGTTTGAGGACAATGTGTGGTGTGAGGTGGTTTGATCGAGTAAGTAACGTAAGGGTAAGAGAGATGTGTGGAAATAAAAAGAGCGTGGTTGAGAGAGCAGAAGAGGGTGTTTTGAAATGGTTTGGGCATATGGAGAGAATGAGTGAGGAAAGATTGACCAAGAGGATATATGTGTCGGAGGTGGAGGGAACGAGGAGAAGAGGGAGACCAAATTGGAGGTGGAAAGATGGAGTGAAAAGGATTTTGTGTGATCGGGGCCTGAACATGCAGGAGGGTGAAAGGAGGGCAAGGAATAGAGTGAATTGGAGCGATGTGGTATACAGGGGTTGACGTGCTGTCAGGGGATTGAATCAAGGCATGTGAAGCGTCCGGGGTAAACCATGGAAAGCTGTGTAGGTATGTATATTTGCGTGTGTGGACGTGTGTATGTACATGTGTATGGGGGGGGTTGGGCCATTTCTTTCGTCTGTTTCCTTGCGCTACCTCGCAAACGCGGGAGACAGCGACAAAGTATAAAAAAAAAAAAAAAAAAAAAAAAAAAATATATATATATATACATATATATATATATATATATATATATATATATACATAGGTATAAGTTTGTTGAGTATTCCTGGTAAATTATATGGGAGGGTATTGACTGAAAGGGTGAAGGCATGTACAGAGCACCAGATTGGGGAAGAGCAGTGTGTTTTCAGAAGTGGTAGAGGATGTGTGGATCAGGTGTTTGCTTTGAAGAATGTATGTGAGAAATACTTAGAAAAGCAAATGAACTTGTATGTAGCATTTATGAATCTGGAGAAGGCATATGACAGAGTTGATAGAGATGCTCTGTGGAAGGTATTAAGAATATATGGTGTGGGAGGCAAGTTGTTAGAAGCAGTGAAAAGTTTTTATCGAGGATGTAAGGCATGTGTACGTGTAGGAAGGGAGGAAAGTGATTGGTTCTCAGTGAATGTAGGTTGGCGGCAGGGGTGTGTGATGTCTCCATGGTTGTTTACTTTGTTTATGGATGGGGTTGTTAGGGAGGGGAATGCAAGAGTTTTGGAAAGAGGGGCAAGTATGAAGTCTGTTGGGGATGAGAGAGCTTGGGAAGTGAGTCAGTTGTTGTTCGCTGATGATACAGCGCTGGTGGCTGATTCATGTGAGAAACTGCAGAAGCTGGTGACTGAGTTTGGTAAAGTGTGTGAAAGAAGAAAGTTAAGAGTAAATGTGAATAAGAGCAAGGTTATTAGGTATAGTAGGGTTGAGGGTCAAGTCAATTGGGAGGTGAGTTTGAATGGAGAAAAACTGGAGGAAGTAAAGTGTTTTAGATATCTGGGAGTGGATCTGGCAGCGGATGGAACCATGGAAGCGGAAGTGGATCATAGGATGGGGCAGGGGACGAAAATTCTGGGAGCCTTGAAGAATGTGTGGAAGTCGAGAACATTATCTCGGAAAGCAAAAATGGGTATGTTTGAAGGAATAGTGGTTCCAACAATGTTGTATGGTTCCGAGGCGTGGGCTATGGATAGAGTGGTGCGCAGGAGGATGGATGTACTGGAAATGAGATGTTTGAGGACAGTGTGTGGTGTGAGGTGGTTTGATCGAGTAAGTAACGTAAGGGTAAGAGAGATGTGTGGAAATAAAAAGAGCGTGGTTGAGAGAGCAGAAGAGGGTGTTTTGAAATGGTTTGGGCACATGGAGAGAATGAGTGAGGAAAGATTGACCAAGAGGATATATGTGTCGGAGGTGGAGGGAACGAGGAGAAGAGGGAGACCAAATTGGAGGTGGAAAGATGGAGTGAAAAAGATTTTGTATGATCGGGGCCTGAACATGCAGGAGGGTGAAAGGAGGGCAAGGAATAGAGTGAATTGGAGCGATGTGGTATACCGGGGTTGACGTGCTGGCAGTGGATTAAATCAGGGCATGTGAAGCGTCTGGGGTAAACCATGGAAAGCTGTGTAGGTATGTATAGTTGCGTGTGTGGACGTATGTATATACGTGTGTATGGGGGTGGGTTGGACCATTTCTTTCGTCTGTTTCCTTGCGCTACCTCGCAAACGCGGGAGACAGCGACAAAGCAAAAAGAAAAAAAAAAAAAATATATATATATATATATATATATATATATATATATATATATATATATATATATATATATATATATATATAATTTACCAGGAATACTCAACAAACTTATACCTCTGTAATTTGAGCACTCACTCTTATCCCCTTTGCCTTTGTACAATGGCACTATGCACGCATTCTCCCAATCCTCAGGCACCTCACCATAAGTCATACATACATTAAATAACCTTACCAACCAGTCAACAATACAGTCACCCCTTTTTTAATAAATTCCACTGCAATACCATCCAAACCTGTTGCCTTACCGGCTTTCATCTTCCGCAAAGCTTTTACTACCTCTTCTCTGTTTACCAAATCATTTTCCCTAACCCTCTCACTTTGCACACCACCTCGACCAAAACACCCTATATCTGCCACTCTATCATCAAACACATTCAACAAACCTTCAAAATACTCACTCCATCTCCTCACATCATCACTACTTGTTATCACCTCCCCATTTGCGCCCTTCCCTGAAGTTCCCATTTGCTCCCTTGTCTTACGCACTTTATTTACCTCCTTCCAGAACATGCTTTTATTCTCCCTAAAATTCAATGATACTCACTCACCCCAACTCTCATTTGCCCTCTTTTTCACCTCTTGCACCTTTCTCTTGACCTCCTGTCTCTTTCTTTAATACATCTCCTACTCAATTGCATTTTTTCCCTGCAAAAATCGTCCAAATGCCTCTCTCTTCTCTTTCACTAATAATCTTACTTCTTCATCCCACCACTCACTACCCTTTCTAATCAACCCTCCTCCCACTCTTCTCATGCCACAAGCATCTTTTGCGCAATCCATCACTGATTCCCTAAATACATTCTATTCCTCCCCCACTCCCCTTACTTCCATTGTTCTCAGCTTTTTCCATTCTGTACTCAGTCTCTCCTGGTACTTCCTCACACAAGCCTCCTTCCCAAGCTCACTTACTCTCACCACCCTCTTTACCCCAACATTCACTCTTCTTTTCTGAAAACCCATACAAATCTTCACCTTAGCCTACACAAGATAATGATCAGACATCCCTCCAGTTGCACCTCTCAGCACATTAACATCCAAAAGTCTCTCTTTCGCGCGCCTGTCAATTAACACGTAATCCAATAACGCTCTCTGGCCATCTCTCCTACTTACATACGTATACTTATGTATATCTCTCTTTTTAAACCAGTTATTCCCAATCACCAGTCCTTTTTCAGCACATAAATCTACAAGCTCTTCACCATTTCCATTTACAACACTGAACACCCCATGTATACCAATTATTCCCTCAACAGCCACATTAATCACCTTTGCATTCAAATCACCCATCACTATAACCCGGTCTCGCGCATCAAAACCACTAACACACTCATTCAGCTGCTCCCGAAACACTTGCCTCTCATGGGAGGGAATTGATTGAGAGGGTGAAGGCATGTACTGAGAATCAGATTGGGGAAGAGCAGTGTGGTTTCAGAAGTGGTAGAGGATGTGTGGATCAGGTGTTTGCTTTGAAGAATGTATGTGAGAAATACTTAGAAAAGCAAATGGATTTGTACGTAGCATTGATGGATCTGGAGAAGGCATATGATAGAGTTGATAGAGATGCTCTGTGGAAGGTATTAAGAATATATGGTGTGGGAGGCAAGTTGTTAGAAGCAGTGAAAAGTTTTTTATCGAGGATGTAAGCATGTGTACGTGTAGGAAGAGAGGAAAGTGATTGGTTCTAAGTGAATGTAGGTTTGCGGCACGGGTGTGTGATGTCTCCATGGTTGTTTAATTTGTTTATGGATGGGGTTGTTAGGGAGGTGAATGCAAGAGTTTTGGAAAGAGGGGCAAGTATGAAGTCTGTTGGGGATGAGAGAGTTTGGGAAGTGAGTCAGTTGTTGTTCGCTGATGATACAGCGCTGGTGGCTGATTCATGTAAGAAACTGCAGAGGCTGGTGACTGAGTTTGGTAAAGTGTGTGAAAGAAGAAAGTTAAGAGTAAATGTGAATAAGAGCAAAGTTATTAGGTACAGTAGGGTTGAGGGTCAAGTCAATTGGGAGGTAAGTCTGAATGGAGAAAAACTGGAGGAAGTAAGGTGTATTAGATATCTGGGAGTGGATTTGGCAGCGGATGGAACCATGGAAGCGGAAGTGGATCATAGGGTGGGGGAGGGGGGGGGAAATTCTGGGAGCCTTGAAGAATGTGTGGAAGTCGAGAACATTATCTCGGAAAGCAAAAATGGGTATGTTTGAAGGAATAGTGGTTCCAACAATGTTGTATGGTTCCGAGGCGTGGGCTATGGATAGAGTGGTGCGCAGGAGGATGGATGTGCTGGAAATGAGATGTTTGAGGACAGTGTGTGGTGTGAGGTGGTTTGATCGAGTAAGTAACGTAAGGGTAAGACAGATGTGTGGAAATAAAAAGAGCGTGGTTGAGAGAGCAGAAGAGGGTGTTTTGAAATGGTTTGGGCACATGGAGAGAATGAGTGAGGAAAGATTGACCAAGAGGATATATGTGTCGGAGGTGGAGGGAACGAGGAGAAGAGGGAGACCAAATTGGAGGTGGAAAGATGGAGTGAAAAAGATTTTGTATGATCGGGGCCTGAACATGCAGGAGGGTGAAAGGAGGGCAAGGAATAGAGTGAATTGGAGCGATGTGGTATACCGGGGTTGACGTGCTGGCAGTGGATTAAATCAGGGCATGTGAAGCGTCTGGGGTAAACCATGGAAAGCTGTGTAGGTATGTATAGTTGCGTGTGTGGACGTATGTATATACGTGTGTATGGGGGTGGGTTGGGCCATTTCTTTCGTCTGTTTCCTTGCGCTACCTCGGAAACGCGGGAGACAGCGACAAAGCAAAAAGAAAAAAAAAATATATATATATATATATATATATATATATATATATATATATATATATATATATATATATATATATATATATATAATTTACCAGGAATACTCAACAAACTTATACCTCTGTAATTTGAGCACTCACTCTTATCCCCTTTGCCTTTGTACAATGGCACTATGCACGCATTCCCCCAATCCTCAGGCACCTCACCATAAGTCATACATACATTAAATAACCTTACCAACCAGTCAACAATACAGTCACCCCTTTTTTAATAAATTCCACTGCAATACCATCCAAACCTGTTGCCTTACCGGCTTTCATCTTCCGAAAAGCTTTTACTACCTCTTCTCTGTTTACCAAATCATTTTCCCTAACCCTCTCACTTTGCACACCACCTCGACCAAAACACCCTATATCTGCCACTCTATCATCAAACACATTCAACAAACCTTCAAAATACTCACTCCATCTCCTCACATCATCACTACTTGTTATCACCTCCCCATTTGCGCCCTTCCCTGAAGTTCCCATTTGCTCCCTTGTCTTACGCACTTTATTTACCTCCTTCCAGAACATGTTTTTATTCTCCCTAAAATTTAATGATACTCACTCACCCCAACTCTCATTTGCCCTCTTTTTCACCTCTTGCACCTTTCTCTTGACCTCCTGTCTCTTTCTTTAATACATCTCCTACTCAATTGCATTTTTTCCCTGCAAAAATCGTCCAAATGCCTCTCTCTTCTCTTTCACTAATAATCTTACTTCTTCATCCCACCACTCACTACCCTTTCTAATCAACCCTCCTCCCACTCTTCTCATGCCACAAGCATCTTTTGCGCAATCCATCACTGATTCCCTAAATACATTCTATTCCTCCCCCACTCCCCTTACTTCCATTGTTCTCAGCTTTTTCCATTCTGTACTCAGTCTCTCCTGGTACTTCCTCACACAAGCCTCCTTCCCAAGCTCACTTACTCTCACCACCCTCTTTACCCCAACATTCACTCTTCTTTTCTGAAAACCCATACAAATCTTCACCTTAGCCTACACAAGATAATGATCAGACATCCCTCCAGTTGCACCTCTCAGCACATTAACATCCAAAAGTCTCTCTTTCGCGCGCCTGTCAATTAACACGTAATCCAATAACGCTCTCTGGCCATCTCTCCTACTTACATACGTATACTTATGTATATCTCTCTTTTTAAACCAGTTATTCCCAATCACCAGTCCTTTTTCAGCACATAAATCTACAAGCTCTTCACCATTTCCATTTACAACACTGAACACTCCATGTATACCAATTATTCCCTCAAAAGCCACATTACTCACCTTTGCATTCAAATCACCCATCACTATAACCCGGTCTCGCGCATCAAAACCACTAACACACTCATTCAGCTGCTCCCAAAACACTTGCCTCTCATGGGAGGGTATTGATTGAGAGGGTGAAGGCATGTACTGAGCATCAGACTGGGAAGAGCAGTGTGGTTTCAGAAGTGGTAGAGGATGTGTGGATCAGGTGTTTGCTTTGAAGAATGTATGTGAGAAATACTTAGAAAAGCAAATGGATTTGTACGTAGCATTGATGGATCTGGAGAAGGCATATGATAGAGTTGATAGAGATGTTCTGTGGAACGTATTAAGAATATATGGTGTGGGAGGCAAGTTGTTAGAAGCAGTGAAAAGTTTTTATCGAGGATGTAAGGCATGTGTACGTGTAGGAAGAGAGGAAAGTGATTGGTTCTCAGTGAATGTAGGTTTGCGGCAGGGGTGTATGATGTCTCCATGGTTGTTTAATTTGTTTATGGATGGGGTTGTTAGGGAGGTGAATGCAAGAGTTTTGGAAAAAGGGGCAAGTATGAAGTCTGTTGGGGATGAGAGAGTTTGGGAAGTGAGTCAGTTGTTGTTCGCTGATGATACAGCGCTGGTGGCTGATTCATGTGAGAAACTGCAGAGGCTGGTGACTGAGTTTGGTAAAGTGTGTGAAAGAAGAAAGTTAAGAGTAAATGTGAATAAGAGCAAGGTTATTAGGTACAGTAGGGTTGAGGGTCAAGTCAATTGGGAGGTAAGTCTGAATGGAGAAAAACTGGAGGAAGTAAGGTGTTTTAGATATCTGGGAGTGGATTTGGCAGCGGATGGAACCATGGAAGCGGAAGTGGATCATAGGGTGGGGGAGGGGGGGGGAAAATTCTGGGAGCCTTGAAGAATGTGTGGAAGTCGAGAACATTATCTCGGAAAGCAAAAATGGGTATGTTTGAAGGAATAGTGGTTTCAACAATGTTGTATGGTTGCGAGGCGTGGGCTATGGATAGAGTTGTGCGCAGGAGGATGGATGTGGTGGAAATGAGATGTTTGAGGACAATGTGTGGTGTGAGGTGGTTTGATCGAGTAAGTAACGTAAGGGTAAGAGAGATGTGTGGAAATAAAAAGAGCGTGGTTGAGAGAGCAGAAGAGGGTGTTTTGAAAGGGTTTGGGCACATGGAGAGAATGAGTGAGGAAAGATTGACAAAGAGGATATATGTGTCGGAGGTGGAGGGAACGAGGAGAAGTGGGAGACCAAATTGGAGGTGGAAAGATGGAGTGAAAAAGATTTTGTGTGATCGGGGCATGAACATGCAGGAGGGTGAAAGGAGGGCAAGGAATAGAGTGAATTGGATCGATGTGGTATACCGGGGTTGACGTGCTGACAGTGGATTGAATCAGGGCATGTGAAGCGTCTGGGGTAAACCATGGAAAGCTGTGTAGGTATGTATATTTGCGTGTGTGGACGTATGTATATACATGTGTATGGGGTGGGTTGGGCCATTTCTTTCGTCTGTTTCCTTGCGCTACCTCGCAAACGCGGGAGACAGCGACAAAGCAAAAAAAACAAAAAAAAAAAATATATATATATATATATATATATATATATATATATATATATATATATATATATATATATATATTTTTTTTTTTTTATTTATTTTGCTTTGTCGCTATCTCCCTCGTTGGCAAGGTAGCGCAATGAAACAGATGAAAGAATGGCCCAACCCACCCACATACACATGTTTATACATACACGTCTACACACAGCACATATACATACCTTTACATACCATTACATATATACACACACAAACATATACATATATAACCATGTTCATACTTCATACTCTCTGCCTTTATTCATTCCCGTCGCCACCCCGCCACACATGGAATAACAACACCCTCCCCCCTTATGTGTGCGAGATAGCGCTAGAAAAAGACAACAAAGGCCACATTTGTTCACATTCAGTCTCTAGCTCTCATGTAATAATGCACCGAAACCACAGCTCCCTTTCCACATCCTGGCCCCACACGCTTTGCATGGTTTATCCCAGACGCTTCACATGCCCTGGTTCAATCCATTGACAGCACGTCGACCCCGGTATACCACATCGTTCCAATTCACTCTATTCCTTGCAAGCCTTTCACCCTCCTGCATGTTCAGGCCCTGATCACTCAAAATCTTTTTCACTCCATCTTTCCACCTCCAATTTGGTCTCCCACTTCTCCTCGTTCCCTCCACCTCCGACACATATATCCTCTTGGTCAATATTTCCTCACTCATTCTCTCCATGTGACGAAACCATTTCAAAACACCCTCTCCTGCTCTCTCAACCACACTCTTTTTATTTCCACACATCTCTCTCACCCTTACATTACTTACTCCATCAAACCACCTCACACCACATATTGTCCTCAAACATCTCATTTCCAGCATATCCATCCTCCTGCGCACAACTCTATCCATAGTCCACGCCTCGCAACCATACAACATTGTTGGAACCACTATTCCCTCAAACATACCCATTTTTGCTTTCCGAGATAATGTTCTCGACTTCCAAACATTCTTCAAGGCTCCTAGAATTTTCGCCCCCTCCCCCACCCTATGATTCACTTCCGATTCCATGGTTCCATCCGCTGCCAGATCCACTCCCAGATATCTAAAACACTTCACTTCCTCCAGTTTTTCTCCATTCAAACTCACCTCCCAATTGACTTGACCCTCAACCCTACTGTACCCAATAACATTGCTCTTATTCACATTTACTCTTAACTTTCTTCTTTCACACACTTTACCAAACTCAGTCACCAGCTTCTGCAGTTTCTTACATGAATCAGCCACCAGCGCTGTATCATCAGCGAACAACAACTGACTCACTTCCCAAGCTCTCTCATCCACAACAGACTTCATACTTGCCCCTCTTTCCAAAACTCTTACATTCACCTCCCTAACAACAGCATCCATAAACAAATTAAACAACCATGGAGACATCACACACCCCTGCCGCAAACCTACATTCACTGAGAACCAATCACTTTCCTCTCTTCCTACACGTACACATGCCTTACATCCTCGATAAAAACTTTTCACTACTTCTAACAACTTGCATCCCACACCATATATTCTTAATACCTTCCACAGAGCATCTCTATCAACTCTATTATATGCCTTCTCCAGATCCATAAATGCTACATACAAATCCATTTGTTTTTCTAAGTATTTCTCGCATACATTCTTCAAAGCAAACACCTGATCCACACATCCTCTACCACTTCTGAAACCACACTGCTCTTCCCCAATCTGATGCTCTGTACATGCCTTCACCCTCTCACTCAATACCCTCCCATATAATTTACCAGGAATACTCAACAAACTTATACCTCTGTAATTTGAGCACTCACTCTTATCCCCTTTGCGTTTGTACAATGGCACTATGCAAGCATTCCGCCAATCCTCAGGCACCTCACCATGAATCATACATACGTTAAATAACCTTACCAACCAGTCAACAATACAGTCACCCCCTTTTTTAATAAATTCCACTGCAATACCATCCAAACCTGCTGCTTTGCCGGCTTTCATCTTCCGTAAAGCTTTTACTACCTCATCTCTCTCTACCAAATCATTTTCCCTAACCCTCTCACTTTGCACACCACGTCGACCAAGACACCCCACATCTGCCACTCTATCATCAAACACATTCAACAAACCTTCAAAATACTCACTCCATCTCCTTCTCACATCACCACTACTTGTTATCACCTCCCCATTAGCCCCCTTCACTGAAGTTCCCATTTGCTCCCTTGTCTTACGCATTTTATTTACCTCCTTCCAAAACATCTTTTTATTCTCCCTGAAATTTAATGATACTCTCTCACCCCAACTCTCATTCGCCCTCTTTTTCACCTCTTGCACCTTTCTCTTGACCTCCTGCCTCTTTCTTTTATACATCTCCCACTCAACTGTATTTTTCCCCGGCAAAAATCGTTCAAATGCCTCTCTCTTCTCTTTCACTAATAATCTTACTTCTTCATTCCACCACTCACTACCTTTTCTAATCAACCCACCTCCCACGCTTCTCATGCCACAAGCATCTTTTGCGCAAGCCATCACTGCTTCCCTAAATACATCCCAATCCTCCCCCACTCCCCTTACCTCCTTTGTTCTCACCTTTTTCCATTCTGTACTCAGTCTCTCCTGGTACTTCCTCACACAAGTCTCCTTCCCAAGCTCACTTACTCTCACCACTCTCTTCACCCTAACATTCTCTCTTCTTTTCTGAAAACCCCCACAAATCTTCACCTTTGCTTCCACAAGATAATGATCAGACATCCCTCCAGTTGCACCTCTCAGCACATTAACATCCAAAAGTCTCTCTTTCGTGCGCTTATCAATTAAGACGTAATCCAATAACGCTCTCTGGCCATCTCTCCTACTTACATACGTATACTTATGTATATCTCGCTTTTTAAACCAGGTATTCCCAATCATCAGTCCTTTTCCAGCACATAAATCTACAAGCTCTTCACCATTTCCATTTACAACACTGAACACTCCATGTATACCAATTATTCCCTCAACTGCCACATTACTCACCTTTGCATTCAAATCACTATAACCCAGTCTTGTGCATCAAAACCACTAACACACTCATTTTGCTTCTCCCAAAACACTTGCCTCTCATGATCTTTCTTCTCATGCCCAGGTGCATATGCACCAACAATCACCCATCTCTCTCCATTAACTTTCAGTTTTACCCATATCAATCTAGAATTTACTTTCTTACACTCTATCACATACTCCCACAACTCCTGATTCAGGAGTAGTGCTACTCCTTCCCTTACTCTTGTCCTCTCACTAACCCCTGACTTTACTCCCAAGACATTCCCAAACCACTCTTCCCCTTTACCCTTTAGCTTCGTTTCACTCAGAGCCAAAACATCCAGGTTCCTTTCCTCAAACATACTACCTATCTCTCCTTTTTTCTCATCTTGGTTACATCCACACACATTTAGACACCCCAATCTGAGCCTTCGAGGAGGATGAGCACTCCTCGCGTGACTCCTTCTGTTTCCCCTTTTAGAAAGTTAAAATACAAGGAGGGGAAGGGTTTCTGGCCCCCCGCTCCCGTCCCCTTAAGTCGCCTTCTACGACACGTGAGGAATGCGTGGGAAGTATTCTTAATTCCCTATCCCCAGGGAAAGTAGATCCGTAAGTTAGATCTGTAACTTCGGGAAAAGGATTGGCTCTGAGGATTGAGCCAGTCGGGCCTGTGCAGGAAGCGGGCCTGGGTTCAGGCGCAGGACTGGACGAGGTGAAGGAGGTTGTGGTGGTGGTGTTGGACTTGCTTTTGGTGTTGTTGATTTTGTGTCCAAGCCCTCTGCATCATCAAAGCAAAGTTCTTCTTCTTCTTCCTCCTCACCCGCCACCCATTGTTGGCACATCTCTGTGTTGCCCCTGTGCTGTGTTTCTACTACTGCTACTTCTTTTTCTGTGCTGCTGCTGATACTGTCGTATGACATGCATGCACGCGTGCAGGCAGGGCTGTAGTAGTCGTGGACAAGGTGCAGGCAAGCAAGGCAGTAGTAATGTGTCTGCGTCTTTGGTGTGGTTGCCTAAGGTGAAGGAAGGAAGGGTGTGGAATTTTGTGATGCATGGCTTGTCACTGATGATACCGATAGTAATAATGATAATAATAATAATAATAATAATAATAATAATAATAGAGTGAATTGGAGCGATGTGGTATACCGCGGTTGACGTGCTGTCAGTGGATTGAATCAGGGCATGTGAAGCGTCTGGGGTAAACCATGGAAAGCTGTGTAGGTATGTATATTTGCGTGTGTGGACGTGTATGTATATACATGTGTATGGGGGTGGGTTGGGCCATTTCTTTGGTCTGTTTCCTTGCGCTACCTCGCAAACGCGGGAGACAGCGGCAAAAAAAAAAAAAAATATATATATATATATATATATATATATATATATATATATATATATATATATATATATTTTTTTTTTTTTTTTTTTCTTTTTTTTTTTTTTTTGCTTTGTCGCTGTCTCCCGCGTTTGCGAGGTAGTATATATATATATATATATATATATATATATATATATATATATATATATATATATATATATATATACTATGTGAATGCACCCCAGTTTACTTTCCTGTAGTTTCTGTTAAGTTCCTCTGGTGGCTGTGTTTGACTGGTTGGGCGAGATGGAGTGGTGTTGTCTGAATGGACAAATGGTCAGCGTACCATACTCCAGTTGATCCTTGTGTGTGTGTGTGTGTGTGTGTGTGTGTGTGTGTGTGTGTGTGTGTGTGTGTGTGTGTGTGTGTGTGTGTGTGTAGTGCTGGTGAACAGAGTGTGAAGTGTGGTGAGGTCAGGTGCTGTTGATGGTCAGTTGGCAGATCGGTTGGCTGGTTGCATAGCGTGAGAACATTGAGATGTGCAGTTGGTTTATGTATAGTTCACCGGGATTTATGGGTGTGTGTTATGAGCCAATGGAATAGGGGGCGCTGAAATCTATATAGGTAGGAGTTGGGCATGCTAGCGAAGTCCCACAGTTGGGAAGATTATTGAGCGGGAAGGTAAGTGGATGTTGATCATGTTGTGTTCGAAACTGTGAAGGTTTCCTGTTTCTAATGTGCTGACCGTTATCTGCGAGACGCTATGTGGTGTCAGCAGAGTTGGAGAAAGTCACAGTGTGTTGGAAATGTGTTATGAGTCCCTCTCCTTGTCCCTCCCGTTTATCGTTTCTTGCAGTTGTGTAGTTACAGGTAGGTGAATTCTTGGATGAGGGCTCTTTGGAAGTTGTGTTCTTCGAGTTGGTTGGGTATTTCTGCGCGTTTGTTACCGATGCCGTCGGCATCGAGTTCCATAATATAAAGTTTCTCGTTGGAGCAGAATGGCTTGTGTGAGAAGAGTGAGAGTGTGTGTTCTGTGTTATTGTCTGTTGGGTGTTTGTGCAGGATGTGAAGGGTTTAGTGTTGGGGTTTTGAGGATTATATCAGAGAAACTGCTGCATTTTCAGTGTTCTGAGTTGTCCTTTATGAATGACAGTAGTGTGCAGAGGAGGTGATACCTATAAGTGTAGTCGATTCATATGATGGTTTAGTATATTTAGGTTGTTTACATTTGGTGCTGTGGGTAGAGGTGTCTTCGTGGTCCAAGGTTAGGGTTAATGTCACCGTCTCGCATTAGTAGTCGGGAGATGACAAGGCCACCGGACCATTACCTTCCACAACACAAGGGAAAAACCTGAGATTATGTAAGATGTCTGGGTGTGACCTTTGCTCGGGGACAGCTTAAGGATACGCTCTACGAGGGAGCAGGGATTTATATACTCGTGTGTGTGTGTGTGTGTGTGTGTGTGTGTGTGTGTGTGTGTGTGTGTGTGTGTGTGTGTGTGTGTGTGTGTGTGTGTGTGTGTGTGTGTGTGTGTCTGTGTGTGTGTGTGCGTGTGTGTGTGTGTGTGTTTGCGTGTGTGTGTGTGTATGTAACTCGACAGAAAGCTAAACTCAAAACACCAAACTTTTGTCTATATTTAAAGCCAATTTCTAGGAAACAGATTCACTATGAACACGAGAATATATACAAACCCAGATTTCACCTCAGTTGTGGAAACAAGGAGCAGTTGATCTGAGAAACATGAAAAGGTTGACCCGAACGGTAATGACTCGTCACTTTACCTAGTAAAAGGACGGTAGGTCAGCAACTGCTTTCTTGAGTCTCCCACATTTTTCAACTGAGATTTCATTAAGATACTATATTGTCTATAAATTTCTTCATTCATTTTTTGTGGTGCTGTTAACTTTGATAAGAGATAACTTAACAATAAGCCTTTCTATCAGTGACACTCAACAGTAAAACAATTTTGACACCTCCAAATTGATTGGATGTGAATAATCTTAGGGCCTTAAAAATTTGCGATCATCAAATTGGAAAAAAAAAAAACTATATAGCACAATATTCTCATTAAGTGATGTGGGGGAGTCAAAAATTGTTTACCCTTGTGTATCACAGAGAAAGGATTATTCTTCAGTCTTCTCATATCAAAATCAATAGCATCATAAACATGAATGAAGGAATGTGTTAAGTTGATATCTTGATAAAATCTTTCGTCAAATGTGGTAAAATCAAGAAACAAGTGGCTGACTTGACGTCCATTACCAGGTAGTGGAACGGGTCACGATATCGTTCAAGTCAACATTTCCCAGTTTCTCAGACCAACTGTTCTTGGTTTCCTCAGCTGTGCCTGTTTTTGTGTATATTCTCTTGTTCAAATAAAATCTGTATTCTTAAAGTACAGCCAAAGCTAAGGGTTATGTATGTTTTTCCAACGAATGTACTCATATCAATGTTTTACACACACACACACACACACACACACACACACACACATATACATATATATATATATATATATATATATATATATATATATATATATATATATATATATATATATATATATATTATTTATATTATATTTTTATTATACTTTGTCGCTGTCTCCCGCGTTTGCGAGGTAGCGCAAGGAAACAGACGAAAGAAATGGCCCCCCCCCCCATACACAGTTATATACATACGTCCACACACGCAAATGTACATACCTACACAGTTTTCCATGGTTTACCCCAGACGCTTCACATGCCCTGCTTCAATCCACTGACAGCACGTCAACCCCGGTATACCACATCGCTCCAATTCACTCTATACCTTGCCCTCCTTTCACCCTCCTGCATGTTCAGGCCCCGATCACACAAAATCTTTTTCACTCCATCTTTCCACCTCCAATTTGGTCACCCTCTTCTCCTTGTTCCCTCCACCTCCGACACATATATCCTCTTGGTCAATCTTTCCTCACTCATCCTCTCCATGTGCCCAAACCACTTCAAAACACCCTCTTCTGCTCTCTCAACCACGCTCTTTTTATTTCCACACATCTCTCTTACCCTTACGTTACTCACTCGATCAAACCACCTCACACCACACATTGTCCTCAAACATCTCATTTCCAGCACATCCATCCTCCTGCGCACAACTCTACCCATAGCCCACGCCTCGCAACCATACAACATTGTTGGAACCACTATTCCTTCAAACATACCCATTTTTGCTTTCCGAGATAATGTTCTCGACTTCCACACATTCTTCAAGGCCCCCAGGATTTTGGCCCCCTCCCCCACCCTATGATCCACTTCCGCTTCCATGGTTCCATCCGCTGCCAGATCCACTCCCAGATATCTAAAACACTTCACTTCCTCCAGTTTTTCTCCATTCAAACTCACCTCCCAATTGACTTGACCCTCAACCCTACTGTACCTAATAACCTTGCTCTTATTCACATTTACTCTTAACTTTCTTCTTTCACACACTTTACCAAACTCAGTCACCAGCTTCTGCAGTTTCTCACATGAATCAGCCACCAGCGCTGTATCATCAGCGAACAACAACTGACTCACTTCCCAAGCTCTCTCATCCCCAACAGACTTCATACTTGCCCCTCTTTCCAAAACTCTTGCATTTACCTCCCTAACAACCCCATCCATAAACAAATTAAACAACCATGGAGACATCACACACCCCTGCCGCAAACCTACATTCACTGAGAACCAATCACTTTCCTCTCTTCCTACACGTACACATGCCTTACATCCTCGATAAAAACTTTTCACTGCTTCTAACAACTTTCCTCCCACACCATATATTCTTAATACCTTCCACAGAGCATCTCTATCAACTCTATCATATACCTTCTCCAGATCCATAAATGCTACATACAAATCCATTTGCTTTTCTAAGTATTTCTCACATACATTATTCAAAGCAAACACCTAATCCACACATCCTCTACCACTTCTGAAACCACACTGCTCTTCCCCAATCTGATGCTCTGTACATGCCTTCACCCTCTCAATCAATACCCTCCCATATAATTTACCAGGAATACTCAACAAACTTATACCTCTGTAATTTGAGCACTCACTCTTATCCCCTTTGCCTTTGTACAATGGCACTATGCACGCATTCCGCCAATCCTCAGGCACCTCACCATGAGACATACATACATTAAATAACCTTACCAACCAGTCAACAATACAGTCACCCCCTTTTTTAATAAATTCCACTGCAATACCATCCAAACCTGCTGCCTTGCCGGCTTTCATCTTCCGCAAAGCTTTCACTACCTCTTCTCTGTTTACCAAATCATTTTCCCTAACCCTCTCACTTTGCACACCACCTCGACCAAAACACCCTATATCTGCCACTCTATCATCAAACACATTCAACAAACCTTCAAAATACTCACTCCATCTCCTTCTCACATCACCACTACTTGTTATCACCTCCCCACTTGCGCCCTTCACCGAAGTTCCCATTTGCTCCCTTGTCTTACGCACTTTATTTACCTCCTTCCAGAACATCTTTTTGTTCTCCCTAAAATTTAATGATACTCTCTCACCCCAACTCTCATTTGCCCTTTTTTTCACCTCTTGCACCTTTCTCTTGACCTCCTGTCTCTTTCTTTTATACATCTCCCACTCAATTGCATTTTTTCCCTGCAAAAATCGTCCAAATGCCTCTCTCTTCTCTTTCACTAATACTCTTACTTCTTCATCCCACCACTCACTACCCTTTCTAATCAACCCACCTCCCACTCTTCTCATGCCACAAGCATCTTTTGCGCAATCCATCACTGATTCCCTAAATACATCCCATTCCTCCCCCACTCCCCTTACTTCCATTGTTCTCACCTTTTTCCATTCTGTACTCAGTCTCTCCTGGTACTTCCTCACACAGGTCTCCTTCTCAAGCTCACTTACTCTCACCACCCTCTTCACCCCAACATTCACTCTTCTTTTCTGAAAACCCATACAAATCTTCACCTTAGCCTCCACAAGATAATGATCAGACATCCCTCCAGTTGCACCTCTCAGCACATTAACATCCAAAAGTCTCTCTTTCGCACGCCTGTCAATTAACACGTAATCCAATAACGCTCTCTGGCCATCTCTCCTACTTACATAAGTATACTTATGCATATCTCGCTTTTTAAACCAGGTATTCCCAATCATCAGTCCTTTTTCAGCACATAAATCTACAAGCTCTTCACCATTTCCATTTACAACACCGAACACCCCATGTATACCAATTATTCCCTCAACTGCCACATTACTCACCTTTGCATTCAAATCACCCATCACTATGACCCGGTCTCGTGCATCAAAACCACTAACACACTCATTCAGCTGCTCCCAAAACACTTGCCTCTCTTGATCTTTCTTCTCATGCCCAGGTGCATATGCACCAATAATCACCCACCTCTCTCCATCAACTTTCAGTTTTACCCATATTAATCGAGAATTTACTTTCTTACACTCTATCACATACTCCCACAACTCCTGTTTCAGGAGTATTGCTACTCCTTCCCTTGCTCTTGTCCTCTCACTAACCCCTGACTTTACTCCCCAGACATTCCCAAACCACTCTTCCCCTTTACCCTTGAGCTTCGTTTCACTCAGAGCCTAAACAACCAGGTTCCTTTCCTCAAACATACTACCTATCTCTCCTTTTTTCACATCTTGGTTACATCCACACACATTTAGGCACCCCACTCTGAGCCTTCGAGGAGGATGAGCACTCCCCGCGTGACTCCTTCTTCTGTTTCCCATTTTAGAAAGTTAATACAAGGAGGGGAGGATTTCTGGCCCCCCGCTCCCGTCCCCTCTAGTCGCTTTCTACGACACGCGAGGAATACGTGGGAAGTATTCTTTCACCCCTATCCCCAGGGATAATATACATATATATATACATATACACATACACACACATACACATACATACGCACATATACACACACACACACATACATATATATACATATGAGAAATGTAAGAAACAATTTAGAAAACTGAAACTTCTAGCTTGAAATGAATGAAAAAAAAGAATGTCACATAATGGTTCAACCTCAGGCTATGGAAAAAAGGAAATGTATAATTTATTTACACAGACGTCAATAGCAGTTCTCATCAATTTAACCACTGTATCAATAAGCTTCAATGTCTAAGCTACATTTTTCTCCAATTTCACTATTTTCCTTCACATTTTCAGTTGTGTCTGAAGGTTCTACTTCAAGAGTGATTGTTTTTCCAGTAAGGGTCTTCACATCTTGGTTACATCCACACACATTTAGGCACCCCACTCTGAGCCTTCGAGGAGGATGCTTTACTTGTGGTGCTGACTTCCCTCTTTAAATTTGATCGCCGTTACCCGCGTAGTTCACTTTCTGTACATATATATATATACATATATATATATATATATATATATATATATATATATATATATATATATATATATATATATATATATATATAAATGAGCCGATACATCATACACTTTTCTGTGGTGTTGCGGAAGGGAAGAGGCGTTGGTGATGTCCTTAGGTTGTGTTGCAGGATGAAGGAGTCGTTGCTAAGGTCTCATGTACCTGCTGCTGTAGGAGAAAGGAGACGATGTCGAGATCCCGTGGTTGCTACTGTAGGAGATACGAGTCATGGCCGAAGGTACCTAATATGAAAAGTTTTCAAACGGTGTGTACCCTGATGCCCCTAGCTGAAGAGGCCTACAACATGGAGGTGGTTGATTCCCATTAAGCCTGAGGGCACTTGCACCCGATTCCCCTTGGTTACACAAGAAACCAAGGTCACTCACGTCCTATGAGATTGGAACTATAGTTTGTAAACACTAGTATCCCGCCATTACAGCAACCTCACGTATGTATATATATATATATATATATATATATATATATATATATATATATATATATATATATATATATATATATATACATACATATATATATATATATATATATATATATATATATATATATATATATATATACATATATATATAGCATTATATGGCAGTTATTTGGCAGTTGAGGGAATAATTGGTGTACATGGGGTGTTCAGTGTTGTAAATGGAAATGTTGAAGAGCTTGTAGATTTATGTGCTGAAAAAGGACTGGTGATTGGGAATACCTGGTTTAAAAAGAGAGATATACATAAGTATACGTATGTAAGTAGGAGAGATGGCCAGAGAACGTTATGGGATTACGTGTTAATTGATAGGCGCGCGAAAGAGAGACTTTTGGATGTTAATGTGTTGAAATGTGCAACTGGAGGGATGTCTGATCATTATCTTGTGGAGGCGAAGGTGAAGGTTTGTAGAGGTTTCCAGAAAAGAAGAGAGAATGTTGGGGTGAAGAGAGTGGTGAGAGTAAGTGAGCATGGGAAGGAGACTTGTGTGAGGAAGTACCAGGAAAGACTGAGTACAGAATGAAAAAGGTAAGAACAAAGGACGTAAGGGGAATGGGAGAGGAATGGGATGTATTTAGGGAAGTAGTGATGGCTTGCGCAAAAGATGCTTGTGGCATGAGAAGCGTGGGAGGTGGGCAGATTAGAAAGGGTAGTGAGTGGTGGGATGAAGAAGTAAGATTATTGGCGAAAGAGAGGAGAGAGAGGAATTTGGACGATTTTTGCAGAGAAATAATCCAAATGACTATAAGATGTATAAAAGAAAGAAGCCGGAGGTTAAGAGAAAGGTGCAAGAGGTGAAAAAGAGGGCAAATGAGAGTTGGTGTGAGAGAGTATCATTAAATTTTAGGGAGGATAAAAATATGTTTTGGAAGGAGGTAAATAAAGTGCGTAAGACAAGGGAACAAATGGGAAATTCAGTGAAGGGGGCTAATGGGGAGGTGATAACAAGTAGTGATGATGTGAGAAGGAGATGGAGTGAGTATTATGAAGGTTTGTTGAATGTGTTTGATGATAGAGTGGCAGATATAGGGTGTTTTGGTCGAGGTGGTGTGCAAAGTGAGAGGGTTAGGGAGAGTGATTTCGTACACAGAGAAGAGGTAGTAAAAGCTTTGCGGAAGATGAAAGCCGGCAAGGCAGCGGGTTTGGATGGTATTGCAGTGGAATTTATTAAAAAAGGGGATGACTGTATTATTGACTGGCTTATAAGGTTATCTAATGTATGTATGACTTATGGTGAGGAGCCTGAGGATTGGAGGAATGCTTGCATAGTGCTATTGTACAAAGGCAAAGGGGATAAAAAAATGAGTGCTCAAATTACAGATGTATAAGTTTGATGAGTATTTCTGGGAAATTATATGAGAGGATGAAGGCATGTACAGATCATCAGACTGGGGAAGAGCAATGTGGTTTCAGAGGTGGTAGAGGATGTGTGGATCAGGTGTTTACTTTGAAGAATGTATGTGAGAAATACTTAGAAAAGCAAATGGATTTGTATGTAGCATTTATGGATCTGGAGAAGGCATATGATAGAGTTGATAGAGATGCTCTGTGGAAGGTATTAAGAATATATGGTGTGGGGGGAAAGTTGTTAGAAGCAGCGAAAAGTATCTATCGAGGATGTAAGGCATGTGTACGTGTAGGAAGAGAGGAAAGTGATTGGTTCTCAGTGAATGTAGGTTTGCGGCAGGGGTGTGTGATGTCTCCATGGTTGTTTAATTTGTTTATGGATGGGGTTGTTAAGGAGGTGAATACAAGAGTTTTGGAAAGAGGGGCAAGTGTGCAGTCTGTTGTGGATGAGAGACCTTGGGAAGTGAGTCAGTTGTTGTTCGCTGATGATACAGCGCTGGTGGCTGATTCGTGTCACAGACTGCAGAAGCTGTTGACTGAGTTTGGTAAAGTGTGTGAAAGAAGAAAGTTGAGAGTAAATGTGAATAAGAGCAAGGTTATTAGGTAGAGTTGGGTTGAGGGACAAGTCAATTAGGAGGTAAGTTTGAATGGAGAAAAACTGGAGGAAGTGAAGTGTTTTAGATATCTGGGAGTGGATTTGGCAGCGGATGGAACCATTGGAAGCGGAAGTGAATCAGAGGGTGGGGGAGGGGGCGGAAGTTCTGAGAGCGTTGAAGAATGTGTGGAAGTCGAGAATATTATCTCGGAAAGCAAAAATGGGTATGTTTGAAGGAATAGTGGTTCCAACAATGTTATATGGTTGCGAGGCATGGGCTATAGATAGAGTTGTGCGGAGGAGGGTGGATGTGCTGGAAATGAGATGTTTGAGGACAATATGTGGTGTGAGGTGGTTTGATCGAGTAAGTAATGAAAAATGTATGAGATATGTGGGTTGATTAGAAAGGGTAGTGAGTGGTGGGATGAAGAAGTAAGAGTATTAGTGAAAGAGAAGAGAGAGGCATTTGGACGATTTTTGCAGGGAAAAAATGCAATTGAGTGGGAGATGTATAAAAGAAAGAGACAGGAGGTCAAGAGAAAGGTGCAAGAGGTGAAAAAAAGGGCAAATGAGAGTTGGGGTGAGAGAGTATCATTAAATTTTAGGGAGAATAAAAAGATGTTCTGGAAGGAGGTAAATAAAGTGCGTAAGACAAGGGAGCAAATGGGAACTTCAGTGAAGGGCGCAAATGGGGAGGTGATAACAAGTAGTGGTGATGTGAGAAGGAGATGGAGTGAGTATTTTGAAGGTTTGTTGAATGTGTTTGATGATAGAGTGGCAGATATAGGGTGTTTTGGTCGAGGTGGTGTGCAAAGTGAGAGGGTTAGGGAAAATGATTTGTTAAACAGAGAAGAGGTAGTGAAAGCTTTGCGGAAGATGAAAGCCGGCAAGGCAGCAGGTTTGGATGGTATTGCAGTGGAATTTATCAAAAAAGGGGGTGACTGTATTGTTGACTGGTTGGTAAGGTTATTTAATGTATGTATGACTCATGGTGAGGTGCCTGAGGATTGGCGGAATGCGTGCATAGTGCCATTGTACAAAGGCAAAGGGGATAAGAGTGAGTGCTCAAATTACAGAGGTATAAGTTTGTTGAGTATTCCTGGTAAATTATATGGGAGGGTATTGATTGAGAGGGTGAAGGCATGTACAGAGCATCAGATTGGGGAAGAGCAGTGTGGTTTCAGAAGTGGTAGAGGATGTGTGGATCAGGTGTTTGCTTTGAATAATGTATGTGAGAAATACTTAGAAAAGCAAATGGATTTGTATGTAGCATTTATGGATCTGGAGAAGGCATATGATAGAGTTGATAGAGATGCTCTGTGGAAGGTATTAAGAATATATGGTGTAGGAGGAAAGTTGTTAGAAGCAGTGAAAAGTTTTTATCGAGGATGTAAGGCATGTGTACGTGTAGGAAGAGAGGAAAGTGATTGGTTCTCAGTGAATGTAGGTTTGCGGCAGGGGTGTGTGATGTCTCCATGGTTGTTTAATTTGTTTATGGATGGGGTTGTTAGGGAGGTAAATGCAAGAGTTTTGGAAAGAGGGGCAAGTATGAAGTCTGTTGGGGATGAGAGAGCTTGGGAAGTGAGTCAGTTGTTGTTCGCTGATGATACAGCGCTGGTGGCTGATTCATGTGAGAAACTGCAGAAGCTGGTGACTGAGTTTGGTAAAGTGTGTGGAAGAAGAAAGTTAAGAGTAAATGTGAATAAGAGCAAGGTTATTAGGTACAGTAGGGTTGAGGGTCAAGTCAATTGGGAGGTGAGTTTGAATGGAGAAAAACTGGAGGAAGTGAAGTGTTTTAGATATCTGGGAGTGGATCTGGCAGCGGATGGAAACATGGAAGCGGAAGTGGATCATAGGGTGGGGGAGGGGGCGAAAATTCTGGGGGCCTTGAAGAATGTGTGGAAGTCGAGAACATTATCTCGGAAAGCAAAAATGGGTATGTTTGAAGGAATAGTGGTTCCAACAATGTTGTATGGTTGCGAGGCGTGGGCTATGGATAGAGTTGTGCGCAGGAGGATGGATGTGCTGGAAATGAGATGTTTGAGGACAATGTGTGGTGTGAGGTGGTTTGATCGAGTGAGTAACGTAAGGGTAAGAGAGATGTGTGGAAATAAAAAGAGCGTGGTTGAGAGAGCAGAAGAGGGTGTTTTGAAGTGGTTTGGGCACATGGAGAGAATGAGTGAGGAAAGATTGACCAAGAGGATATATGTGTCGGAGGTGGAGGGAACGAGGAGAAGAGGGAGACCAAATTGGAGGTGGAAAGATGGAGTGAAAAAGATTTTGTGTGATCGGAGCCTGAACATGCAGGAGGGTGAAAGGAGGGCAAGGAATAGAGTGAATTGGAGCGATGTGGTATACCGGGGTTGACGTGCTGTCAGTGGATTGAATCAAGGCATGTGAAGCGTCTGGGGTAAACCATGGAAAGCTGTGTAGGTATGTATATTTGCGTGTGTGGACGTATGTATATACATGTGTATGGGGGGGGGGGGGTTGGGCCATTTCTTTCGTCTGTTTCCTTGCGCTACCTCGCAAACGCGGGAGACAGCGACAAAGTATAATAAAAAAAAATAAAAAAATAATGTGTGGTAATAAAAAGAATGTGGTTGAGAGAGCAGAAGAGGGTGTTTTGAAGTGGCATGGTCACATGGAGAGAATGAGTGAGGAAAGATTGACAAAGGGGATATATGTGTCAGAGATGGAGGGAACGAGGAGAAGTGGGAGACCAAATTGGAGGTGGAAAGATGGAGTGAAAAAGATTTTGAATGATCGGGGCCTGAACATGCAGGAAGGTGAAAGGCGTGCAAGGAATAGGGTGAATTGGAACGATGTGGTATACCGGGGTCGACGTGCTGTCAATGGATTGAACCAGGGCATGTGAAGCGTCAGGGGTAAACCATGGAAAGTTTTGTGTATTATAGATGACAGCTAGAGACTGAGTGTGAACGAATGTGGCCTTTGTTGTCTTTTCCCAGCGCTACCTCGCGCACATGCGGGGGGGGAGGGGGTTGTCATTTCATGTGTGGCGGGGTGGCGACAGGAATGAATAAGGGCAGACAGTATGAATTATGTACATGTGAATATATGTATATGTCTGTGTGTATATATATATGTATACGTTGAGATGTATAGGTATGTATATGTGCTTGTGTGGACGTGTATGTATGTACATGTGTATGTGGGTGGGTTGGGCCATTCTTTCGTCTGTTTCTTTGCGCTGCCTCGCTAACGCGGGATACAGCGACAAAGTATGATAAATGAATAAATGAAATATATATATATAGTTGTGGGAATATATGATAGATTGCAAGTGGGTAAATTCTCGAGTGGTGTGGGTAAAACTGAAAGCGGATGGCGAGAGATGGGTGATTATTGGTGCTTATACACCTGGTCATGAGAAGAAAGATCATGAGAGGTAAGTGTTTTGGGAGCAGCTGAGTGAGTGTGTAAGCAATTTGATGCACGAGACCGGGTATTAGTGATGGGTGATTTAAATGTGAAGGTGAGTAATGTGGCAGCTGAGGGGATAATCAGTGCGCATATGATATTGAGTGTTTTGAATGAAAATGGTAAAGAGCTTGTGAAGTTGAGTGCTGAAAAAAAAATAATGATTGGGAATACCTGGTTTAAAATGAGATATATATAAGTATACGTATATGAGTAGGAGATGGTCAACGGGTATTATCAGATTACGTATTGATTTATAGGCGTGTAAAGTAGAGGCTTTTGAATATCAATGTGCTGACAGGGGCAGCTGGTGGGATGTCGGATCACCATCTTGTTGTGGGCGAGGGTAAAGGTTTGTAGAGGTTTCCGAAAAAGAGGAAAGAATTTAGGGAGAAGAGAAAAGCGTAAGTGACCTTGAAAAGGAGACTTGTGTGAAGAAATACCAGCGGAGACTGAGTGTAAATAATAAAAAGGTGAGAGCAAACGACGCGAGGGGAATTGGTGAAGAATGGAAGGTATTTAAGGAAGCATAGATGGCATGTGGAAGAGATGCATGTGGCATGAGAAAGGTGGGAGGTGGGCAGATTACAAACGGCAGTAAGTAGTGGGATGAAGTAGTAAGATTGCTTATGAAAGAGAAAAGGATGCGTTTAGGTGGTACTTACAGAGAAAGAGTGCAAGTGATTGGGAGATGGATGAGAGGTCAAGAGGAAGGTGCAGGGGTTGAAAAAGAGGGCATATGACAGTTGGGGTGAGAGAGCAACATTAAACTTTAGCGGGAATAAAAAGATGTTTTGCAAGGAGGTAAATAATGTGCGAAAGATAAGAGAACAAATGGGAACATCGGTGGAGGCAAAAGGAAAAGTGATAACAGGTGGTGAAGGACTGAGGAGGAGATGGGGTAACTCTTTTGAGGATTGATAAATCTGTTTGATGATAGAGTGGCAGATGTAGAGCGTTTTGGATGGGGTGGTATGCGAAGTGAAAGAGACAGGAAGAGAGGTTTATTGTAGAGCGAAGAGGTTGTGAAAGCTTTACGGAAGATGAAATGCGGTAAGGCGGCCGGAGTGGATGGTACTGCAGTTGAATCTATTATGAAAGTGGGTGACTGTGTCGTTGATTGGTTGGTAAGGATATTCGATGTATGTATGGATCATGGTGAAGTGCCTGAGGACTGGCAGAATGCATGTATGGTGCCACTGTATAAAGGCAAAGGGGAAGGTGAGTGTTGAGACTACAGATATATAAGTTTGTTGAGTATACTTGGTTAACTGTATGAGAGGGTATTGATTGAGAGGATGAAAGCATGTACAGAGCATCAGATTGGGGAAACGCAGTGTGGTTTCAGAAGTGGTAGAGGACGTGTGGATCAAGTGTTTGCCTTTGAGAATGTATGTAAGAAATACTTAAAAAAACAAATGGATTTGTATGTGACATTTAAAGATCTGAAGAAATCATTTGATAGGGTTGATAAAGATGCTTCATGGAATGTCTTAAGAATATAAGGAGTGTGGGGTGGGGTAAGCTGCTAAAGGCAGAGAAGTTTTTTCATCAAGGGTTTGAGGAGTGTGTACTAGTAGGAAGAGAGGAGAGTGAACGGTTCTAAGTGAAGGTCGGTCTATGGCAAGGGTGTGTAATGTCACCTTGGTTGTACAATTTTTTCATGGATGGGGTGGTTAGAGAGGTAAAGAGTCTTGGAGAGAGGGGCGAGTATGCAGTCTGTTGGGAATGAGAGGGCAACGTGTGGGCGTGAGAGTAAGGGTCTATAACTAGCTTGCAGGTGCGGCAGTAAGAAGATAAAGGTGGCAGGTAGCAGAACTGCACCAGATTTGTTTGTGAGGGTGGAAGTGATAGGGTACAAATGGATGGTTGACAGGACAGCACCAGGAATGCTCGTAAGTGTGGAAGTGAGAGGGTACATGTTGCTGTTGGCAGTACAGCGCTAGACTGGTTTTTAGTATGGAAGTGAAGGTTCGCTGTGGGTAGTGTTGCTGTAGCAGAAACCCGAAATGGAAATCCCTTTGCAAACAAGACTGTCTCCCACATCCCCAAAGCGATCTCAAAGACGTCAATCGAGGTTTAAGTGTTTTGTACTTTCAGTGGGATGGTGGCAGTGCAAGCAGGAGGGATCTTGTGAGGAGAATATACCGAGTCTGTATGCTTCCAGTGATGGATAGAGGCAATATCCGAGTTGTGACACCTAGACATGAGTTTCTCTTGGTTGTGTACATTCAGAATGGATTCAGAAGGGCTAACCTTGGGATGGGATGCGTTGAGAGCAGTGTTAGAGGGACGATTGTTTGACGGGTGATGTGTATATGCGTTTAATATAGTAGTATTGATGTATGGGGGAGAAATCTGGTTGATGACTTTGTGAACCGTAAGGTTAAGGTTTGTTTACTGTTTCTGGGTGGAAACTGGATGGTGTTTGAGACTATGGTAGGCCGCAAGAGGCCTGTAGTGTAGTGTCTGTAGTGGTGGACCTTGAGTTTCTGTGTGGAGGTGATGTAAAATGGTGGTTTGGATGCGCCCTGTTATGGCTCTGACAGCTTTCTTATTTGTTGTGACGAGTACTTATGAGATGGGGGAACAAGATTGTTCTGTTGGCCATTTTTACTCCTATATAAGTTTTATTTTTTGTTGCTTTTGTGTTGCTGCTGCTGAAGTGAGGAAAGACAGCCATGCGTGATGTCTGATACTACTTGCTGGTCTATTGTGGGAATGTGCATCATTCGAGTTTTGTCAGGTGTCAGTAACGTAACTGGATTTCTTGCGTGGATGCTGTCATTAGTGGACCCAACGTCCGAGATCACTAAATAATCTATGGTTTGCTGTGGTTTGGCATAATGTGGTATGATGATAAGGATGTCGGCATAAGAGAGGACGAGGATAACATACGATGGAGACAGCGGTAAAGAGGTCGCGTAGAAAGGGAGGCTGAAGAACGTAGTGGACAGAACAGCCGCCTTGATAAGATCTCACTGGGGAGGCTGCAAGATTTTGAAGTGGCGTTACTGTAGTTGACATATGTCTGGTGGCGAGGCCCATCTCTCCTCGTTATTCTGAAGTGAGGAGAGAGGCAACCGGCAGGTGCAGCACTGGTACGTTGGTGAGGGAGTAGAGCTGGGTGTAGAGACGTGATGGGATATAACAGTATGTGTCAACATAGCATCAGGCTGGCTTGTGGGAGTGAGGGATACAACTGGCCTGTATCAGTGCAGCAGTCAGGTTCGTGAGTAAGGGAGTGTACGAGTACTACAAGGAGACTACATTAGTATGGCTGGTGGGTATGGAAGTGATGAACGCGAGAGTGGTTTGGGAGGGAAGGCTTAGGGAGAGCAACAGCCTAGCAAGTTGTCTCATGCTGACAACCGCGACTAATTCCTTTGAGTTACTTCTCTGAGCCACGACTAATGAACCACTCGAACTGCTAATGGCAGAAGGATATGATCGAACAAGGGGAAGTCCTGACACTGTGGAGGAGGGAGATTAAGTTGGGTGGGGTAACGCAGAGGCAACCAACCTTCCTCTAGAGCCCTTTACTCGCTCTCCTGCCCTTCTCTTCAACAGTTCAATGATCCCTGTCACGGAGATCGTTGTTAGATAATGCTTCAGTCACCGTCATCTGGTACCTACTGACACACACACACACAATCACCAGAACATTACTACTATCATTTATTTAGACAGTCACCAACAGAACCATGAAACCTGTTTCTGTGACGACTTATGAAAATCTTACAGCTCCTAAACATTGTGGCAAACCAGGAATCTCCAGAACTATGCACATAGTGGCGTGTAGCAGACTGCGTACCCAGGATATTGTGGGAATTCTAATCATCTGTCGGAAGCTTATGCCGAGTACCAGTGACACTTAAGAAATCTTTGTAACAAGCAGCAGGTGTGGGTACAGCTACAACTACAACCAACAATGCTCCTGACCCAGGTGCCCATCCATACCGACACTGGCCTCGAATCCTATGGTACAGAAAATACAGCCTAGCGACAACGGTATCTCCAAAGTGATCTGTATTTGAGGTACAGCGCAAACAAAGACAAACGAAGAAACGGATGATGTTTGCCTCAAACATTTAATCCAAGAAGGATATGTGATCTGACAGACACATGGAACCAATCTCTCCCCCCACTTCCCTTCCTCCGTGCATCGAACTGGGAATAATGAGCCTCGGACAACCTGATCTCATCATGAAAGACTTTCACTGATTCTTACTTGTTTTGTCACTTATAACTCTGACGGGAAAAGTTTAGCCAATTACAGGCTGGTCTACAATGAACCATCGATAACTGCAGGTGACTGACTTTTCCTGGTATTGTCTACCTTAGCTCAGGTGACCCAGGCTTTCTCTAGTACTGTCTAACCTGAGTTCAGGTGGTCCTGTCTTTCCCCAGTACTGTCTAACCTGAGTTCGGGTGACCCTGGCTTTCCCTGGTGCTGTTTACTCGAGCTCAAGTGAGATCCTTTGGTGATCCCCCCAAAGGCCCACCCTCCCCAGGTGACCTTAGCCTTTCCTGGTGCTGTCAGGTTGACGTGTGGGGAGCCACGTCTATCGAGGCGATATCTACCTGATCCGGGAGAGGCTACACGTTCTCCAGATGTCACCTATGCATCAGTGGCGTGATCAATGCCCCTCACTCCTCCTCTGTTGTCTTGAGGACCTCGGGTCTATGGTCTGAGGGTTTAATTGGACATATCCCTTGATGGATAACTCTTAATTCCTTTATAATTTAACTGAAACAATAACACTTGACTTGGAGACTTAACTACACTTGAGATCTATTTTCTCAATACGTCATCTCTAGATCTGTTAAAGTATCTGGGCATGACATGAAGTCTGAAAACCACTGATTGTTCCAACATTAGCCGACGACTGTTATGGGCAGATATATCTCAAAGCAAAAGGTATCTTACAAAATCTTTTCTCACAGCGACATGTAGGCTATGACAATACCTAACTTTATATATCCAGCTTAAAACAAAATGTGCCATAAACTCTAGAAGGGCAGGTCAAAGACAATTTTAATCTACAGTCTCCCTCATCCTGAACCCTGAATATGTTAATACTGTATATATCTTATTCGTTGGTGCTCTGATATCCATTAACATCGGATGGTTCGTAAATGATATTGATATTTTATCAAGCACAGCAATTGCATCATAGCTGATGGACGATCACAAAACCGTAATTCTAACATTTTAAATCTCTTCCAGTCGGAGGATCTCATAGAATCCTCGATACTTGCTACACCACTGATCCCTCACAACATTTATGGTTCTCCACCAAACTTGCTTCTGTGGGAACCATATACGGCACACAGCACATCACTCACCATACATGGCACACAACACATCACCCACCATACATGGCACACAACACATCACTCACCATACATGGCACACAACACATCACCCACCATTCATGGCACACAACACATCACCCACCATACATGGTACACATCACTCACCATACACGGCACACAACACATCACTCACCATACACGGCACACAACACATCACCCACCATACATGGCACGCAACACATCATCAACCATACATGGCACACAACACATCACTCACCATACATGGCACACAACACATCACCCACCGTACATGGCACACAACACATCACTCACCATACATGGCACACAACACATCACCCACCATACACGGCACAGAACACATCACTCACCATACATGGCACACAACACATCACCCACCATTCATGGCACACAACACATCACCCACCATAAATGGCACACAACACATCACCCACCATACATGGCACACAACACATCACTCACCATACACGGCACACCACACATCACCCGCCATACATGGCACACAACACATCATCAACCATACATGGCACACAACACATCACTCACCATACACGGCACACAACACATCACCCACCATACACAGCACACAACACATCACCCACCATACACAGCACACAACACATCACCCATCATACATGGTACACAACACATCACTCACCACACATGGCACACAACACATCACCCACCATATATGGCACACATCATGAACCATAAATGGCACACAACACATCACACACCATACATGGCACACAACACATCACCCATCATACATGGCACACACCACATCATCAACCATACATGGCACACAACACATCACCCACCAAAAATGACACACAACACATCATCAACCATACATGGCACACAACACATCACTCACCATACATGGCACAGAACACATCACCCACCATACATGGCACACAACACATCACCCACCATACATGGCACACAACACATCATCCACCATACATGGCACACAACACATTATCAACCATACATGGCACACAACACATCACCCATCATACATGGCACACAATACATCACCCACCATACACGGCACACAACACATCACCCACCATACATGGCACAGAACACATCACCCACCATACATGGCACACAACACATCACTCACCATACATGGCACAGAACACATCACCCACCATACATGGCACACAACACATCACCCACCATACATGGCACACAACACATCATCCACCATACATGGCACACAACACATTATCAACCATACATGGCACACAACACATCACCCATCATACATGGCACACAATACATCACCCACCATACATGGCACAAAACACATCACCCACCATACATGGCACACAACACATCATCCACCATACATGGCACACAACACATTATCAACCATACATGGCACACAACACATCATCAACCATACATGGAATATAGCACATCATCCACCATACTTGGTACACAACACATCACCCACCTTACATGGAATATAGCACATCATCCACCATACTTGGTACACAACACATCACCCACCTTACATGGAATATATCACATCACCCACCATACATGGCACACAACACATTACCGACCATACACGGCACAAAACACAAAACCCACCATACATGGAATATAGCACATCACCCACCATACATGGTACACAACACATCACCCACCATACATGGAACATAGCACATCACCCACCATACATGGCACACAACACATCATCAACATTACATGGAATATAGCACATCACCCACCATACATGGTACACAACACATCACCCACCATACATGGAATATAGCACATCACCCACCATACATGGCACACAACACATCATCAACATTACATGGAATATAGCACATCGCCCACCATACATGGCACACAACACATCACTCACCATACACGGCACAGAACACATCACCCACCATACATGGCACACAACACATCACCCACCATGCATGGCACACAACACATCATCCACCATACATGGCACACAACACATTATCAACCATACATGGCACACAACACATCACCCACCATACATGGCACACAATACATCACCCACCATACACGGCACACAACACATCACCCATCATACATGGCACACAACATATCACCCACCATACACGGCACACAACACATCACCCACCATACACGGCACACAACACATCATCGACCATACACGGCACACAACACATCACCCACCATACATGGCACACAACACATCACCCACCATACACGGCACACAACACATCATCAACCATACATGGCACACAACACATCATCAACCATACATGGAATATAGCACATCATCCACCATACTTGGTACACAACACATCACCCACCTTACATGGAATATAGCACATCATCCACCATTCTTGGTACACAACACATCACCCAACTTACATGGAATATATCACATCACCCACCATACATGGCACACAACACATTACCGACCATACACGGCACACAACACAAAATCCACCATACATGGAATATAGCACATCACCCACCATACATGGTACACAACACATCACCCACCATACATGGAATATAGCACATCACCCACCATACATGGCACACAACACATCATCAACATTACATGGAATACAGCACATCGCCCACCATACATGGCACACAACACATCATCAACATTACATGGAATATAGCACATCGCCCACCATACATGGCACACAACAGAACCCCCACCATGCATGACACACAGCAGACCTCCACCATCATCCAAGGTACACAACAGAACTCCCATCATCATCCAAGGCACACAGCAAACCTCACACCATCTACTGCACACAACAGACGCAGACGCAAAGCCGACTGCCCCTTCCCACCATGATACACAGCACACAGCAGAACCATATTTGGCAAACAGCTGACCCCGCAACATACATGGCATACAGTAGACCCCAACAATTCATGGTACACAGCAGGACTCCCCCTACCATCATACATGACATACAGCAGACCCCCACCCTACAACACAGAATAGAATGCCAATCATATATGGCATAGAGCAGACCCCTACAAAACAGGGCACCCAACAGACCCCGCACCATACAGGGCACACAACAGACCTCTCTCAATCATACATGGCTAACAGCAAAACCCCTCCTATACATGACACAGAGCGCCCTCCATCATAAACGCCTCACAACAGAACACCCACCATACATAAAACACAACTGATCCCCCACCATACACACCACAAAAAAGAACTCCACCATACATGACACAAAAGAGAACCCCATACACCAAACAACAGCCCCTCTCTAATACATGCTCACACTACAACTGCAACAGATAAGACAAACAGCAGAACCCTTATCATACATGCTACATTTTGAAGCTCTCTAATATACATCACACAACAGAACACATCCCACACACTGGAACCTTTTGCTATATATGTCATCCAGTAGAACCCCTTATTATACGTGTCAAACACTAAAACCCTTATCATACATGTCACACAGTAGAACACTTACCATACACGTCACACAGTAGAACCCCTACCATACATGTCACACAGTAGAACCCCTATCATACATGTCCACAGTAGAACCCCTACCATACATGTCACACAGTAGAACCCCTGCCATATATGTCACACAGTAGAACCCCTGCCATATATGTCACACAGTAGAACCCCTATCATACATGTCACACAGTAGAACCCTTACCATACATGTCACACAGTAGAACCCCTACCATACATGTTCCACAGTAGAACCCCTACCATACATGTCCACAGTAGAACCCCTACCATACATGTTCCACAGTAGAACCCCTACCATACATGTTCCACAGTAGAACCCCTGCCATATATGTCACACAGTAGAACCCCTACCATACATACCACACAGTAGAATTCCTACCATATATATCATGTAGTAGAACCCCACCATATACATATGTCACATTGAGGGATCCTTAAAATACATGCTACAAGAGGGGGAATAAAGACATGGTGAATGTAAACAAGATTAAGAGATAGGGCAACACGACTGCACAACTCCCTCACCGTAACACACAAAAATTAATACAAATAGCAATCACATGACACACCATAGATCCCCGATTATGCATCCCATACAGCATAAACCCCCACTATACGTATATGACACACAGCAAAACCACTAACATACAAGCCACAAAACAGATCTTAACTATACATACCGTACATCACATCTCAACTAAACACTAAATCAAAGAACCTCAAGTAGACATAGACAATATATCAAAACCTAAACCATACACATATCATACTTAACGTCCATAAAATCTCCAACAGACCTTTCAACATATACGCCAAATTTCGGGGACCTCAATCACACTGACCACTAGACAAAGACACCACATCAAAAGCTATACCTCAGAGGCTCCACAACATATTTTTTCTCTCCAGAACCTCTATGACACATGTTGCATCCCAAAACCTCCGATACGCATGCCCCACTCCAGAACCTCCACCATACATACTGCAGTCGAGCCCCCACTAGACATGCCACATCTCTAGACCACCACATGTGCCACACCCGAGCCTTCAAAAAACATGCTTCATCTCGAGAAACTTCTCTACACAGGCCACATTGGAGCTCCCATCAGGCATGCTACAACTCAGTAACCTTCACCACATATGCCTCTGCCTCCTATTAGATAGAATGAAGTGAAATATCTTCGTCAGCAAACAGAAAACCTGAGTGAATTTCAGTCTGAAAAACAGAATTTGAAATATGAAACTTACAAACGAGATATATTGCCCTGGATCTTTCATATGTGCAGGTGAAGATAATTTCTTTTTACCAGTTTTCTTCCACACAAGAAGAGGTAAGGTGCCAGAGCCCACAGAGAAATTCAGTTGTCTCATCACACCATCCAATATATGTAGATTTTATTCCATATGTGCTATGCTACTCATCAAAAAGTAAGATGTGCTTCAAGCACATAAGGAGTACATTTCATGTACCTTCCCGTTATGACGTCTCAGGTGGAGGTACTGACTGATCAAAATACCTGGGCAGCCTACTGCCTGCCCTCGCTGGTCGGATGACTGTGATTCCCGTTGGCCCCTGGACACTGCCGAGCAACATTCTAGGGGAGGGAACAGTCATTAACTCCAGCGGAAGCAGGTGTCTCGATCAGTGAGCACAGGGAGGATCGTGTGTAGAGGGACGTAAATTTAGAGATCCACCATTTAATGGGGTCCAAATCTATGAAGAGATTTCTTGAGGCCTCCTTCCAACCGCATTCAACTCACTGACCGTACATGCGCCACGGATAAGAACTTGACCCTCGCCTTCCCCATGGAAAAACCCATCCTCCAGCTCATCACAAAGAGCACGGTATACAAGAAGCCTGTGTTTCCTCTTGGCTCATGGTGACTAATGAGGCACAGACTCAGCTGGTGGGGCGGAAACTTAGTTTCACGGGACGGTAAAAGGAGGTTAATCATTATTTCGGTCGAGGGCTCCAGTTCACAAAGGTGAGGGGTCGGAGGACAGAAGATAATTACAGGTGGGGTAAAATCTTGTAGCAGGGAGAAATATTTCAACGTAAAAGTAATTTTCTTTTGCATCTATGACAGACACTATCCGTGGATCCAACTAGAATGGGGTGGCGTGAGGGTCGGTATGGGGAATGAGGAGTGAGGTAGAAGGTGGATATATGTGAAAAGCATGGTGTTTGTTGAGGTGGAAAGATGGAGTCAGTACGGAAAAAAGGATGAGCGGAGTGATATCACTGAGAACATTATATATATATATATTATCCTCCTCGAAGGCTCAGATTGGGGTGCCTAAATGTGTGTGGATGTAACCAAGATGTGAAAAAAGGAGAGATAGGTAGTATGTTTGAGGAAAGGAACCTGGATGTTTTGGCTCTGAGTGAAACGAAGCTCAAGGGTAAAAGGGAAGAGTGGTTTGGGAATGTCTTGGGAGTAAAGTCAGGGGTTAGTGAGAAGACAAGAGCAAGGGAAGGAGTAGCAATACTCCTGAAACAGGAGTTGTGGGAGTATGTGATAGAATGTAAGAAAGTAAATTCTCGATTAATATGGGTAAAACTGAAAGTTGACGGAGAGAGATGGGTGATTATTGGTGCATATGCAAATGGGCATGAGAAGAAAGATCATGAGAGGCAAGTGTTTTGGGAGCAGCTGAATGAGTGTGTTAGTGGTTTTGATGCACGAGACCGGGTTATAGTGATGGGTGATTTGAATGCAAAGGTGAGTAATGTGGCAGTTGAGGGAATAATTGGTATACATGGGGTGTTCAGTGTTGTAAATGGAAATGGTGAAGAGCTTGTAGATTTATGTGCTGAAAAAGGACTGATGATTGGGAATACCTGGATTAAAAAGCGAGATATACATAAGTATACTTATGTAAGTAGGAGAGATGGCCAGAGAGCGTTATTGGATTACGTGTTAATTGACAGGCGCGCGAAAGAGAGACTTTTGGATGTTAATGTGCTGAGAGGTGCAACTGGAGGGATGTCTGATCATTATCTTGTGGAGGCTAAGGTGAAGATTTGTATGGGTTTTCAGAAAAGAAGAGTGAATGTTGGGGTGAAGAGGGTGGTGAGAGTAAGCGAGCTTGGGAAGGAGACTTGTGTGAGGAAGTACCAGGAGAGACTGAGTACAGAATGGAAAAAGGTGAGAACAATGGAAGTAAGGGGAGTGGGGGAGGAATGGGATGTATTTAGGGAATCAGTGATGGATTGCGCAAAAGATGCTTGTGGCATGAGAAGAGTGGGAGGTGGGTTGATTAGAAAGGGTAGTGAGTGGTGGGATGAAGAAGTAAGAGTATTAGTGAAAGAGAAGAGAGAGGCATTTGGACGATTTTTGCAGGGAAAAAATGCATATGACTGGGAGATGTATAAAAGAAAGAGACAGGAGGTCAAGAGAAAGGTGCAAGAGGTGAAAAAAAGGGCAAATGAGAGTTGGGGTGAGAGAGTATCATTAAATTTTAGGGAGAATAAAAAGATGTTCTGGAAGGAGGTAAATAAAGTGCGTAAGACAAGGGAGCAAATGGGAACTTCAGTGAAGGGCGCAAATGGGGAGGTGATAACAAGTAGTGGTGATGTGAGAAGGAGATGGAGTGAGTATTTTGAAGGTTTGTTGAATGTGTTTGATGATAGAGTGGCAGATATAGGGTGTTTTGGTCGAGGTGGTGTGCAAAGTGAGAGGGTTAGGGAAGATGATTTGGTAAACAGAGAAGAGGTAGTAAAAGCTTTGCGGAAGATGAAAGCCGGCAAGGCAGCAGGTTTGGATGGTATTGCAGTGGAATTTATTAAAAAAGGGGGTGACTGTATTGTTGACTGGTTGGTAAGGTTATTTAATGTATGTATGACTCATGGTGAGGTGCCTGAGGATTGGCGGAATGCGTGCATAGTGCCATTGTACAAAGGCAAAGGGGATAAGAGTGAGTGCTCAAATTACAGAGGTATAAGTTTGTTGAGTATTCCTGGTAAATTATATGGGAGGATATTGATTGAGAGGGTGAAGGCATGTACAGAGCATCAGATTGGGGAAGAGCAGTGTGGTTTCAGAAGTGGTAGAGGATGTGTGGATCAGGTGTTTGCTTTGAAGAATGTATGTGAGAAATACTTAGAAAAGCAAATGGATTTGTATGTAGCATTTATGGATCTGGAGAAGGCATATGATAGAGTTGATAGAGATGCTCTGTGGAAGGTATTAAGAATATATGGTGTGGGAGGAAAGTTGTTAGAAGCAGTGAAAAGTTTTTATCGAGGATGTAAGGCATGTGTACGTGTAGGAAGAGAGGAAAGTGATTGGTTCTCAGTGAATGTAGGTTTGCGGCAGGGGTGTGTGATGTCTCCATGGTTGTTTAATTTGTTTTTGGATGGGGTTGTTAGGGAGGTGAATGCAAGAGTTTTGGAAAGAGGGGCAAGTATGAAGTCTGTTGGGGATGAGAGAGCTTGGGAAGTGAGTCAGTTGTTGTTCGCTGATGATACAGCGCTGGTGGCTGATTCATGTGAGAAACTGCAGAAGCTGGTGACTGAGTTTGGTAAAGTGTGTGAAAGAAGAAAGTTAAGAGTAAATGTGAATAAGAGCAAGGTTATTAGGTACAGTAGGGTTGAGGGTCAAGTCAATTGGGAGGTTAGTTTGAATGGAGAAAAACTGGAGGAAGTGAAGTGTTTTAGATATCTGGGAGTGGATCTGGCAGCGGATGGAACCATGGAAGCGGAAGTGGATCATAGGGTGGGGGAGGGGGCGAAAATTCTGGGAGCCTTGAAGAATGTGTGGAAGTCGAGAACATTATCTCGGAAAGCAAAAATGGGTATGTTTGAAGGAATAGTGGTTCCAACAATGTTGTATGGTTGCGAGACGTGGGCTATGGATAGAGTTGTGCGCAGGAGGATGGATGTGCTGGAAATGAGATGTTTGAGGACAATATGTGGTGTGAGGTGGTTTGATCGAGTAAGTAACGTAAGGGTAAGAGAGATGTGTGGAAATAAAAAGAGCGTGGTTGAGAGAGCAGAAGAGGGTGTTTTGAAATGGTTCGGGCACATGGAGAGAATGAGTGAGGAAAGACTGACCAAGAGAATATATGTGTCGGAGGTGGAGGGAACGAGGAGAAGAGGGAGACCAAATTGGAGGTGGAAAGATGGAGTGAAAAAGATTTTGTGTGATCGGGGCCTGAGCATGCAGGAGGGTGAAAGGAGGGCAAGGAATAGAGTGAATTGGAGCGATGTGGTATACCGGGGTTGACGTGCTGTCAGTGGATTGAATTAAGGCATGTGAAGCGTCTGGGGTAAACCATGGAAAGCTGTGTAGGTATGTATATTTGCGTGTGTGGACGTATGTATATACATGTGTATGGGGGTGAGTTGGGCCATTTCTTTCGTCTGTTTCCTTGCGCTACCTCGCAAACGCGGGAGACAGCGACAAAGCAAAAAAAAAAAAAAAGAAAATATATATATATATATATATATATATATATATATATATATATATATATATATATATATATGTATATATATATATATATATATATATATATATATATATATATATATATATATATATATATATATATATATATAACGCGAGGTAGCGTTGATAACGGAGGAGTGAGCCACACAGGGTGTATCCTCACTTGGCCCACCTCCCAGTTCCCTCTCTTCGAAGATTATAAACGAGAGGGGAGGATTTCCAGCCCCCCGCTCCTTTCTCTTTTAGTCGTCTTCTACAACACGCAGGGAATACGTGGGAAGTATTCTTTCTCCCCTATCCCCAGGGATAAGCGAAAAAGTAAGAAAGAAAAAAAGAAAAAAAAAGAAAAAAGAAAAATATCGCTGTCTCCCGCGTTAGGGAAATAGCGCAAGGAAACAGACCAAGAATGGCACAACCCACCCACATACGCATGTATATACACAAACGCCCACCCATGCATATATGCATACATACACATTTCAACGTATAGATACATAAACATACACAGACATATACAAATATTCATATGTACATATTCATACTTGCTTCCTTCATCCACTGCTGTCGCCACCCCGCCACACATGAAATAGCATTCCCTCCTCCACCCTCCCTCCAGCAAGGTAGCACCAGGAGAGGATAAAAAAGCCCACAATCGTTCACACTCGGTCTCTAGCTGTCTTCTGCAATGCACCGAAACCACACCTCCCTTTCCACATTCAGGCCCCACAGACCTTTCCATGGTTTACCCCAGACGCTTCACATTGACAGCACGTCGACCTCGGTATACCAAATCGTTCCAATTCACTCTATTCCTTACACCATCCACTCTCATCAAATACCCCCAGAATTCCTGCTTCAGGAGAAATGCTACTCCATCCTTTCCTGTTTTCCTCTCACCAACCCTGACTTTACTCCCAAGACATTCCCAAACCACTCTTCCCCTTTACGCTCGAGCTTCACTTCACTCAAAGCCAAAACTTCCAGGTTCCTTTCCCCAAACATACTACTCATCTCTCCTTTTTTCTTATCTTGGTTATATCCACACACACTTAGACTTCCCAAAATGAGCCTTCGAGGAGGATGAGCACTCCCCGCATGACTCCTTCTTCTGTTTCCCCTCTTAAGAATTTAAATACAAGGAGGAGGGTTGGGGGTTCCACTCCCCCACTACCGCCCCTTTTAGTCGTCTTATACGATACGCAAGGAATATGTGGGAAGTAGTGTTTCTCCCCTATCCCCAGGGATAGGATATATGTTTAGTTTTGCTTTGTCGCTGCCTCCCGCGTTAGCGAGGTAGCGCAAGGAAACAGACGAAATAATGGCCCAACCCACCCACATACACATGTATATACATACACGTCCACACACGCAAATATATATACCTATACATCTCAACGTATACATATATATATATATATATATTTTTTTTTTTTTTTCATACTATCCGCCATTTCCCGCGACAGCGAGGTAGCGTTAAGAACAGAGGACTGGGCCTTTGAGGAAATATCCTCACCTGGCCCTCTTCTCTGTTCCTTCTTTTGGAAAATTAAAAATTATATATTTTTTTTATATAATATATATATATATATATATATATATATATATATATATATATATATATATATATATATATATATATACACACACACACACAAACATATACATGTATACACATGTACATAATTCATACTGTCTGCCTTAATTCATTCCCATCGCCGCCCCACCACACATGAAATAACAACCCCCTCCCCCGCATGTGCGTGAGGTAGCGCTAGGAAAAGACAACAAAGGCCACATTGGTTCACACTCACTGTCTGGCTGTCATGTATAATGCACTGAAACCACAGCTCCCTTTCCACATCCAGGCCCCACACAACTTTCCACGGTTTACCCCAAACGCTTCACACGTCCTGGTCAATCCATTGACAGCACGTCGACCCCGGTATACCACGTCGTTCCAATTCACTCTATTCCTTGCAGGCCATTCACCCTCTTGCATGTTCAGGCCCCGATCACTCCAGATATTTTGCACTCCATCTTCCCACCTCCACTTTGGTCTCCCACTTCTCCTCGTTCCCTCCACTTCTGACATATATCCTCTTGGTCAATCTTTCCTCACTCATTCTCTCCATGTGGCCAAACCATTTCAAAACACCCTCTTCTGCTCTCTCAACCACACTCTTTTTATTACCACACATCTCTCTTACCCTATTATTACATACTCGATCAAACCACCTCACACTACATAATGTCCTCAAACATCCAGCTCATCCAACCTCTTCTGCACAACTCTATCTATAGGCAACGCCTCGCAGCCATATAACATTGTTGGAACGACTATTCCTTCAAACATACCCATTTTTGCTTTCTGAGATAATGCTTTCGACTTCCACACATTCTTCAACGCTCCCAGGACTTTCGCCCCCTCCCCCACCCTATGATTCACTTCCGCTTCCATGGTTCCATCCGCTGCCAAATCCACTCCTAGATATCTAAAACACTTCACTTCCTCCAGTTCTTCTCCATTCAAATTTACCTCCCAATTGACTTGTCCCTCAACCCTACTGTACCTAATAACCTTGCTCTTACTCACATTTATTCTAAGCGTTCTTCTTTCACACACTTTACCAAACTCAGTCACCAGCTTCTGCAGTTTCTCACACGAATCAGCCACCAGTGCTCTGTCATCAGCGAACAACAACTGACTCACTTCCCAAGCTCTCTCATCCACAATAGGCTGCATACTTGCCCCTCTTTCCAAAACACTTGCATTCACCTCCCTAACAACAGCATCCATAAACAAATTAAACAACCATGGAGACATCACACACCCCTGCCGCATACCAACTTTCACTGATAACCAATCACTTTCCTATCTTCCTACACGTACACATGCCTTACATCCTCGATAAAAACTTTTCACTGCTTCTAACAATTTGCTCCCCACACCATACATTCTCAATACCTTCCACAGAGCATCTTTATCAACTCTATCATATGCCTTCTCCAGATCCATAAATGCTACATACAAATACATACAATATATTTTTTTTTTTTTTTTTTTTCATACTATTCGCCATTTCCCGCATTAGCGAGGTAGCGTTAAGAACAGAGGACTGGGCCTTTGAGGGAATATCCTCATATGGCCCCCTTCTCTGTTCCTTCTTTTGGAAAATTTAAAAAAAAAATGAGAGGGGAGGATTTCCAGCCCCCCGCTCCCTTCCCTTTTAGTCGCCTTCTACGACATGCAGGGAATACGTGGGAAGTATTCTTTCTCCCCTATATATATTTATCTATTTATATATATATATATATATATATATATATATATATATATATATATATATATATATATATATATATATTGGAAAGGATCATAATTTTGCGCGTGATTAAGTATATTCCTATGAGTCTACGGGGAAGATGAAACACGATAAGTTCCCAAGTGCACTTTCGTTTAATAATCATATCATCAGGGGAGAGAGATATAACAGTCAGATGATATGCAACGAAGAGACATAGCTGGAACGGCATTTGGTAAACATGTGATTGTCCAAGACAGACAACAATCGCATCATAACCTAGCTATGTGGACAAGAAAGTATATTGTTTACAAATTTTATCAACAATAAAGTTATCTAATCTGTATAGACCTTTAGATTGCATAATCCATATGCAAGGAAACAAATTTAAGTTTAGCATATACGTAAAACCTACCAATGTATGCTCATGTATCTATTTTTACTCATCACAGGGCATTACGTCACTGCAGTCCAGAGTATAATGATGAAGAGTTTGAGAAGATATATTCTATTGGATCTAAGTTAAAGTACCCTATATCTTCCATTGACAAATCCCTTAAGCTAGCAAAGAAATCATTTTATAGAGTTGAACCCAAACCTCATAGTGACACAAAGAATCTTCTAGTTCTCCCTTTTAATAATAATCTTACTCCACTTCCCTTGTTGCTTAAATCCTTTGATGTAAATGTTGCCTTCAGCAACAACAATTCTATAAAGAATATCTTAATCAGAAACTCACCAGAAAATTCTCCTGGGTGCATCTACAAAGTGCCATGTAGAAATTGTGATAAGTGTTATGTTGGGCAGACCGGTAAGGATCTTTCTGTTACCTTTAAGCAACATAATATAACATACGAACATGACAAAATTCTAATGCCAGTTTAAATCACGTTAAAAACTATGATCATTTACAAACTGGAGTAATTCCATCTCAATTTTAATATCAATTTCTACTCCAGAACTCATAAATTCATTGAATCTTCATTATCAATACACAAGAATATAATCTTAATTTAGTGAAGGTCTAATACGAAATTAATAACATTATTGCTGATAAGAATATGAGAAATAATTCACCTTCGTCGTCACATGATAAAGTTTTATTAACCTCGTTGTTTTGTCCTTGGACAATCACATGTTTACCAAATGGCGTCCTAGCTACCGTCTCTTCATTGTATTTCAACGACTGTAATTCTCTCATTGTCTCACCTGATTATTATTATTAACACAAAAGTGCACTGGGAACTGTGTTTCATATTCACCATGACTCAAAGGAAGATGTATGGTATGTATGTAGTGTATATATAATATTATATATATATATATATACTTATTATATATTTATATATATATATATATAAATGATATCTATATATATATGTAATTTTTTTTTTTTTTTTTTTTTTTTTGCTTGTCGCTGTCTCCCCGCCTTGGCGAGTACGCAAGGGAACAGACGAAAGATATGGCCCAACCCACCCCCATTACACTTGTAAATACAATACTCCTCAACACGCAAATATACAACCTACGACAGCTTTCCATGGTTTACCCCAGACGCTTCACATTGACAGCACGTCGACCTCGGTATACCAAATCGTTCCAATTCACTCTATTCCTTACACCATCCACTCTCATCAAATACCCCCAGAATTCCTGCTTCAGGAGAAATGCTACTCCATCCTTTCCTGTTTTCCTCTCACCAACCCTGACTTTACTCCCAAGACATTCCCAAACCACTCTTCCCCTTTACGCTCGAGCTTCACTTCACTCAAAGCCAAAACTTCCAGGTTCCTTTCCCCAAACATACTACTCATCTCTCCTTTTTTCTTATCTTGGTTATATCCACACACACTTAGACTTCCCAAAATGAGCCTTCGAGGAGGATGAGCACTCCCCGCATGACTCCTTCTTCTGTTTCCCCTCTTAAGAATTTAAATACAAGGAGGAGGGTTGGGGGTTCCACTCCCCCACTACCGCCCCTTTTAGTCGTCTTATACGATACGCAAGGAATATGTGGGAAGTAGTGTTTCTCCCCTATCCCCAGGGATAGGATATATGTTTAGTTTTGCTTTGTCGCTGCCTCCCGCGTTAGCGAGGTAGCGCAAGGAAACAGACGAAATAATGGCCCAACCCACCCACATACACATGTATATACATACACGTCCACACACGCAAATATATATACCTATACATCTCAACGTATACATATATATATATATATATATATATATATATATTTTTTTTTTTTTCATACTATCCGCCATTTCCCGCGACAGCGAGGTAGCGTTAAGAACAGAGGACTGGGCCTTTGAGGAAATATCCTCACCTGGCCCTCTTCTCTGTTCCTTCTTTTGGAAAATTAAAAATTATATATTTTTTTATATAATATATATATATATATATATATATATATATATATATATATATATATATATATATATATATATATATATACACACACACACACAAACATATACATGTATACACATGTACATAATTCATACTGTCTGCCTTAATTCATTCCCATCGCCGCCCCACCACACATGAAATAACAACCCCCTCCCCCGCATGTGCGTGAGGTAGCGCTAGGAAAAGACAACAAAGGCCACATTGGTTCACACTCACTGTCTGGCTGTCATGTATAATGCACTGAAACCACAGCTCCCTTTCCACATCCAGGCCCCACACAACTTTCCACGGTTTACCCCAAACGCTTCACACGTCCTGGTCAATCCATTGACAGCACGTCGACCCCGGTATACCACGTCGTTCCAATTCACTCTATTCCTTGCAGGCCATTCACCCTCTTGCATGTTCAGGCCCCGATCACTCCAGATATTTTGCACTCCATCTTCCCACCTCCACTTTGGTCTCCCACTTCTCCTCGTTCCCTCCACTTCTGACATATATCCTCTTGGTCAATCTTTCCTCACTCATTCTCTCCATGTGGCCAAACCATTTCAAAACACCCTCTTCTGCTCTCTCAACCACACTCTTTTTATTACCACACATCTCTCTTACCCTATTATTACATACTCGATCAAACCACCTCACACTACATAATGTCCTCAAACATCCAGCTCATCCAACCTCTTCTGCACAACTCTATCTATAGGCAACGCCTCGCAGCCATATAACATTGTTGGAACCACTATTCCTTCAAACATACCCATTTTTGCTTTCTGAGATAATGCTTTCGACTTCCACACATTCTTCAACGCTCCCAGGACTTTCGCCCCCTCCCCCACCCTATGATTCACTTCCGCTTCCATGGTTCCATCCGCTGCCAAATCCACTCCTAGATATCTAAAACACTTCACTTCCTCCAGTTCTTCTCCATTCAAACTTACCTCCCAATTGACTTGTCCCTCAACCCTACTGTACCTAATAACCTTGCTCTTACTCACATTCATTCTAAGCGTTCTTCTTTCACACACTTTACCAAACTCAGTCACCAGCTTCTGCAGTTTCTCACACGAATCAGCCACCAGTGCTCTGTCATCAGCGAACAACAACTGACTCACTTCCCAAGCTCTCTCATCCACAATAGGCTGCATACTTGCCCCTCTTTCCAAAACACTTGCATTCACCTCCCTAACAACAGCATCCATAAAGAAATTAAACAACCATGGAGACATCACACATCCCTGCCGCATACCAACTTTCACTGATAACCAATCACTTTCCTATCTTCCTACACGTACACATGCCTTACATCCTCGATAAAAACTTTTCACTGCTTCTAACAATTTGCTCCCCACACCATACATTCTCAATACCTTCCACAGAGCATCTTTATCAACTCTATCATATGCCTTCTCCAGATCCATAAATGCTACATACAAATACATACAATATATATATATATATATATATATATATATATATATATATATATATATATATATATATATATATTGGAAAGGATCACAATTTTGCGCGTGATTAAGTATATTCCTATGAGTCTACGGGGAAGATGAAACACGATAAGTTCCCAAGTGCACTTTCGTTTAATAATCATATCATCAGGGGAGAGAGATATAACAGTCAGTTGATATGCAACGAAGAGACATAGCTGGAACGGCATTTGGTAAACATGTGATTGTCCAAGACAGAAAACAATCGCATCATAACCTAGCTATGTGGACAAGAAAGTATATTGTTTACAAATTTTATCAACAATAAAGTTATCTAATCTGTATAGACCTTTAGATTGCATAATCCATATGCAAGGGAACAAATTTAAGTTTAGCATATACATAAAACCTACCAATGTATGCTCATGTATCTATTTTTACTCATCACAGGGCATTACGTCACTGCAGTCCAGAGTATAATGATGAAGAGTTTGAGAAGATATATTCTATTGGATCTAAGTTAAAGTACCCTATATCTTCCATTGACAAATCCCTTAAGCTAGCAAAGATATCATTTTATGGAGTTGAACCCAAACCTCATAGTGACACAAAGAATCTTCTAGTTCTCCCTTTTGATAATAATCTTACTCCACTTCCCTTGTTGCTTAAATCCTTTGATGTAAATGTTGCCTTCAGCAACAACAATTCTATAAAGAATATCTTAATCAGAAACTCACCAGAAAATTCTCCTGGGTGCATCTACAAAGTGCCATGTAGAAATTGTGATAAGTGTTATGTTGGGCAGACCGGTAAGGATCTTTCTGTTAGCCTTAAGCAACATAAATATAACATAAGAACAGGACAAGAATCAAATGCCTAGTTTAATCACGTTAAAAACTATGATCATTGTACAGACTGGAGTAATTCCATCTCAATTTTAATATCAATTCTAACTCCAGTACTACGATAAATGTCAGTGAATCTTCTATTATCAAATACACAGAGAATTATAATCTTAATTTAGTGAAGGTCTATACGAATTAGATAACATTATTGCTGATAGAATTTGGAAACAATTCACCTTCTCGTCCACATGATAAGTTTATGAGACGCTCGTTGTTTGTCTTGGACAATCACATGTTTACCAAATGGCGTCCTAGCTACGTCTCTTCGTTGTATATCAACTGACTGTTATATTTCTCTCTTGTGTCTCACCTGATGATGTGATTATTACACAAAAGTGCACTTGGGAACTTGTGTTTCATATTCCCCATGGACTCATAGGAATATGTATGTATGTATGTATGTATGTATGTATATATATATATATATATATATATATATATATATATATATATATATATATATATATATATATATATATATATTTTTTTTTTTTTTTTTTTTTTTTTTTTGCTTTGTCGCTGTCTCCCGCGCTTGCGAGGTAGCGCAAGGAAACAGACGAAAGAAATGGCCCAACCCACCCCCATACACATGTATATACATACGTCCACACACGCAAATATACATACCTACACAGCTTTCCATGGTTTACCCCAGACGCTTCACATGCCTTGATTCAATCCACTGACAGCACGTCAACCCCGGTATACCACATCGCTCCAATTCACTCTATTCCTTGCCCTCCTTTCACCCTCCTGCATGTTCAGGCCCCGATCACACAAAATCTTTTTCACTCCATCTTTCCACCTCCAATTTGGTCGCCCTCTTCTCCTCGTTCCCTCCACCTCCGACACATATATCCTCTTGGTCAATCTTTCCTCACTCATTGTCTCCATGTGCCCAAACCATTTCAAAACACCCTCTTCTGCTCTCTCAACCACGCTCTTTTTATTTCCACACATCTCTCTTACCCTTACGTTACTTACTCGATCAAACTACCTCACACCACACATTGTCCTCAAACATCTCATTTCCAGCACATCCATCCTCCTGCGCACAACTCTATCCATAGCCCACGCCTCGCAACCATACAACATTGTTGGAACCACTATTCCTTCAAACATACCCATTTTTGCTTTCCGAGATAATGTTCTCGACTTCCACACATTCTTCAAGGCTCCCAGAATTTTCGCCCCCTCCCCCACCCTATGATCCACTTCCGCTTCCATGGTTCCATCCGCTGCCAGATCCACTCCCAGATATCTAAAACACTTCACTTCCTCCAGGTTTTTCTCCATTCAAACTCACCTCCCAATTGACTTGACCCTCAACCCTACTGTACCTAATAACCTTGCTCTTATTCACATTTATATATTTTTCTTTTTCTTATTTTGCTTTGTCGCTGTCTCCCGCGTTTGCGAGGTAGCGCAAGGAAACAGACAAAATGAAATGGCCCAACCCACCCCCATACACATGTATATACATACACGTCCACACACGCAAATATACATACCTATACATCTCAATGTACACATATATATACACACACAGACACATACATATATACCCATGCACACAATTCACACTGTCTGCCTTTATTCATTCCCATCGCCACCTCGCCACACATGGAATACCATCCCCCTCCCCCCCTCATGTGTGCGAGGTAGGGCTAGGAAAAGACAACAAAGGCCCCATTCGTTTACACTCAGTCTCTAGTTGTCATGCAATAATGCCCGAAACCATAGCTCCCTTTCCACATCCAGGCCCCTACACAACTTTCCATGGTTTACCCCACACGCTTCACATGCCCTGATTCAATCCACTGACAGCACGTCAACCCCGGTATACCACATCGATCCAATTCACTCTATTCCTTGCCCGCCTTTCACCCTCCTGCATGTTCAGGCCCCGATCACTCAAAATCTTTTTCACTCCATCTTTCCACCTCCAATTTGGTCTCCCACTTCTCCTCGTTCCCTCCACCTCCGACACATATATCCTCTTGGTCAATCTTTCCTCACTAATTCTCTCCATGTGCCCAAACCATTTCAAAACACCCTTTTCTGCTCTATCAACCACGCTCTTTTTATTTCCACACATCTCTCTTACCCTTACGTTACTTACTCGATCAAACCACCTCACACCACAAATTGTCCTCAAACATCTCATTTCCAGCACATCCACCCTCCTGAGCACAACTCTATCCATAGCCCACGCCTCGCAACCATACAACATTGTTGGAACCACTATTCCTTCAAACATACCCATTTTTGCTTTCCGAGATAATGTTCTCGACTTCCACACATTCTTCAAGGCTCCAAGGATTTTCGCCCCCTCCCCCACCCTATGATTCACTTCCGCTTCCATGGTTCCATCCGCTGCCAGATCCACTCCCAGATATCTAAAACACTTCACTTCCTCCAGTTTTTCTCCATTCAAACTTACCTCCCAATTGACTTGACCCTCAACCCTACTGTACCTAATAACCTTGCTCTTATTCACATTTACTCTTAACTTTCTTCTTTCACACACTTTACCAAAATCAGTTACCAGCTTCTGCAGTTTCTCACATGAATCAGCCACCAGAGCTGTATCATCAGCGAACAACAACTGACTCACTTCCCAAGCTCTCTCATCTACAACAGACTTCATACTTGCCCCTCTTTCCAAAACTCTTGCATTCACCTCCCTAACAACCCCATCCATAAACAAATTAAACAACCATGGAAACATCACACACCCCTGCCGCAAACCTACATTCACTGAGAACCAATCACTTTCCTCTCTTCCTACACGTACACATGCCTTACATCCTCGATAAAAACTTTTCACTGCTTCTAACAACTTGCCTCCCACACCATACATTCTTAATACCTTCCACAGAGCATCTCTATCAACTCTATCATATGCCTTCTCCAGATCCATAAATGCTACATACAAATCCATTTGCTTTTCTAAGTATTTCTCACATACATTCTTCAAAGCAAACACCTGATCCACACATCCTCTACCACTTCTGAAACCACACTGCTCTTCCCCAATCTGATGCTCTGTACATGACTTCACCCTCTCAATCAATACCCTCCCATATAATTTACCAGGAATACTCAACAAACTTATACCTCTGTAATTTGAGCACTCACTCTTATCCCCTTTGCCTTTGTACAATGGCACTATGCACGCATTCCGCCAATCCTCAGGCACCTCACCATGAGTCATACATACATTAAATAACCTTACCAACCAGTCAACAATACAGTCACCCCCTTTTTTAATAGATTCCACCGCAATACCATCCAAACCTGCTGCCTTGCCGGCTTTCATCTTCCGCAAAGCTTTTACTACCTCTTCTCTGTTTACCAAATCATTTTCCCTAACCCTCTCATTTTGCACACCACCTCGACCAAAACACCCTATATCTGCCACTCTATCATCAAACACATTCAACAAACCTTCATCTCCTTCTCACATCACCTCTACTTGTTATCACCTACCCATTAGCGCCCTTCACTGAATTCCCATTTGCTCCCTTGTCTTACGCACTTTATTTACCTCCTTCCAGAACATCTTTTTATTCTCCCTAAAATTTAATGATACTCTCTCACCCCAACTCTCATTTGCTCTCTTTTTCACCTCTTGTACCTTTCTCTTGACCTCCTGTCTCTTTCTTTCTTGTCCATAAACAAATTATACAGCCACGGAGACATCACGCACCCCTGCTGCAAACCGACATTCACTGAGAACTAATCACTTTCCTCTCTTCCTACTCGTACACATGCCTTACATCCTTGAGCCAGGTACTAAGATGAACAACTGGATTGACTGTGAACCTACTGCCGCAGTCAGAATTCGAACCTATACGCTCGACCCTGGGCGGACAGTGAATGCGCCACTGTGGTCCAAAGAACTGCAGTTTAACACTGTCAATTCCAGTTTACCCTGGAAACATTCGACAATGAACATCACAAAATCTGCTTCCCAAAGGTCAGAATGCCGCATAGGTCCCACAGTTATTTTCCTTGTTAGCAGCTATTCCATATTAACGGATGCCTCATTTGCCTACATATATGACGCACTGCTGGTATATCTAGGATGGCTTTTCTCCCAGCTCTTTCTCACCCAGAGGGGAATCAAAAGCTTTCCCTTTCCATCCCATTGAATCCTGATATTCCTACTCCTACCATTCCTTTACGTGTCTGTCCTACATACATTACGGCCACTGCTCCTCTGAGCTGTCTGCGTGTGAACCAAGCCCTAAAACTGAACCATCAGCACGCGATTAGCTCATGTTTCATTTAGTTTATGTGAGGAGACAAGCCACATGAAAACTGACCAATACGATACCTCCTTCTCTCCTTGTACAGCAACAGCGTGAAGTATTTTTCTTCTTCATATCACGTTTCCACCTTTAGAGATCAGATTTACGAATAAATGCGACTCTCTAATATATGCCTTTTGTATTTTCATTAAATGATTTTCATCTTTCATGTCAGGGCAGGCTAAAAACAAGAAGTAAAAATCTAAATTAACCGCAGCCAATTGCTGAAAATATAGACAGAGTAGAAGCAAAAATAACCAAGAGGGACATTAAAATGAAAGGTTGGGGATGCATACAGCAATTACGTAAACACTAAGGTGTAAGTTAACATGCAATCTACTCATTGTTGATGCTCATAATGGCCGAGATTGTGGCGTTCATGTGATCTGTATAAAGTCAACCGGGCCGAACTGCAACTAGGGGATGAGAGATCTCAATTGTTGGAGTTGATGGTACCGGGAGTGGTTCAGTGATCCAAATGATGGTTAAACAGTGTTAGGAGGATCAGTGTACAGTCTCTTTATGTGTTGGAAGGGAGTGAAGATCTTATATGGGTGTTTACCACCCATATTCCAGTACCCCTTCGTTCTTGGGTTCAGGTACATGAGCTTAAAGCGTCCCAGCCCACGACGATTGTAGAGATGGTACAAGTAGTTGCAAGATGTGACTTTGGTACGGGCGTGTTCGCTCTATCTTAGTTTACTATTTTTCAGGTTTAGAGGCTATGTACCCTTACACAGCGGCCCACAGAGTATGCTGCAAAAACGGAACGGCAACAGGTACCAACGGATATTTTGATAATTCCTACCTCTGTTTAAACATTTTATTGATGTTCATGGTCCGGAGAGTCCATTGCTGTGTGCAAAAATAACGAAAATCCTCTATGAAACGAGAAATCAACATGCAAATGAATATGACGGGAAAGCTGTATGTAAATGCATTGGTGTTGGCCTGGTGCCCTGTCGACTGAGGGGCAGAGGAGGGTGTGGTTAACACATCTGATAGCTTCCAGTGAGAGAGATGGATGTGGATATGTTGCTTTCTCTCTCTTAGACTTGTTTTCACACTATATTCTTATTTCATACACAGGCACAATGCTCATGGTGAAGAGAAAAGAAATAGAGATATTACGCTACTCGATGATAATGAGTAAGATGGATGTGATTCTAACACATGTGGGGAAGATTCTCGAAGTCTTGTGTTTTCTTTCATCTGAGCTTAGCTTCACACGACAAAACAGGCACAGAGTTGGTGGTGAACGACGCGAAATTATTCATAGATATATTACAAGACCTTTATCATAAGGGTGAGTGTGAGGACGGCGGATGACTGGTGCGTTTGGGAAGGATATTGGAGGTCGTTTGTCTAAGGATATACTCTTGTTTTTTACCCAGCATATGTTACCGATGTCCTCCATCACCCAAGGATACATAAAATCAGGCGCAGTTGTGACCTAATTCCCAGGCCGAGTGCGGGCGAGGGTGGTGGGGTTGTGCTGGTGGGGCGTGTTATTCACCTCTACTTCCCTCATCCACCAACTGATACAGTGAGATAGGTTAACGTTCCTCTTCATCACTTAGGTCGTCTACCAAGCTACATATTCTTCAAGAGGTCACTGTATACGCATAACCAGCACCTTGACGGCCGCACACTTACGATATTAGTTGAAAGGCGACTGAGAAAAGTGGTATTTTTTTTTCCACGTTTCTTTGGCGACGAGACTGATGAGACCTCAATACATTTATCTATGATGATAAGCTGGATACTGAAGGACATATCGGAACGCAGTGCAGTCGCGAGAGCTTTTACTGAGACAGTAAGGGGCAAGGCATAGTTGAAAGTGGGACCGATGGTGACTTTGTTGCTGGGTGGACGTATATCTATCAAGAAGAAGCATCTATCAGGACATCATGTATAAGGATGTCGCAATGGTGAAGAATTGGAGAGGTGAAAGTACCCCTTCGGAAGCGTGTACCCTGATGACGCTCACTGAGGAAAGCCACAAGCCGTGGAATGATAATTTCGCCATCCAAGGCTGACGGCTTCGTTAATGATTATGCTATGGCTGAGCAGGTCGGTAGCTTTGGTAAAGTCACCGAAGGTAAGAGTCACAAAGGTTCTGTGTCTCTCCAAGCATTGGTAGATAAGTCCAGGTGACTGACGAGACAATGGGTCACAGGACGTCTTCATATTATCACATTGCTGAGGGTCCATGGAGCTTGCATCGTGTGTGTAAGACCTACCTGGCTCAAGACATTTCAAAATGATGGGAAGCGGATTAATGGTAATGGCTTGTAGCTCACAGAAGAACTGTAGGCGTGTTCACTTATCCATTGTGGACACATATGAAGTCTTCCTCTTCCAGTCCATGGGCATCTTATTGCTGGAGAGAAGCACTGACCTTGAAGCCGAGGGCTTTGGCTAGTTTAAGGGAGAAATCTTTATATTGTTAATGGTAGTTAATGGGAACAGTAGAACGATTTAACTTGAATCTATCTTCAATGTTCATATGAGTGATGGGAAAGTGATGGTATGGACAGCCGCATTGTGTGGATGACACTTTAGGTGATGGTTGAATTAATGATAGTTGTAGGAGTGCATGGCCGGCAACTACCGACCAGGAAAGTACTCTGGCCTGGTTTCGAGAATAACAGTGGCGGAAGCGCACTGAGTGAGCACCGCGGCGTTTGTTATGTACCTCTTTTCAGGCTCAGATCGCTGCTTACTTTTTCGATTGCCCCATGATTGCCGACATGTTGCTGACACTTAGCCCCGACCCCATAACCTCTTTTTCTCATACGCAGTATTTAACACATAACACAAATTTCTTTTCTATTTGGTTCTTACTTTTCATTAACCTAAAATCACGGCAATACAACTATTATATAATTCTTCGGCGCCGATTTCGAGCAGCGCCACCGCTCGAGAGGAACTGGGCGAATCCAAGGCTTTACGTGACCGTCATTATGTGTATGGGATCCACCCCTACTTCCGCAGCTACCGTGCCTACACCTGGCTCTTTTTCTTCTTATCCATTTCTGCAACATTTGCAGTTTTAATTCTAACTTTTCTTCTGTTAGAGGTCGTTTGTTTACCTCATCCCCGGATCTTTTTATTCTCTGTGATATCCAACTGTCCAAGGATGCTCTCCTTTACACAATCAGATTTGCATCTATAATCTATATCGTCGTGTCCGTACCAAGAGTGGAATTTGTGCCCACTGTAGCACAAAGACACCTATTACACGCCTCGATCTCGAGTCTCCTAACCTTGATACCGTCTGGCTCAAAATCACTCTATCTTGTATTACCTTTTGTGCTTTGCTTGCTCCCCACCCAGTCCTCTAACCATGTACAATTCTTTGACTATTTGAATTCTTGCCTCGACGCTCTGCTCTCTTCACATCGATATGCTGAGATCGTCTATGCGGGGGACTTCAATGTACACCACATGAACTGGTTAGACTCTGGGATAATCCTGGAGCCGAGACCCTATCGTTTTATTCCTTTACAATCGAGAACAATTAATCAAACACCCCACCCGAGTTCTCGATCGTCACGACCACTCTTATAACACTTGAACTCTACTTCTGAACACTCCCATTATTCATGCATCATTTCTGCTTCCTGTGGACCCTCTGGTCATGATTCTGATTGTATACGACCATCCTCTAACCCCACTTCCCATCGAAACGCCAACTTTGGCACTTTGGGAGAGCTCAGTGCTTATCCCTGCGCAACATCATTGATTTCCCCTGGGATAGGTACTGTTTCTTTGGGTCGGGATACTTCGTAATGTGCTGAACCCATAGAATGTAGTCCTACATTCTTTTTTCTCTCGATCGTGGTTGATCACATCACTCTTTCCTTCCCCTGAAACCCACTCAGATTTCATTTCTACTCGGAATCATAGCAAAGGTGTCATCGGAGAGTCAAGCGCACTCTCATCAAAAAAAAGTTATGGCGACTTCTTCTACTGACAATTCTTTTTGATCCTCAACCAAATGCATTTCTAACAACCTCTGTAATACAACTATTCCTCCTGATCAATCTATGGCTAACTTTCCAACTGGTAAAGCTGCTCTCTTTGTCACCTTTTCCCCCCCAACTCGATTTTAGTTGATTCAGCTTTTAATCCTCCGCCTTCATCTCCTCCCACTAAACCTAAGCCATCTCCTACATTCTCCTCACAGAGGGTCTTCCAGTTACTCTAGTAGATCCATGTAGACTTGACGTATGCCTTAGGTGGCATACCTCCTTGTATTCAAACGGAATGTGCCTCTGAGCTTGCACCACTCCTTACTCACTATCAGTGTGGGTGTTAATATGAGTGATGAAAGAGATAGTGTGGGTGATGATATAGTGTGATAGTGTGAGTGCTAGATGTGAGTGATGGGGGAGTGATGGTGTGTGTTGCAGTGTTGTGTGGGCAATACTGTGGGTGACGGTCAGAGTGTTGATACGAGAGACGGGAAGGTCTATGATGTCTAAGTGATGACTGATTTATCTTTTTCAACCTTTATTTCAATTCAATAACAATCCTATTGTATCCCAACCCTCTTTGGAACTGCTCTTAACAACATCTACATATCCCGACTCTCCTTTTTGCATAAATGAAGCCCATCTCTACTAAATAAGTGATCATACTTTTCAAAACCATCCCAGGTTCCCATGAAAAGTACCACTTATTGCCCACTTACAATCCTGATTCGATCACTGGTCGCCATCATGCGTGAGGTCCCATTTGCACTCGCAAGAATTCCTTAGACAACACTTTTACCTGTCGTAACCTATGGCAATCTGCTCTCCACAATGATGCTGCTTCTCTGAGCGGATATTCCTAAAATCATTACTCCAGAATTTACCATAGTCACCCCGTCCTCATTACCTCCAGCTGTCCTCTCCCCTGCATCATATGTGTGAGCCCCTGGTAACAGCACCTTCCCTCTAATACTATGTCTCATACAAATATCCCTGAAGACATCTGCGACAATAATCTTGCTCTCCTTCGATAACTTAGCCTCACCCTCCACCACCACCAAGAGCTCATTGTCGTTCCTTTGCAAAGCTTCTTTCTGACCTTAACTCACCTCTGCCTCACTCTTTCATGTTATGGATTCTTCCTCCTCTTTACTCTCCACTCCTCCTCTTCTACGCGCCCTATCAACGACATCATACCTCACCCTAACCATTCTCATTTTCAGGTCACTTGCCTTGATGCAGGGTAAAGTAAATACTCTTCTTACCTTATGCTCCAGAGCTTCCTGTAAGCACCTAAATTTCCACTTCAGATTAAATATTTTCTCCTCCATTCCTGCTCTTGCAGATCTGACACTAAGTATGTCATCAGTGATCAATAAACTTAAGCTATAAATCCCGTATCTCAAAACCTGAGGTCTTAGCTCCATAAAATTTTGCGTCTATCAAGTGGAAGCATTGAAAAAAATCCTGTCAGAAATGAGTGAAAAAAAAAAATTGCGAGAAAATTAACTAGAATTATTGGAGGCATCACCTGATAAACAACTTCTCAAAATCAATCTATAAACTTCGAGACGGACCCAAATATGGTAACTGACTGGAATTTCCAGCTTAACAGAATTTTTGTTTGAGGCTATAACGTCCTGGGAGAAACAATACATATGTTATGTCGACATTGATATGAAATATCAAAATCAGAGGAAATACACTCACGTGACACAGGGGGAATATATATATATATTTTTTCTTTCTTTTTCTTTCAAACTATTCGCCATTTCCCGCATTAGCGAGGTAGCGTTAAGAACAGAGGACTGGGCCTTTGAGGGAATACCCTCACCTGGCCCAATTCTCTGTTCCTTCTTTTGGGAAAAAAAAAAAAAAAAGAAAAAAAACGAGAGGGGAGGATTTCCAGCCCCACGCTCCCTCCCCTTTTAGTCGCCTTCTACGACACGCAGGGAATACGTGGGAAGTATTCTTAATCCCCTATCCCCAGGGATAATATATATATATATATATATATATATATGTGTAGGTATGTATATTTGCGTGTGTGGACGTGTGTATGTACATGTGTATGGGGGGGGGGGGGGTTGGGCCATTTCTTTCGTCTGTTTCCTTGCGCTACCTCGCAAACGCGGGAGACAGCGACAAAGTATAAAAAAAAAAAAAAAAAAAAAAAAAAAAAAAATATATATATATATATATATATATATATATATATATATATAGTGGTGATGTGAGAAGGAGATGGAGTGAGTATTTTGAAGGTTTGTTGAATGTGTTTGATGATAGAGTGGCAGATATAGGGTGTTTTGGTCGAGGTGGTGTGCAAAGTGAGAGGGTTAGGGAAGATGATTTGGTAAACAGAGAAGAGGTAGTAAAAGCTTTGCGGGAGATGAAAGCCGGCAAGGCAGCAGGTTTGGATGGTATTGCAGTGGAATTTATTAAAAAAGGGGGTGACTGTATTGTTGACTGGTTCGTAAGCTTATTTAATGTATGTATGACTCATGGAGAGGTGCCTGAGGATTGGCGGAATGCGTGCATAGTGCCATTGTACAAAGGCAAAGGGGATAAGAGTGAGTGCTCAAATTACAGAGGTATAAGTTTGTTGAGTATTCCTGGTAAATTATATGGGAGGATATTGATTGAGAGGGTGAAGGCATGTACAGAGCATCAGATTGGGGAAGAGCAGTGTGGTTTCAGAAGTGGTAGAGGATGTGTGGATCAGGTGTTTGCTTTGAAGAATGTATGTGAGAAATACGTAGAAAAGCAAATGGATTTGTATGTAGCATTTATGGATCTGGAGAAGGCATATGATAGAGTTGATAGAGATGCTCTGTGGAAGGTATTAAGAATATATGGTGTGGGAGGCAAGTTGTTAGAAGCAGTGAAAAGTTTTTATCGAGGATGTAAGGCATGTGTACGTGTAGGAAGAGAGGAAAGTGATTGGTTCTCAGTGAATGTAGGTTTGCGGCAGGGGTGTGTGATGTCTCCATGGTTGTTTAATTTGTTTATGGATGGGGTTGTTAGGGAGGTGAATGCAAGAGTTTTGGAAAGAGGAGCAAGTATGAAGTCTGTTGGGGATGAGAGAGCTTGGGAAGTGAGTCAGTTGTTGTTCGCTGATGATACAGCGCTGGTGGCTGATTCATGTGAGAAACTGCAGAAGCTGGTGACTGAGTTTGGTAAAGTGTGTGAAAGAAGAAAGTTAAGAGTAAATGTGAATAAGAGCAAGGTTATTAGGTACAGTAGGGTTGAGGGTCAAGTCAATTGGGAGGTGAGTTTGAATGGAGAAAAACTGGAGGAAGTGAAGTGTTTTAGATATCTGGGAGTGGATCTGGCAGCGGATGGAACCATGGAAGCGGAAATGGATCATAGGGTGGGGGAGGGGGCGAAAACTCTGGGAGCCTTGAAGAATGTGTGGAAGTCGAGAACATTATCTCGGAAAGCTAAAATGGGTATGTTTGAAGGAATAGTGGTTCCAACAATGTTGTATGGTTGCGAGACGTGGGCTATGGATAGAGTTGTGCGCAGGCGGATGGATGTGCTGGAAATGAGATGTTTGAGGACAATATGTGGTGTGAGGTGGTTTGATCGAGTAAGTAACGTAAGGGTAAGAGAGATGTGTGGAAATAAAAAGAGCGTGGTTGAGAGAGCAGAAGAGGGTGTTTTGAAATGGTTCGGGCACATGGAGAGAATGAGTGAGGAAAGATTGACCAAGAGAATATATGTGTCGGAGGTGGAGGGAACGAGGAGAAGAGGGAGACCAAATTGGAGGTGGAAAGATGGAGTGAAAAAGATTTTGTGTGATCGGGGCCTGAACATGCAGGAGGGTGAAAGGAGGGCAAGGAATAGAGTGAATTGGAGCGATGTGGTATACCGGGGTTGACGTGCTGTCAGTGGATTGAATCAGGGCATGTGAAGCGTCTGGGGTAAACCATGGAAAGCTGTGTAGGTATGTATATTTGCGTGTGTGGACGTATGTATATACATGTGTATGGGGGTGGGTTGGGCCATTTCTTTCGTCTGTTTCCTTGCGCTACCTCGCAAACGCGGGAGACAGCGACAAAGCAAAAAAAAAATATATATATATATATATATATATATATATATATATATATATATATATATATATATATATATATATATATATATATATATATAAATTTTAGGGAGAATAAAAAGATGTTCTGGAAGGAGGTAAATAGGGTGCGTAAGACAAGGGAGCAAATGGGAACTTCAGTGAAGGGCGTAAATGGGGAGGTGATAACAAGTAGTGGTGATGTGAGAAGGAGATGGAATGAGTATTTTGAAGGTTTGTTGAATGTGTCTGATGACAGAGTGGCAGATATAGGGTGTTTTGGTCGAGGTGGTGTGCAAAGTGAGAGGGTTAGGGAAAATGATTTGGTAAACAGAGAAGAGGTAGTAAAAGCTTTGCGAAAGATGAAAGCCGGCAAGGCAGCAGGTTTGGATGGTATTGCAGTGGAATTTATTAAAAAAGGGGGTGACTGTATTGTTGACTGGTTGGTAAGGTTATTTAATGTATGTATGACTCATGGTGAGGTGCCTGAGGATTGGCGGAATGCGTGCATAGTGCCATTGTACAAAGGCAAAGGGGATAAGAGTGAGTGCTCAAATTACAGAGGTATAAGTTTGTTGAGTATTCCTGGTAAATTATATGGGAGGGTATTGATTGAGAGGGTGAAGGCATGTACAGAGCATCAGATTGGGGAAGAGCAGTGCGGTTTCAGAAGTGGTAGAGGATGTGTGGATCAGGTGTTTGCTTTGAAGAATGTATGTGAGAAATACTTAGAAAAGCAAATGGATTTGTATGTAGCATTTATGGATCTGGAGAAGGCATATGATAGAGTTGATAGAGATGCTCTGTGGAAGGTATTAAGAATATATGGTGTGGGAGGCAAGTTGTTAGAAGCAGTGAAAAGTTTTTATCGAGGATGTAAGGCATGTGTACGTGTAGGAAGAGAGGAAAGTGATTGGTTCTCAGTGAATGTAGGTTTGCGGCAGGGGTGTGTGATGTCTCCATGGTTGTTTAATTTGTTTATGGATGGGGTTGTTAGGGAGGTAAATGCAAGAGTCCTGGAAAGAGGGGCAAGTATGAAGTCTGTTGGGGATGAGAGAGCTTGGGAAGTGAGTCAGTTGTTGTTCGCTGATGATACAGCGCTGGTGGCTGATTCATGTGAGAAACTGCAGAAGCTGGTGACTGAGTTTGGTAAAGTGTGTGGAAGAAGAAAGTTAAGAGTAAATGTGAATAAGAGCAAGGTTATTAGGTACAGTAGGGTTGAGGGTCAAGTCAATTGGGAGGTGAGTTTGAATGGAGAAAAACTGGAGGAAGTGAAGTGTTTTAGATATCTGGGAGTGGATCTGGCAGCGGATGGAACCATGGAAGCGGAAGTGGATCATAGGGTGGGGGAGGGGGCGAAAATTTTGGGAGCCTTGAAAAATGTGTGGAAGTCGAGAACATTATCTCGGAAAGCAAAAATGGGTATGTTTGAAGGAATAGTGGTTCCAACAATGTTGTATGGTTGCGAGGCGTGGGCTATGGATAGAGTTGTGCGCAGGAGGATGGATGTGCTGGAAATGAGATGTTTGAGGACAATGTGTGGTGTGAGGTGGTTTGATCGAGTAAGTAACGTAAGGGTAAGAGAGATGTGTGGAAATAAAAAGAGCGTGGTTGAGAGAGCAGAAGAGGGTGTTTTGAAATGGTTTGGGCACATGGAGAGAATGAGTGAGGAAAGATTGACCAAGAGGATATATGTGTCGGAGGTGGAGGGAACGAGGAGAAGAGGGAGACCAAATTGGAGGTGGAAAGATGGAGTGAAAAAGATTTTGTGTGATCGGGGCCTGAACATGCAGGAGGGTGAAAGGAGGGCAAGGAATAGAGTGAATTGGAGCGATGTGGTATACAGGGGTTGACGTGCTGTCAGTGGATTGAATCAAGGCATGTGAAGCGTCTGGGGTAAACCATGGAAAGCTGTGTAGGTATGTATATTTGCGTGTGTGGACGTGTGTATGTACATGTGTATGGGGGGGGGTTGGGCCATTTCTTTCGTCTGTTTCCTTGCGCTACCTCGCAAACGCGGGAGACAGCGACAAAGTATAAAAAAAAAAAAAAAAAAAAAAATATATATATATATATATATATATATATATATATATATATATATATATATATATATATATATATATATATATATATATGGATGGAGAAAAACTGGAGGACGTAAAGTGTCTTAGATATCTGGGAGTGGATCTGGCAGCGGATGGAACCATGGAAGCGGAAGTGAATCATAGGGTGGGGGAGGGGGCGAAAATCCTGGGAGCCTTGAAGAATGTGTGGAAGTCGAGAACATTATCTCGGAAAGCAAAAATGGCTATGTATGAAGGAATAGTGGTTCCAACAATGTTGTATGGTTGCGAGGCGTGGACTATGGATAGAGATGTGCGCAGGAGGGTGGATGTGCTGGAAATGAGATGTTTGAGGACAATGTGTGGTGTGAGGTGGTTTGATCGAGTAAGTAATGTAAGGGTAGGAGAGATGTGTGGAAATAAAAACAGCGTGGTTGAGAGAGCAGAAGAGGGTGTTTTGAAATGCTTTGGGCACATGGAGAGAATGAGTGAGGAAAGATTGACCAAGAGGATTTATGTGTCGGAGGTGGAGGGAACGAGGAGAAGTGGGAGACCAAATTGGAGGTGGAAAGATGGAGTGAAAAAGATTTTGTGTGATCGGGGCCTGAACATGCAGGAGGGTGAAAGGAGGGCAAGGAATAGAGTGAATTGGATCGATGCGGTATACCGGGGTTGACGTGCTGTCAGTGGATTGAATCAGGGCATGTGAAGCGTCTGGGGTAAACCATGGAAAGTTGTGTGGGGCCTTGATGTGGAAAGGAAGCTGTGGTTTCGGGCATTATTGCATGACAGCTAGAGACTGAGTGTGAACGAATGGGGCCTTTGTTGTCTTTTCCTAGTGCTACCTCGCACACATGAGGGGGGAGGGGGATGGTATTCCATGTGTGGCGAGGTGGCGATGTAAATGAATAAAGGCAGACAGTGTGAATTGTGTGCATGGGTATATATGTATGTGTCTGTGTGTGTATATATATGTGCACATTGAGATGTATAGGTGTGTATATTTGCGTGTGTGGACGTGTATGTATATACATTGTGTATGGGGGTGGGTTGGGCCATTTCTTTCGTCTGTTTCCTTGCGCTACCTCGCAACGTGGGAGACAGCGACAAAGCAAAATAAATATAAAAAAAAAATATATAAAGCTGGTGACTGAGTTCGGTAAAGTGTGTGGAAGAAGAAAGTTAAGAGTAAATGTGAATAAGAGCAAGGTTATTAGGTACAGTAGGGTTGAGGGTCAAGTCAATTGGGAGGTGAGTTTGAATGGAGAAAAACTGGAGGGAGTGAAGTGTTTTAGATATCTGGGAGTGGATCTGGCAGTGAATGGAACCATGGAAGCGGAAGTGGATCAAAGGGTGGGGGAGGGGGCGAAAATTCTGGGGGCCTTGAAGAATGTGTGGAAGTCGAGAACATTATCTCGGAAAGCAAAAATGGGTATGTTTGAAGGAATAGTGGTTCCAACAATGTTGTATGGTTGCGAGGCGTGGGCTATGGATAGAGTTGTGCGCAGGAGGATGGATGTGCTGGAAATGAGATGTTTGAGGACAATGTGTGGTGTGAGGTGGTTTGATCGAGTGAGTAACGTAAGGGTAAGAGAGATGTGTGGAAATAAAAAGAGCGTGGTTGAGAGAGCAGAAGAGGGTGTTTTGAAGTGGTTTGGGCACATGGAGAGAATGAGTGAGGAAAGATTGACCAAGAGGATATATGTGTCGGAGGTGGAGGGAACGAGGAGAAGAGGGAGACCAAATTGGAGGTGGAAAGATGGAGTGAAAAAGATTTTGTGTGATCGGGGCCTGAACATGCAGGAGGGTGAAAGGAGGGCAAGGAATAGAGTGATTTGCAGCGATGTGGTATACCGGGGTTGACGTGCTGTCAGTGGATTGAATCAAGGCATGTGAAGCGTCTGGGGTAAACCATGGAAAGCTGTGTAGATATGTATATTTGCGTGTGTGGACGTATGTATATACATGTGTATGGGGGGGGGGGTTGGGCCATTTCTTTCGTCTGTTTCCTTGCGCTACCTCGCAAGCGCGGGAGACAGCGACAAAGTATAATAAAAAATAATATAAATATATATATATATATATATATATATATATATATATATATATATATATATATATACTTTCCTATGAGTCCACGGGGAAAATGAAACACGAAAAGTTCCCAAGTGCACTTTCGTGTAATAATCACATCATCAGGGGAGACACAAGAGAGGAATATAACAGTCAGTTGTTGTACATCGAAGAGACGAAGCTAGGACGTTTAGCATATACAGAAAACCCACCAATGTATGCTCATATATCCATTATTACTCATCTCAACATGACAGAGTTAAATTATCATCATTTCAATCTATGTTCCTAAGGGCATTACGTATTTGCAGTCCAGAGTTTATTGATGATGAGTTTGAGAAGATATATTCTATTGGATCTGAGTTAAAGTACCCTAGATCTTTCATTGATAAATCCCTTAAGTTAGCAAAGAAATCATTTTATAGAGTTGAGCCCAAACCTCCCATTAACACCAAGAATCTTTTAGTTCTCCCTTTTAATAATAATTTCACTTTGCTTCCCATGTTGCTTAAATCCTTTTATGTAAATGTTGCCTTTAGCAACAATAATACTATAAAGAATATCTTAATCAGGAATTCACCAGAAAATTCTCTTGGTTGCATCTATAAAGTTCCTTGTGGAAACTGTGATAAATTTTATGTTGGTCAGACTGGTAAGGATCTTTCTGTTAGACTTAAGCAACATAAATATAGTATAAGAACGGGACAGGAATCAAATGCCTTGTTTAATCATGTTAAACACTATGATCATTGTATTGACTGGAGTAACGCCATCTCAGTTGTTAACTCTAACTCTATTACCAAGAGAAATATCATTGAATCTTCTATTATTAAATACACAAAGAATTATAATCTTAATACTAGTGATGGTCTGTACAAATTAGATAACTTTATTGTTGATAAGATTTGTAAAATGATAAGTTTATGAACGCTCGTTGTATGTTTTGGACAATCACATGTTTACCAAATGGCGTCCTAGCTTCGTCTCTTCGATGTATAACAACTGACTGTTATATTCCTCTCTTGTGTCTCCCCTGATGATGTGATTATTACACGAAAGTGCACTTGGGAACTTTTCGTGTTTCATTTTCCCCGTGGACTCATAGGAATATCTTGATCACGCGCAAAATTGTGATCCTTTCCAACATATATATATATATATATATATATATATATATATATATATATATATATATGTATATACGAATAAAGTGCGTATGAACGCGCACCTTCATAGAACATACAAACCTCCAACAGCCAGGATCGAACCCGGGACCCTTGTGCAAGAGGCAGGCATGCTATCTTCTTTTCTTGCCTATGTATCATGCAATCTAAAAAATTGTAACATACCATTATTTTCATTTTCTACAGTGAATTGTTAAGTAAGGGGAGAAATATTTGTAAATTTTCATTTGTTGGCCAAACCCAAAGAACATCATCTACATACCTAAACCAAATTGCATAAGAAGGTAAGATATCCTTTAGTAATTTTGTTTCAAAAAATTCCATATAAAGATTACTAAGTACAGGTGAAAGAGGGTTACCAATTGCCATACCAAATTTTTGAGCATAATAATCTCCATTGAATTGAAATACACAGTCTATTATACACAATTTTATCGGTTCAATGAAAACAGACTTTGAAACAAGTAAATGAATATCATCCAAAACATTAAATAAATATTCTAAAAGGTCATCAACTGGAACTTTTGTCTTACCTCCCCTTCCTCTACTCTCATCCCCCCTTCCTCTACTCTCATCTCCCCTTCGTCCACTCTTATCTCCCCCGCGTCCTCTGTTATCTGCCTCTTCTTCCATGTTAACAAATGATCAAGATAGCCTCTACGTGGAACCAGTGATGACTGAGTGTTCATATCAGCTCTCTGATCACCTCATCCTTACATTGTGATCTCTGTCACTTACATATTTCATATGTGACTAAGGATCTGCTAGTAAGTCTACACAGAATATTTCATATAAGCAGAATGGCAATGTCAGAAACCAAAATGACAGATACAAAATGTTAGTAATATAATAAAAGCCTGAATGTTTTCCTATACAGATTCCTGCTGCGTGAGACTCCAAGAACACATGCATCATTTTGGATTACATGCATACGTACATATATATACAAGTATATATTCATGCATACATGCATAGATATTGCATGGATAACACTGGGCCTCGACATTCTGTATGGATATGAATAATTCCTCACACAACAGCTCCCTTCCGTTCTTAAAATGATCCATTTTTTTTTCGTTAACTCCTAAGGATCTATCGTCAACAAAATCTCACGACGAGTCAAACACACAGTCAATTACGATCACGGTAGAAAAAAAAAAAGTATCTCTTTAACTACAGTTTGCCATCTTTTGTTATATTTGCAATCATGATCCTTTGAGACACTCTATTTGTCAAAGTGGAAACGCCAGCAACATCGACACTATCTTGCCAAAACGCTATAAGACAAAAATGATCCGAATCATGTTACTTATGAAGCATTTTACACCAGATATATTACGTGTCGCCACATTCCATTCCCTGGGTGTGCTTGATTGCTTTATTTTCTATCGCCTCTGCATCAATATCCTTGCAGATGTAAGTTGACCAATGCTGAACAAAATATTCTTGAAGAGATCTCACAAATTTGTCATCAAGCGTACAAATATTTTCTTCATATTCATAGTTAATGAATCTTTTTCCTGGGTGTGCTTAACTGCCGTACGTTCTACTGCCTCTGTACCATTATCCTCGCTGACGTAAGGTGACCAATCCTGAACATAATATTCTAGAAGAGACCTTACACATCTATTAATTATCAAACGTACAAATATTTTGATGATATTTATAGGTAACAATTTTTCTAATCATGATCGACACTCTCCTTGCTCTGTCTCCAGCCTTCATATACAACCACGAAAGTTCATAGTCCCTGCTGTCAATTATTTCTTATTATCTTTTTCTTAAGAATTTTTCACACGGCCATTCGTCTGGAAGACATATGCACATTTTCTACTATTTCTGCTTTAGTGCAGAAACTTATATTTTTCAAAATTCAACGTGCCATTTCTCTTCGGCTACCAACCTATTTCTTTTGGTAATATATAAAATTTTTCATCATAAACGATGGCAATAACCAACTTTGTACCGCACAATCCCAATATCTAGATCGATGTGGTAAACACGATAAAGTGCGGGTACCCAGTACAAGTGCTTGCGGCACACGTCATCAAATCACAATTCTTGCTCTTGGTTTGCGATCTCGCTCAGCCACACCGACCCAAGCATGAATCCTGCTCCATCAATACCTCATAGTTATACAGGAAAAATACATTAAGAAATCCTTCCCTGAAAACAAGTGATATCTATAACTTCATTGGCTGCTACATCATCTGTGGCAGATTATGCAGTCCAACAAATCTGTAAGGAACAACATGTCTGCCCTCGATCCCTTGCTGAGAACCACAAATCAATCTATGTTTATGCAGACAAACAGGAAAAATAGATAATACGCCTTAGACTATAGAATTACCTACCTCATTTAGGTTTCAACTGAAATATAGGACATAATGATTAGGGAAAAAACAAAAATTCAGATCAATAAAATGAAACTGATTATCAAGATGATTTTCGTAATAGCAAGATCATCATTAGAAGTTAACAGAACTCCATATATATATATATATATATATATATATATATATATATATATATATATATATATATATATATATATATATATGCGAATATGCAGTCTGTCGTGGATGAGAGAGCTTGGGAAGTGAGTCAGTTGTTGTTCGCTGATGATACAGCGCTGGTGGCTGATTCGGGTGAGAAACTGCAGAAGCTGGTGACTAAGTTTGGTTAAGTGTGTGAAAGAAGAAAGCTGAGAGTAAATGTGAATAAGAACAAGGTTATTAGGTACAGTAGGGTTGGGGGACAAGTCAATTGGAAGGTATGTTTGAATGGAGAAAAACTGGAGGAAGTGAAGTGTTTCAGATATCTAGGAGTGGATCTGGCAGCGGATGGTACCATGGAAGCGGAAGTGGATCATAGGATGGGGGAGGGGGCGAAACTTCTGGAAGCGTTGAAGAATGTGTGGAAGGCGAGAACATTATTTCGGAAAGCAGAAATGGATATGTTTGAAGGAATAGTGGTTCCAACAATGTTATATGGTTGCGAGGCGTGGGCTATGAATAGAGTTGTGCGGAGCAGGGTGGATGTGCTGGAAATGAGATGTTTGAGGACAATATGTGGTGTGAGGTGTTTGATCGAGTAAGTAATAATAGGGTAAGAGAAATGTGTGGTAATAAAAAGAGCGTGGTTGAGAAGCAGAAGAGGATGTTTTGGAACGGTTTGGTCACATGGAGAGAATGAGTGAAGAAAGACTGACAAAGAGGATATATGTGTCAGAGGCAGAGGGAACGAGGAGAAGTGGGGGACCAAACTGGAGGTGGAAAGATGGAGTGAAAAGGATTTTGAGTGAACGGGGCCTGAACAAGAAGGAGGGTGAAAGGCGTGCAAGGAATAAAGAGAATTAGAACGATGTGGTATACCGGGGTCGACGTATTATCAATGGATTGAACCAGGGCATGTCAAGCGTCTGGGGTAAACCATGGAAAGTTCTGTGGGGCCTGAATGTGGAAAGGGAGCTGTGGTTTCGGTGCATTATACATGACAGCTAGAAACTGAGTGTGAACGAATGTGGCCTTTGTTGTCTTTTCATAGCGCTACCTCGAGCACATGCGGGGAGAGGGTTTATTTCATGTGTGGCGGGGTGGCGATGGATATGAATAAATGCATACACGATGAATTATGTACATGTGTAGATATGTATATGCTTGTGTGTGTGTGCATATATATGTATACGTTGAGATGTATAGGTATGTATATTTGCGTGTGAGGACGTGTATGCATATACATATGTATGTGGGTGGGTTGGGTCATTCTTTCGTCTGTTTCCTTGCGCTACCTCGCTAACGTGGGAGACAGCGACAAGGTAAAATGAAGAAATGAATATATGAATAAATAAAGTGGGGGACTAGAAACCCTCCCCTCCGTGTATTTTAACTTTCTAAAAGGGGAAACAGAAGAAGGAGTCACGCGGGGACTGCTCATCCTCCTCGAAGGCTCAGATTGGGGTGTCTAAATGTGTGTGGATGTAAAAAGATGAGAAAAAAGGAGAGATACGTAGTATGTTTGAGGAAAGGAGCCTGGGTGTTTTGGCTCTGAGTGAAACGAAGCTCAAGGGTAAAGGGGAAGAGTGGTTTGGGAATGTCTTGGGAGTAAAGTAAGGAGTTAGTGATAAGACATGAGCAAGGGAAGGAGTAGCACTACTCCTGAAGCAGGACTGGTGGGAGTAGGTGATAGAGTTTAAGAAAGTAAACTCTAGATTGATATGGGTAAAACTGAAAGTTGATGGAGAGAGATGGGTGATTATTGGTGCATATGCACCTGGGCATGAGAAGAAAGATCATGAGAGGCAAGTGTTTTGGGAGCAGCTAAATGACTGTGTTAGTGGTTTTGATGCACAAGACCGGGTTATAGTGATGGGTGATTTGAATGCAAAGGTGAGTAATGTGGCAGTTGAGGGAATAATTGGTATACATGGGGTGTTCAGTGTTGTAAATGGAAATGGTGAAGAGCTTGTAGATTTATTTGCTGAAAAAGGACTGGTGATTGGGAATACCTGGTTTAAAAAGAGAAATATACATAAGTATACGCATGTAAGTAGGAGAGATGACCAGAGAGCGTTATTGGATTACGTGTTAATTGATAGGCGCGCGAAAGAGAGACTTTTGGATGTTAATGTGCTGAGAGGTGCAACTGGAGGGATGTCTCATCATTATCCTGAGGAGGCGAAGGTGAAGATTTGTACAAATTTTCAGAAAAGAAGAGAAAATGTTGGGGTGAAGAGAGCGGTGAGAGTAAGTGAGCTTGGGAAAGAGACCTGTGTGAGAAAATACCTGGAGAGACTGAGTACAGAATGGAAAAAGGTGAGAACAAAGGAGGTAAGGGGAGTGGGGGAGGAATGGGATGTACTTAGGGAAGCAGTGATGGATTGCGCAAAAGATGCTTGTGGCATGAGAAGCGTGGGAGGTAGCCAGATTAGAAAGAGTAGTGAGTGGAGGGGTGAAGAAGTAAGATTATTAGAAGAGAGAGGCATTTGGACGATTTTTGCAGGGAAATAATGCAAATGAGTTCAAGATGTATGAAAGAAAGAGGCAGGAGGTCAAGAGAAAGGTGCAAGAGGTGAAAAAGAGGACAAATGAGAGATGGGGTGAGAGAGTATCATTAAATTTTAGGGAGAATAAAAAAATGTTTTGGAAGGAGGTAAATAAAGTGCGTAAGACAAGGGAACAAAGGGGAACTTCAGTGAAGGGGGCTGATGGGTAGGTGATAACAAGTAGGGGTGATGTGAGAAGGAGATAGAGTGAGTATTTTGAAGGTTTGTTGAATGTGTTTGATGATAGAGCGGCAAGATATAGGGTGTTTTGGTCGAGGTGGTGTGGAAAGTGAGAAGGTTAGGGAAAATGATCTGGTCAACAGAGAACAGGTAGTAGAAGCTTTGCGGAAGATGAAAGCCGGCAAGGCAGCGGGTTTGGATGGTATTGCAGCGGAATTTATTAGAAAAGAGGGTGACTGTATTGTTGACTGGTTGGAAAGGTTATTTAATGTATGTATGACTCATGGTGAGGTGCCTGAGGATTGGCGGAATTCTTGCATAGTGCCATTGTACAAAGGCAAAGGGGATAAGAGTGAGTGCTCAAATTACAGAGGTATAAATTTGTTGAGAATTCCTGGTAAATTATATGCGAGGGTATTTATTGAGAGAGTGAAGGAATATACAGAGCATCAGATTGGGGAAAAGTGTGGTTTCAGTAGTGGTAGAGGATGTGTGGATCAGGTGTTTTCTTTGAAGAATGTATGTGAGAAATACTTAGAAAAGCAAATGGATTTGTATGTAGCATTTATGGGTCTGGAGAAGGCATATGATAGACTTGATAGAGATGCTCTGTGGAAGGTATTAAGAATATATAGTGGGGGAGGCAAGTTGTTAGAACCAGTGAAAAGTTTTTATCGAGAATGTAAGGCATGTGTACGTGTAGGAAGAGAGGAAAGTGATTGGTTCTCAGTGAATGTAGGTTTGCGGCAGGGGTGTGTGATGTCTTCATCGTTGTTTAATTTGTTTATGGATCGGGTTGTTAGCGAGGTGAATGCAAAATTTTGGAAAGAGGGGCAAGTATGCAGTCTGTTGTGGATGAGAGAGCCTGGGAAGTGAGTCAGTTGTTGTTCGCTGATGATACAGCGTGGGTGGCTGATTCATGTGAGAAACTGCAGAAGCTGGTGACTGAGTTTGGTAAAGTGTGTGAAAGAAGAAAGTTGAGAGTAAATGTGAATAAGAACAAGGTTATTAGGTACAGTAGGGGTCAAGTCAATTGGAAGGTAAGCTTGAATGGAGAAAAACTGGAGGAAGTGAAGTGTTTTAGATATCTGGGTATCTCCGATAGCAAAAATGGGTATGTTCCAACAATGTTGTATGGTTGCGAGGCGTGGGCTATGGATAGAGTTGTGCGGAGGAGGGTGGCTGTGCTGGAAATGAGATGTTTCAGGACAATATGTGGTGTGAGGTGGTTTGATCGAGTAAGTAATAATAGGGTAAGAGAGATGTGTGGTAATAAAAAGAGTGTGGTTGAGAGAGCAGAAGAGGGTGTTTTGAAATGGTTTGGTTACATGGAGAGAATGAGTAAGGAAAGATTGACAAAGAGGACACATGTGTCAGAGGTGGAGGGAACGAGGAGAGGTGGGAGACCAAATTGGAGGTGGAAAGATGGAGTGAAAAAGATTTTGAGTGATCGGGGCCTGAACATGCAGGAGGGTGAAAGGCGTGCAAGAAATGGAGTGAATTGGGACGATGTTGTATACCGGGGTCGACGTGCTGTCAATGGATTAAATCAGGGCATGTGAAGCGTCTGGGGTAAACCATGGAAAGTTGTGTGGGGCCTGGATGTGGAAAGGGAGCTGTGGTTTCGGTGCATTATTACATGTCAGCTAGAGACTCAGTGTGAACGAATAGGGCCTTTGTTGTCTTTTCCTAGCGCTACCTCGCACACATGAGTGGGGAGGGAGTTGTTGTTCCATGTGTGCCGAGGTGACGATGAGAATGAATAAAGGCAGACAGTATGAATTATGTACATGTGTATATATGTATATGTCTGTGTGTGTATATATATATATTTATACATTGAGATGTATAGGTATGTATATTTGCGTGTGTGACGTGTATGTATATACATGGGTATGTGGGTGGGTTGGGCCATTCTTTCGTCTGTTTCCTTGCGCCACCTCGCTAACGCAGGAGACAGCGACAAAGCAAAATAAATAAATAGAAATATAGATAAATATATATATATATATATATATATATATATATATATATATATATATATATATATATATATATATATATATATATAAGCAGGCAGTACTTTTTCTTAAATTTTTTATGAAAATGAATGTATATTTAACTTAATTAGCTTCCTTTTATTTGGTTATTCTTACCACACGCTTTGTTTAATCAGATTAGGTGCGAGTCAAACGTCTTACATTCATTTTAACGTACCGGCAACTAAATGGGGAGAATCCCTTTCCAGTAGCTCTGGACGTGGACTCTACCTAATCCAGATAGGTTTAGTAACTATAAATGAAGATCGTTTGGTACAATGATCGTCGGAAAATCACTTTTGAGGTCTCTTTCAACACTACAGGTAATACTGGTCAACAGTATCGAAAAAATACCCGATTTTAAAAGGGCAAGTTTTAATGATCTTCGCATTGCTCTTGACAGGTATACCTGGGATGATATGGTCAATGAAAATGATATAAACTTAGCTTGCAAATACTTCAGTTAAAACTCCAAAGCAGCAGAGGGAACACAGGCACCAATGCGCAGTACACGGTGTATTCATAACACGAAGCCAAGATAATGGGTCGGCGAAATAAGAAAAGTGCCTCTTGTCTATGAAAGTAGCTCATAAGAAACTTAAAGAAACGAGTATCCATCGTGATAGACTAGAGTAGGCTACGTAAAGTTGCCTCCAGAGAGTGAGTTATACGACAAAGTCAACGTCAGTATGAAGCGTATATTGCTGAAAAAAGCAAAATGTTAGAAGCAAAGGAATAATTACCGAGACAAATGATTACGGAAAACGGTAACTGGGTAACTATGAAGCCATGGTAGAAATCTTAAATGAGTTTTTTTGCATCTGTATTTACGATCGAATACATAACCCATGCACCGAATTCAGTTTCACTGATAAGAGAGGAGAACTTTCTTCAACAAACTGATATCAAAGCTGAAGACACTATCAACAATCAAAGAAATTAATATAACTAAAACAGCAGCCTCTGATTAGTTTTATCTGAAGACAATGAAAGAGGCGAAAAATGAGATAGTTAAAGCCTTGACTTCCCTTTTCGATAAGTTACTAGCTATAGGAAAAGTTCCAGATGAAAGGAAGTTTGTCATTGTTACACAGCTATTGAAAAAAATGTAAGTCATTATCCGGATGTTAACGTCCAATTAGCTTAACACCTGCAGTTGGAAAACTTAACGGAAGCCATCATTCGAGATAGAATTGTAAACCAAATAGAGGATCACCACTAAATCAACGATTCTCAGCATGTTTTTCGACGATATCGCTCATGTCTAACAAATCTGCTTGATTTCTTCTATGATATGATCAACATGTACGATTGCAGGTGATGTCATCTATTTGGATTTCCAAAAGTCATTTGATAAAGTTTTGTATCAAAGATTACCAGAGAAAAATTAGGTCACCTGGATAGTACTTCGGTGGTTAGGATATTGATTGACTGAAAAAGAGATGTGATTAGTGGCCAAGTCTGAGAATGGTTAGATGTAACACTTGGAGTACCACAAGGATCAGTCTTGGGGCCTCTTCTTTTTCTTATATGCGTGCATGATATCTTTCGTGGGCTGCATTGCAAGATATCAAAATCTGCTAATGATACAAAGCTGGAAAATAAATCAACAAATGAGCCTAAACGTCTACAGCTTCAAACTGACATAAAAAAAAAATGGACTTGGGTCACTGGTAGCGAATGAATTTCAAGATCGATAAGTGTAAAATTTTCCCATCGGCAGCAAAAATCGAAAAAGCAAGCTACGGTATGAATTCTTATGAACTGCAAAAGGTAAATGAGGGAAAAGGCTTCTGGGTAATCGTCTCAGATGATCTAAAACCAAGGAAAAAGTGCAGAGAAACAGAGAAAAGACCAAGCAAAATTTTTGAATTCATGGGTACGGCCTTCGAACTCAAGTCCAGAGAAATCATCCTTACTCCTTACAATTCATTGGTTCCTCCTCATCTTGACTAAAGGAAGAGATAGTAGCTTTGAGCAACAAGGTGATTGCAGGGCAGAGAAACAAATCCTACAAGAGTAGACTAAATGACGTGAATCTATCTAGCTTAGAAAAGAAAAGGTTAAGAGGAAATCTAATATAAGTATTCAAAATTATCAAAGGTTTTGATCATCTTGATCTATCACATTACGTAAGACTTGATTCGTCTCACTGCACTTGTAGTAATGGATGCAAACTCATGGGAAAACGTACTACTTCGAATGAGGCGAAGTGCTTTATCGTCAATAGGATTGTTTACATATGGAACAATTTGCCAATTAGAGTGTTGAAAGTAGTACTACAGATACATTCAAGAATAGACTTGATAAATATTTCGCTTCAGGTCCATGGCTTACATTACTTGCACCTCATTAGTCACACTGATAATTTGCAGGTTATACTCACTAAATAAGTCTGTATACCTTATAAAACTTATCACACTAATCTTTGAGTTTCTGATACCTTCCACTACCACATACAGCCTCGAAAGGATCTAGCGGTCTGTTGTTGTTTTCAGTTCAAACCAAGACTGTAGATTAGCGTCGTTCATTTGTCTTCTCACTTTGCTTTTGATGAAGCTCATACTAAGAATCCCTCGCTCAAGTGAGTGGATCCAAAGATAAAAAGAATTCCAACAGTGTATCCCCATGTTTTTGTTGGCGTTCGATAATGAATTCCACACTTCACTCATTACCTCAAGTTTTAAGATCATCCAGTCCTGAGCATGAAGCGTCAGGGTAATTTTTGCTTTTCTAAATTTCCAAGTTCCATTAAAAAGCCTCACGATTTTGAGGTCCACAAGATTCTTCTTGTAAATCAGCGAATTCATATTCCAGTTCTGCTCGGTTCACCCCCGTAACTCCCAAGAAGTTGAGTGCCACAGTATCGGCTTCAAGAAGTTTCGCTACAAATGACAAAGTCGCCTTTTCCCTCCTGAATTCTCAAAAACGATCCTCCGAAGAAATTTTGCATTTTCAGAAAGGCATTTTCTTTATAAGTTATCGGAGTCAAGCTCTTAGATCTAGCGTTTTTACTGCTTCATTGACGGGAAATGAGCCAGGAAACCTAACATATGATCTGTGGCTCTCGCTCAAATGACAGCAATTTCTTCTAAACGTACGGGAGCTGTGTTTCCCTCTCCTTGCGGTCTTCTGTTAATAAGGTCATTTGTATGTGAAATGATATCCCGCACGAGGCGAAAGTTCTGCAGCCACTGAGAATCCGTAAGCTTGTATATTTACAGCGTCTCTCCTGCATAAGCATCGGCACTTTTCCCAAACAGGCAGCAAAATGTGCAAGCACTCCTCCCCTGGAGAGCCATCGCATTCTGTTGTGCAGGAGAAGGTCCGAATATTGATAAATAAAGTCTTTCAGAAGTTGGCGGGGCAGTAGACGGTTGAAGCTATTTATCATTAATTTGTTGACAATGTTCACTAATATGGTCATGAGTTCTGCATACTCTGATGGAAACGACTGTGCACAATCTGTCTCATAATGAAGACTAGTGGAACAATATCACATCACGATCCAGCTCGTCTGGCAAGAGAACAAAAATCTTCATATGTTTCTATCATACTCGATGCACCACCGGGAGAGGTGGAGATAATTCTGGTTAACGTTGGTTTCTTTCCCTTTCAAACAACTGATAATAATCGAGATGTCATCTTCCCTTATTTGAACTTTGAAGGTAACCGTGATACTTGACCTTTGAAGGTAACCTTGATACTTGACCTTTGAAGGTAACACTTGAGAAGCTCCTCTTGGGGGCCTTTGGTATACACATATCTGCCTAGACGGAAAAAGGAAAATGTCCAATATCACAGCTTGCTTTAATAGTATGCTTAATGTTGAACATTAAAATAATGTAAAGGAAGATATCAATTTCTTTTTCACTGTAAGGGTAACAAGGAGCTGAATATCCTTGCAGTGTGAAAAGGGAAACGGACGATACACATCACAATAAAGACTTTTCCAACGTCTTTGTCTATCATACCTGTTGCGACTCCAACTCACCCCCACTATCTTCATCCATAGATATCAGTCACACTCGCTTTCTTCCAGCATTTTCTTCATATACAAAATCAATTTGATAATAAGAAAATGGGTAATCTCACGAGTAAACATAGAGGTTCACACAAGCCTCGTGTATGTACATGTGATCAAGCGACATGTAAGGTGTGCTACAATGATAATCTGTACAAACAAACTATGAATGCTTTCCACAGTGATGCTGCCCGGTCGCTAATATGCGAATCATTACACGAAACTGATAAAGTGTAGTTGCAAATAGTCTGCTAATCACGAGCGAGATCTGTTGTAGTTAAGATGGTATTGGGGAAGGAAACCTGTGCACGTATCGAGAAGCTATCACACGTAATCATGACAACACTTAGTTTGTCATTTAGATACGAGCCTCTCGTTTGTGGAACAGTTGAAACTTAGATATTCAGTGAATAACGCAATCATATATATAACTATCTATCTATCTATCTATCTATCTATCTACATATATATATATATATATATATATATATATATATTTATTCATTTTGCTTTATCGCTGTCTCCCGCGTTAGCGAGGTAGCGCAAGGAAACAGACGAAAGAAAGGCCCAACCCACCTACATACACATGTATATACATACACGTCCACACACAGCACATATACATGCCTATACATCTCAAAGTGTACATATATATACACACACAAACATATACATATATACTGTCTGCCTTTATTCATTCCCATCGCCACACCGCCACACATGGAATAACAACACCCTCCCCCTCATGTGTGCGAGGTAGCGCTAGGAAAAGACAACAAAGGAACCATTCGTTCACACTCAGTCTCTAGCTGTCATGTAATAATGCACCGAAACCACAGCTCCCTTTCCACATCCAGGCCCCACAGAACTTTCCATGGTTTACCCCAGACGCTTTATATGCCCTCATTCACTCCATTAACAGCACGTCGACCCCGGTATACCACATCGTTCCAATTCACTCTATTCCTTGCACGCCTTTCACCCTCCTGCATGTTCAAGCCCCGATAGCTCAAAATCTTTTTCACTCGATCTTTCCACCTCCAGTCTGGTCTCCCACTTCTCCTCGTTCCCTCCACCTCTGACACATATATCCTCTTGGTCAATCTTTCCTCACTCATTCTCTCCATGTGACCAAACCATTTCAAAACACCCTCCTCTGCTCTCTCAACCACACTCTTCCTATTACCACACATCTCTCTTACCCTACTATTACTTACTCGATCAAGCCACCTCACACCACATATTGTCCTCAAACATCTCATTTCCAGCACATCCACCCTCCTGCGCACAACTCTATCCATAGCCCACGCCTCGCAACCATACAACATTGTTGGAACCACTATTCTTCAAACATATCCAATTTTTGCTTTCCGAGATAATGTTTTCGACTTTCAAACATTCTTCGAGGCTCCCAGAATTTTCGCCCCCTCCCCCACCCTATGATTCACTTCCGCTTCCATGGTTCCATCCGCTGCCAGATCCACTCCCAGATATCTAAAACACTTCACTTCCTCCAGTTTTTCTCCATTCAAACTTACCTCCTAATTTACTTGACCCTCAACCCTAATGTACCGAATAACCTCACTCTTATTCACATTTACTCTTAACTTTCTTCTTTCACACACGTTACCAAACTCAGTCACTAACTTCTGCAGTTTCTCACATGAATCAGCCACCAGCGCTGTATCATCAGCGAACAGCAACTGACTCACTTCCCAAGCTCTCTCATCCACAATAGACTCCGTACTTATCCCTCTTTCCAAAACTATTGCATTCACCTCCCTAACAACCCCATCCATAAACAAATTAAACAAGCATGGAGGCATCACACACCCCTGCCGCAAACCTACATTCACTGAGAACCAATCACTTTCCTCTCTTCCTACACGTACACATGCCTTACATCCTCCATAAAAACTTTTCACTGCTTCTAACAACTTGCCTCCCACACCATATATTCTTAATACCTTCCACAGAGCATCTCTATCAACTCTATCATATGCCTTCTCCACATCCATAAATGGTACATACAAATCCATTTGCTTTTCTAAGCATTTCTAACATACGTTCTTCAAAGCAAACACCTGATCCACACATCATCTACCACTTCTGAAACCACACTGCTCTTCCCCAATCTGATGCTTTGTACATGCCTTCACCCTCTCAATCAATACCCTCCCATATAATTTATCAGGAATACTCAACAAACTTATATCTCTGTACTTTAAGCACTCACTCTTATCCCCTTTGCCTTTGTACAATGGCACTATACAAGCATTCCGCCAATCCTAAGGCACCTCACCATGAATCATACATACAATAAATAACCTTACCAACCAGTCAACAATACAGTCACTCCCTTTTTCAATAAATTCCACTGCAATACCATTCAAACCTACTGCCTTGCCGGCTTTCATCTTCCGCAAAGCTTTTACTACCTCTTCACTGTTTACCAAATCATTTTCCCTAACCCTCTCACTTTGCACACCACCTCGACCAAAACACCCTATATCTGCCACTCTATCATCAAACACATTCCACAAACCTTCAAAATACTCACTCCATCTCCTTCTCACATCACCACTACTTGTTATCACCTCCCCATTAGCCCTCTTCACTGAAGTTCACGTTTGCTCCCTTGTCTTACGCACTTTATTTACCTCCTTCCAAAACATGTTTTTATTATCCCTAAAATCTAATGATACTCTGTCACCCCAACTCTCATTTGCCCTCTTTTTCACCACTTGCACCTTTCTCTTGACCTCCTGCCTCTTTCTTTTATACATCTCCCACTCATTTGCATTTTTTCCCTGCCAAAATCGTCTAAATGCCTCTCTGTTCTCTTTCACTAATAATCTTACTTCTTCATCCCACCACTCACTACCCTTTCTAAACAATCCACCTCCCACGCTTCTCATGCCACAAGCATCTTTTGCACAAGTCATCACTGCTTCCCTAAATACATCCCATTCCTCCCCCACTCCCCTTACCCCCTTTGTTCTCATCTTTTTCCATTCTGTACTCAGTCTCTCCTCGTACTTCCTCACACAAGTCTCCTTCCCAAGCTCACTTATTCTCACCGCTCTCTTCACCCCAACATTCTCTCTTCTTTTCTGGAAACCCCTACAAATTTTCACCTTCGCCTCCACAGGATAATAATCAGACATCCCTCCAGTTGCACCTCTCAGCACATTAACATCCAAAAGTCTCTCTTTCCCGCGCCTATCAATTAACAAGTAATCCAATAACGCTCTCTGGCCATATCTCTTACTTACATACGTATACTTATGTATATATCGCTTTTTAAACCAGGTATTCCCAATCACTACCTTTTTCAGCACATAAATCTACAAGCTCTTCACCATTTCCATTTACAACACTGAACACTCCATGTATACCAATTATTCCCTCAACTGCCACATTACTCACCTTTGCATTGAAATCACCCATCACTATAACCCGGTCTTGTGCATCAAAACCACTAACACACTCATTCAGCTGCTCTCAAAACACTTGCCTCTCATGATCTTTCTTCTCATGCCCATGTGCATATGCATCCATAATCACCCATCTCTCTCCATTAACTTTCAGTTTTACCATATCAATCTAGAGTTTACTTTCATATACTCTATCATATACTCCCACCACTCCTGTTTCAGGAGTAGTGCTACTCCTTCTCTTGCTCTTGTCCTCTCCCTAACCTCTGACTTTACTCCCAAGACATTCCCAAACCACTCTTCCCCTTTACCTTTGAGCTTCGTTTCACTCAGAGCCAAAACATCCAGGTTCCTTTCCTCAAACATACTACCTATCTCTCCTTTTGTCTCATATTGGTTACATCCACACACATTTAGACACACCAATATATATATATATATATATATATATATATATATATATATATATATATATATATATTTTATACTTTGTCGCTGTCTCCCGCGTTTGCGAGGTAGCGCAAGGAAACAGACGAAAGAAATGGCCCAACCCCCCCCCATACACATGTATATACATACGTCCACACACGCAAATATACATACCTACACAGCTTTCCATGGTTTACCCCAGACGCTTCACATGCCTAGATTCAATCCACTGACAGCACGTCAACCCCGGTATACCACATCGCTCCAATTCACTCTATTCCTTGCCCTCCGTTCACCCTCCTGCATGTTCAGGCCCCGATCACACAAAATCTTTTTCACTCCATCTTTCCACCTCCAATTTGGTCTCCCTCTTCTCCTCGTTCCCTCCACCTCCGACACATATATCCTCTTGGTCAATCTTTCCTCACTCATTCTCTCCATGTGCCCAAACCACTTCAAAACACCCTCTTCTGCTCTCTCAACCACGCTCTTTTTATTTCCACACATCTCTCTTACCCTTACGTTACTCACTCGATCAAACCACCTCACACCACACATTGTCCTCAAACATCTCATTTCCAGCACATCCATCCTCCTGCGCACAACTCTATCCATAGCCCACGCCTCGCAACCATACAACATTGTTGGAACCACTATTCCTTCAAACATACCCATTTTTGCTTTCCGAGATAATGTTCTCGACTTCCACACATTCTTCAAGGCCCCCAGAATTTTCGCCCCCTCCCCCACCCTATGATCCACTTCCGCTTCCATGGTTCCATCCGCTGCCAGATCCACTCCCAGATATCTAAAACACTTCACTTCCTCCAGTTTTTCTCCATTCAAACTCACCTCCCAATTGACTTGACCCTCAACCCTACTGTACCTAATAACTTTGCTCTTATTCACATTTTCTCTTAACTTTCTTCTTCCACACACTTTACCAAACTCAGTCACCAGCTTCCGCAGTTTGTCACATGAATCAGCCACCAGCGCTGTATCATCAGCGAACAACAACTGACACTTCCCAAGCTCTCTCATCCCCAACAGACTTCATACTTGCCCCTCTTTCCAGGACTCTTGCATTTACCTCCCTAACAACCCCATCCATAAACAAATTAAACAACCATGGAGACATCACACACCCCTGCCGCAAACCTACATTCACTGAGAACCAATCACTTTCCTCTCTTCCTACACGTACACATGCCTTACATCCTCGATAAAAACTTTTCACTGCTTCTAACAACTTGCCTCCCACACCATATATTCTTAATACCTTCCACAGAGCATCTCTATCAACTCTCTCATATGCCTTCTCCAGATCCATAAATGCTACATACAAATCCATTTGCTTTTTTAAGTATTTCTCACATACATTCTTCAAAGCAAACACCTGATCCACACATCCTCTACCACTTCTGAAACCGCACTGCTCTTCCCCAATCTGATGCTCTGTACATGCCTTCACCCTCTCAATCAATACCCTCCCATATAATTTACCAGGAATACTCAACAAACTTATACCTCTGTAATTTGAGCACTCACTCTTATCCCCTTTGCCTTTGTACAATGGCACTATGCACGCATTCCGCCAATCCTCAGGCACCTCACCATGAGTCATACATACATTAAATAACCTTACCAACCAGTCAACAATACAGTCACCCCCTTTTTTAATAAATTCCACTGCAATACCATCCAAACCTGCTGCCTTGCCGGCTTTCATCTTCCGCAAAGCTTTTACTACCTCTTCTCTGTTTACCAAATCATTTTCCCTAACCCTCTCACTTTGCACACCACCTCGACCAAAACACCCTATATCTGCCACTCTGTCATCAGACACATTCAACAAACCTTCAAAATACTCATTCCATCTCCTTCTCACATCACCACTACTTGTTATCACCTCCCCATTTACGCCCTCTTCACTGAAGTTCCCATTTGCTCCCTTGTCTTACGCACCCTATTTACCTCCTTCCAGAACATCTTTTTATTCTCCCTAAAATTTACTGATAGTCTCTCACCCCAACTCTCATTTGCCCTTTTTTTCACCTCTTGCACCTTTCTCTTGACCTCCTGTCTCTTTCTTTTATACTTCTCCCACTCAATTGCATTTTTTCCCTGCAAAAATCGTCCAAATGCCTCTCTCTTCTCTTTCACTAATACTCTTACTTCTTCATCCCACCACTCACTACCCTTTCTAAACAGCCCACCTCCCACTCTTCTCATGCCACAAGCATCTTTTGCGCAATCCATCACTGATTCCCTAAATACATCCCATTCCTCCCCCACTCCCCTTACTTCCATTGTTCTCACCTTTTTCCATTCTGTACACAGTCTCTCCTGGTACTTCCCCACACAGGTCTCCTTCCCAATAAAGATCACAAACACAATTTCAAAAGAACTTCTGTCTAATATTGCAGTAACTATTCACTTTTGTTTACAATTACGTTCTTATTTGATATCTATAGTTTCACAGATTTATGAGTGCATGTGTTTCTAGGACTTCATAGTTTCTCTTATAATGGAGGGGTGGGTTATTCTTGTAGTTTAATAAATGTAAATGAACTTCAATGGTAGCTCATTTATGAACATGCATTAGCAAGTTTCCTTTACACATACAACAGCTCAACTGGCAATGTAATACAGGGAAAGAGATGGTTATTTGAAAACCATGTTCATAAACTGTCTCAGTTTATAGAGTTTCCATGTAACCAATGATCAAGTCACATAACAGGAGAGGATTGGCTGCACACACTCGTGAAGTTTAGGGTAATATCTGACATATGCCCTTCCAGAGTCTTCACTCAAGACAGGCAACACAGACTCAAGGAACACAGGCTGTGTTATGGACTGTCCAGTGATCACGCTGGCATTTTTCTGAACAGTACCAGGCTTTCTTGCAACTGGAACATACAAATCGCGCCGATTGTGGGCAATTGAGACACTGCCTCTTCTCTCCAATACCACTTCCACTGGTACTGCTGCTGTTATGCTGACCAATGTTTGAGTTGGACATGACAGATGAAGAAACTTGATGGCTGCCAGAATGTAGTCCAGCTGATACTATGTGGTGAGCTGTGTTACTTGGATGCATGTCATTTGGAAAATGACCACTACGATGACTAGGCAAAGCAGTGGATAGATGTTGGTTAGCAGTAGCAAAATTTGGTGCAGAAAATGCTGGGGGAGGCAAACGAGGTGTTTCTGGAATGGAAATATATATATATATATATATATATATATATATATATATATATATATATATATATATATATATATATATGTGTGTGTGTATGTATATATATATGTATATATATATATATATATATATATATATATATATATATATATATATATATATATATATATATATATATATATATATATATCATCCCTGGGGATAGGGGAGAAAGAATACTTCCCACGTATTCCCTGCGTGTCGTAGAAGGCGACTAAAAGGGGAGGGAGCTGGGGGCTGGAAATCCTCCCCTCTCAATTTTTTTAATTTTCCAAAAGAAGGAAGAGAGAAGGGGGCCAGGTGAGGATATTCCCTCAGTGGCCCAGTTCTCTGTTCTTAACGCTACCTCGCTAACGCGGGAAATGGCGAATAGTTTGACAAAATATATATATATATATATATATATATATATATATATATATATATATATATATATATATATATATATATATATATATGTATGTATAAATAAGGTAAATAAAGTGCGTAAGACAAGGGAACAAATGGGAACTCCAGTGAAGGGGGTTAATGGGGAGGTGAAAACAAGTATTAGTGATGTGAGAAGGAGATTGAGTGAGTATTTTGAAGGTTTGTTAAATGTGTTTGATGATAGAGTTGCAGATATAGGGTGTTTTTTTCGAGGTGGTGTGCAAAGTGAGAGGGTTAGGGAAAATGATTTGGTAAACAGAGAAGAGGTTCTAAAAGATTATCGGTAGATGAAAGCCGGCAAGGCAGCGGGTTTGGATGGTATTGCAGTGGCATTTATCAAAAAAGGGGGTGACTGTATTGTTGACTTGTAAGTAAGGTTATTTAATGTATGTATGATTCATGGTGAGGTGCCTGAGGATTGGCGGAATGCTTGCATAGTGCCATTGTACAAAGGCAAAGGGGATAAGAGTGAGTGCTCAAATCACAGAGGTATAAGTTTGTTGAGTATTCCTGGTAAATCATATGTGAGGGTATGTGAGGGTATGAAAAGTTTTTGTCAAGGATGTATGACATGTGTACGTGTAGGAAGAGAGGAAAGTGATTGGTTCTCAGTGAATGTAGGTTTGCGGCAGGGGTGTGTGATGTCTCCATGGTTGTTTAATTTGTTTATGGATGGGGTTGTTAGGGAGGTGAATGCAAGAATTTTGGACAGATGGGCAAGTATGCATTCTGTTGGGGATGAGAGAGCTTGGGAAGTGAGTCAGTTGTTGTTCGCTGATGATACAGCGCTGGTGGCTGATTCATGTGAGAAACTAACTGCAGAAGCTGGTGACTGAGTTTGGTAAAGGGTGTGAAAGAAGAAAGTTGAGAGTAAATGAGAATAAGAGCAAGGTTATTAGGTACAGTAGGGTTGAGGGTCAAGTCAACTGGGAAGTAAGTTTGAATGGAGAAAAACTGGAGGAAGTAAAGTGTTTTAGATATCTGGGAGTGGATCTGGCGGCGGATGGAACCATGGAAGCGGAAGTGAATCAAAGGGTGGGGGAGAGGGCGAAAATTCTGGGAGCCTTGAAGAATATTTGGAAGTCGAAAACACTATCTCGGAAAGCAAAAATTGGATATGTTTGAAGGAATAGTGGTTCCAACAATGTTGCATGGTTGCGAGGCGTGGGCTATGGATAGAGTTGTGCGTAGGAGGGTGGATGTGCTGGAAATGAGATGTTCGAGGACAATATGTGGTGTGAGGTGGTTTGATCGAGTAAGTAATGTAAGGGTAACAGGGATGTGTGGAAATAAAAAGAGTGTGGTTGAGAGAGCAGAGGAGGGTGTTTCGAAAAGGTTTGGTCACATGGAGAGAATGAGTGAGGAAAGATTGACCAAAAGGACATATGTGTCAGAGGTGGAGGGAACGAGAAGTGGGAGACCAAATTGGAGGTGGAAAGATGGAGTGAAAAAGATTTTGAGTGATCGGGGCCTGAACATACAGGAGGGTGAAAGGCATGCAAGGAATAGAGTGAATTGGAACGATGTGGTATACCGGGGTCGATGTGCTGTCAATGGATTAAACCAGGGCATGTGAAGCGTCTGGGATAAACCATGGAAAGTTCTGTGGGGCCTGGATGTGGAAAGGGAGCTGTGAGACAGCTAGAGACTGAGTGTGAACGAATGTGTCCTTTGTTGTCTTTTCCTAGTGCTACCTCGCACACATGAGGGGGGAGGGGGTTGTTTTTCTATGTGTGGAGAGGTGGCGATGGGAATAAATAAAGGCAAACAGTATGAATTATGTACATGTGTATATATGTATATGTCTGTGTGTGTATAGGTATGTATATTTGCGTGTGTGGACGTGTATGTATATACATGTGTATGTGGGTGGGTTGGGCCATTCTTTCGTCTGTTTTCTTGCGCTACCTCGTTAACGCGGGAGACAGCGACAAAGCAAAATAAACCATTTATCATTTATTTATCTATTATACTTTGTCGCTGTCTCCCGCTTTAGCGAGATAGCGTAAGCAAACAGAAGAAAGAATGGCCCAAGCCACCCATATATTCATGTATATACATAAAACACCGAGCACGCATATATACATACCTATACATTTCAACATATACATACCTATACATTTCAATGTATACATGCATATACATACATAGACATATACATATATACACATGTATATATTCATACATGCTGCCTTCATCCTTTCCCGCCGCCACCCCGCCACACATGAAATGGCACCCCCCTCACCCCCGTGTCCGCGCGAGGAGGCACTAGGAAAAGACAACAAAGGCCTCATTCGTTCACACTCAGTCTCTAGCTGTCATGTGTAATGCACCGAAACCACAGCTCCCTTTGCCCATCCACGCCCCACAAAACTTTCCATGGTTTAACCCAGACGCTCCGAAATGCCTTGGTTCAATCCACTGACAGCACGTCGACCCCGTATACCACATCCTTCCAATTCACTCTATTCCTTGCACGCCTTTCACCCTCCTGTATTTTCAGGGCCCGATCGCTCAAAATCTTTTTCACTCCATCCTCCCTACTCCAATTTGGTCTCCCACTTCTCGTTCCCTCAACCTCAGACACACATATCCTCTTTTTCAATCTTTCCTCACTCATTCTCTCTATGTGACCAAACCATTTCAACACACCCTCTTCTGCTCTCTCAACCACACTCTTTCTGTTACCACATATCTCTCTTACCCTTTCATTACTCACTCGATCAAACCACCTCACACCACATATTGTCCTCGTACATCTCATTTCCGATAAATCCACCTTCCTCCTCACAACCCTTTCTATAGTCCATGCCTTACAACCATATTACATTGTTAGAACAACTATTCCTTCAAAAATACCCATTTTTGCTTCAACGTTCCCAGAACCTTCGCCCCCTCCCCACCCTGTGACTCACTTCCGCTTCCATGGTTCCATCCGCTGCCAAATCCACTCCCAGATATCTATAATACTTCACTACTTCACTACCTCCAGTTTTTCTCCATACAAACTTACCTCCCAATTGACTTGTCCCTGAACCCTACTGAACCTAATAACCTTGCTCTTATTCACATTTACTCTCAGCTATCTTCTTTCACACACTTTACCCAACTCAGTCACCAGCTTCTGCAGTTTCTCACACGAATCAGCCACCAGCGCTGTATCATCAGCGAAAAACAACTGACTCACTTCCCAAGCCCTCTCATCCACAACAGGCTGTATACCTGCCCCTCTTTCCAAAACTCTTGCCTTCACCTCCCTAACAACCCCATCCATAAACATATTAAATAACCATGGAGACTTCACGCACCCCTGCCACAAAAAGACATTCACTGGGAACCAAACACTTTCCTCTCTTCTTTCTCGTATTCATGCCTTACATCTTCGATAAAACCTTTTCACTGCTTCTAGCAACTTACCTCCCACACAATATACTCTTAACACCTTCCACACAGCATCTCTATCAACTCTATCATATGCCTTCTCCAGATACATTAATGCCACATACAAATCCATTTGTTTTTCTAAGTATTTCTTATACATTTTTCAAGGCAAACAACCTGATCCACACATCCTCTACCATCTCTGAAACCACACTGCTCTTCCCCAATATGATGCTCTTTACAAGCCTTGACCTCTCAATAAATACCCTCCCATATAATTTCCCAGGAATACTCAACAAACCTATGCCTCTTTAATTTGAACATTCACCTTTATCCCCTTTGCCTTTGTACAATAGCACTATGCATGCACGCCACCAATCCTCAGGCACTTTCCCAGTCAACAACACAGACGCCCCCTTTTCTTAATAGATTCCACAGCAATATCATCCAAACCCGCCACCTTTCAGGCTTTTATCTTCCGCAAAGCTTTCCCTACCTCTTCTCTGTTTACCAAATCATTCTCCCTAACCCTCTCACTTCGCACCCCCTTCGACCAAAACACCCTATATCTGCCACTCTGTCATCAAACACATTCAACAAACCTTCAAAATACTCACTCCATTTCCTTCTCACTTCACCACGATTTGTTATCATCTGCCCGTTTGCCCCCTTCACCGATGTTCCCATTTATTCTCTTGTCTTACGCACTTTATTTACCTCCTTCCAAAACATCTTTTTATTCTCCCTAAAATCTAATGATACCCTCTCACCTCAACTCTCATTTACTCTCTTTTTCATCTCTTGCACCTTTCTTTTGACCTCCTGCCTCTTTCTTTTATACATCTCCCAGTCATTTGCGCTATTTCCTGGCAAAATTCGTCGAATGGCTCTCTCTTCTCTTTCACTAACAATCTTACTTCTTCATTCCGCCACTTACTACCCTTTCTAATCTTCCCCCCACCTCCCACCTTCCTCATGCCACAGGCATCTTTTGCGCAAGCCATCACTGCTTCCCTAAATACATCCCATTCCTCCCACATTCGCCTTACGTCATTTGCGTAATCACAAAGCAGAAACGTCACAATCACGGATGAACCCGTAAACCTCAAAGGAAAAATCAAAGCAAGAAAATTTCCTTAACTTCTATTGTGTATTTGGACATGTCTTCGGAAGCAATTTGTAGCAGATCACAGAAGAAAATTTTTTCTTCCTCCTGTGATCTGTTACACATTGCTTCTGAATATATGTTGAAATACACGAAAGTGCTTAAGCAAATTTTTCTGCTCTGACATTTCCTTCGTGTAGTGAAAAAGATTTTGAGCTTTCGGGGTATGAACATGCAGATGGGTGAGAGGTGTGCAAGGAATAGGGTGAATTCGAACGATGTGGTATACCGGGGTTGACACTCTGTCAATGGACTGAATCAGGACATGTGAAACGTCTGGGGTAAACTATGGAAAGGTCTGTGGGTTTGGATTTGGATAGGGGGTTGTGTTTTCGGTGCATTACACATGACAGCTAGAGACTGAGTATGAACGAATTTGGCCTTTTTTTTTGTCTGTCTTCCTGGCGCTACCTCGGTGACACAGAGGGTGGCCCCACATGGAACGTTCTGCAGGGCCTGGATGTGGAAAGGGAGCTGTGGTTTCGGTGCATTATTACATGACAACTAGAGACTGAGTGTGAACGAATGGGGCCTTTGTTGTCTTTTCCTAGCGCTACCTCGCACACATGAGGGGGGAGGGGGTTGTTATTTCATGTGTGGCGAGGTGGCGATGGGAATAAATAAAGGCAGACAGGATGAATTATGTACATGTGTATATATGTATATGTCTGTGTGTTATATATATGTGTACATTGAGATGTATAGGTATGTATATTTGCGTGTGTGGACGTGTATGTATATACATGTGTATGTGGGTGGGTTGGGCCATTCTTTCGTCTGTTTCCTTGCGCTACCTCGCAAACGCGGGAGACAGCGACAAAGCGAAATAAAAATAAAAAGAAATATATTTATATATATATATATATATATATATATATATATATATATATATATATATATATATATATATATAGCCCAGTCGAGAAAGGATAGTGAATGGTGAATAACAAAATTAACTTTCAAGTGAAAGAGAAAGAAACGTATACGAGCTTTACATACTAGGAAAGAGTGCATGTGAGTGAGTGATGTACAAGAGAAAGCAGCAGGAGCTGAAAAAGAGGGCAAAAGAGAGCTGGGGTGAGCAAGTATCAACAAACTTAGGGAGAATGAGAAAACGTTTAGGAAGGGCTCGGTCGAGTGAGGACAACAAAAGAACAAATGGAACAATGTAGGAAGGGGAAATGGCGTGATGATTACTGGTATATCTGCTGCATTCCGTCTTTATATCATCTAGAGAAATTATAACCACTGTGTTGTATGATGAAAGAGATTGCACCTTGTGATATGAGGTCTGACTGATGCAAAGTTACATCACCTTACATTCCTGTTACTAAGGGACCTAAATATGACACAAAGAATATTGTTAGCTATATTTCGTATACAAACACGATTGTTTTCTTGCGTTTAGGTAACCTACTTACATTTACCCATAAAAAAGAAACCTCTCTTGTTCTGATCGGTTACTAATTTCACTGGTCTTTGAACCATGCATTTAGTTCCATCAAATCTCGTTAGATATTTTCATCCCACATCGACAGCCTCCCCAGATGTTTTCGCAGTCTTCCACATTCTTCACTTGAGTTGGGAAAGTCATCGGTAAATCTGTTCACGCCATTGTCTACTCCTTTGTTATGATCAGCGATGTAAATCATGATCAACGTTGTGGCTCTTGTGTTTGTGCAAAGCCCTGAGGCACTTCGCTAATCATTAGATCCCGCTCAGACATTGTCCTATTAATGCTGAACCTCTGCATCCTATCTTGTAGTCATACCTTGATCCAATCTAATACCTCCCTTATTATACCGTGTGCATGTTCTTGTCTTATTCATCTCTTATTCTAAGACCCCGTATATCGTTATATCGGTGTTATATATATATATATATATATATATATATATATATATATATATATATATATATATATATATATATATATATATATACATATATTTACATACATATATGTGAGTGTGTGTGTGTGTGTGTCTATGTACGATTACAGAATACGTATACCCACAGTGCTAAGAAGCCTTTTATCAAAAAGCACTAATCCATCAGTTGCTCTGACTAAGCTTAGTGGTATCATCTTCACTGTACGTCACTGTCATCCATTAAAGACAACTCAGAACAATGGAAAAGCAGTAACCACTCAAACAGTGACTCACAAATACGCCTCACCTTTAAGCATAAACATCCAACAAACGAGAGCACAAACGGCAAATTCTCATTCTTCACAAACCATTATACTCTATAGAACCCCAGCGATGAAGTAAACACCTTGCAACTCGATGCCACTGCCATTATAAACAATGAGACAGAAATACTCAACCAACTCAGATAACACAACATCCATATAGCCATCATTAAGAAACCAGACTCACGTATAGATCGATTCTCCCATCTACCCACAACTAACCAACATGAGAGACGGCAGAGAAAAAGGACAAGAAGGACTCACAACGTTAAGTCGTCCACCAAACCGAACCATTCACCATCACCAGTGACATTACCAAAGAGCTCACGCACAATGAAAACACCAGAGATATACAGTCCATAACACAGAGCTAACAACATTATCAATGCCTACTTTCCTCCCACTTCCTCATGCCATCCTCAGATCTCACCTGCAAAACCTGATCAGCAAACCCGACACCTGCCTCTATGGAGATTTCAATTAGGTAACTTCCCATCACAGATTTTTCAGTTTCTCATTTCATCATCATTTCCAACCGAGTTATGAAAAATCACAAACTCAAGGGCATAACAAGACAGATATAACACATACTTCCCCCCGCAATCAACTCACTCTATACCACTCAACATCAAAAGAAATTAGAGAACAAATCCAAAACTCTGAAGAACAGCATCACTCACCTAATTATTGACGAAGGAGCAGTAAATTGGCCCTCCTTTTTCAACACATCGAACCACATGATCCACATTAAAGACCATCCACACTTACTGCACCAGTCCAGTCCCTACTCATGAAGTACTCCTGATCCATACCGACGACATCCCTTCTAAATGACACACAAACATGATCATTAGACACTACACAAAATCAGCTACAAACCAACCTCACGCCTAAACAGAAATATCGCGAAAAACATTCAGAAAATGTACTCAGAAATAACTGACCATCCACCCTTCACTTCAACTGTTACAAGCAATGCTACTAAAATCTGAGAGAACTCTCCTGCTCTAGTCCTTGACAACATATGAAATTTTCATACTGAACACTTTGGCCCTAGTATTTACAGATATTTTCAATCAATCCTGGCCAAACAACAAACTCTCTAACATCTGCAAACCTGCCAACATAATACCAGTCCTAAAGTCCTTCAAACTACCCAACTCCCTCTCCTCACATCGTCCGATATTACTTTTATCATCAGCATCCAAACTTTATGAAGAATTGATCCACAACAGAACCAAACACTCTCATCCACAAAGTATGGAGTTCAGACACAAGCATTTCATTAATACGTCACGCACTGACCTCAAAGAATATATCCTAGATGTCTCCAACCAATCACAGCCCCAATCCCGTACAGTCCTAGTGGCAATAGACATCAACAAAGTATTCGAACCTGTTCCCCGACACATCCTAACACAAAAGATACTTGACACCATCCTGCATAATTTTGACAAAAAAGGGAAACTAATTTCATAGTAGGACGCCATGCTAGAGTCACATACAAAGACTTTACCTCAAAAACACTTAAACTCTACAATGAAGTCCTCCAAGGAGCAGTTATTTTTCCATTACACCTCAATCTCTTCCCGCATGACCTCCACAAACCACAACAGGTAAGTCCTGTCATATGCCGACGTCTTCACAGTCATATCACAACACCCTGACACCACAGTAGCGACATCAAACATGTAGCACTACACTGCAGACGAGAATGTCTGTATCTCCATAATAGTCTTCATTCGCTCTCTTAACCACAGACAGACACGAATCCAGATCACACCCTCCAGTCACCTTGAATTAACAGTTACTCCCACTGAACGAAACATCAACCATTTTAGGCATCACACACGAAACACATCACTAACATCAACATAAACTAAATGCCCTGAAGAAACTAGATGGCTTCAAGTTTAGACAAGAAAACAGACTTCCTGATCAATCCTTACATACATTTTATCTACTCCACTTTAAACTACGCCTCACCTGTCTGGTTTTCCGTTCTCTCAAAAGCATATATAACAGAACAATTAATGGCTATTTAGCAACCCCCAAAACCCAACACCTACACCATGAAACATTGAACCTCCCAGTAAAATCCCAACTGAACATGTTTGACATTCAATTCTATGCAAAAAGAAAGAAAGAAAGAAAAAATAACTAGACCTAAATATAAAGCTTACCACTGACAAACCACATTCAAACTAGCGCCACCCGACAGGTACTAAACAACCCACCAGACATACACCCATCAGAAGCCACACTCCCCAGATAAACAAGAAACACACCTTCCAGTCTGTGCTCTGGACATCGCCACCACCACAACACTACAAACACCATTTCAACATATCCCAAAACCCTTCATACTCACGATGCCACTACCATAAAGAAGACACCCAACACTTACGACTCAGTCGTCCTGCATATTCTCCACATAGACGCACAAGCAACATCACCACCTGTTACGACTGATGATCCCGACCAGTGGATGTAGATGGCTTCCTGAGCGCTGCAGGAGCCTCATGAGAACAGAAGGGACTCCCGAGGCGGGAAGTATGTAAATCAGTATATTACTGATAAAAAAAATGTATGAAACCACTGAATTAGGAGTTAGTATGATTCTAAAGTTAAAATTTTCTCGGAAGCTTATAATTACAAGAAATGATCAAATGTTGCAGAGATTAGTTTCAATAATTTTGGAATCATCTCTAAATAAATTCCCTTCAAAAATCTAAATCAATACTACAGCTCTGTCCAATGAAAGATTTAATTTCCTTTCGATGAAAGGTCATATCATATTCCAAATATTGCTCGACCCAAAAAGGATGGCAGCATACAATGCAGACACTTTACTGTGGTGGTCGACTTGTCTGGTAAAAGTGGAATTGAAAAGAAGCCATCTAGCAGTGGTCTCTGTCCTCGTTTCGTGGGGAAGTGAGAATGTAGTTCGTACCCACACCAGGCAGGATGGACCTACCCTGACCTGGCGTTATCATTGCCGTCTGTAAGGGTAAGAACTGACCGACAGAGCACTTGTGCACCTGTTTCTCGCTTGTAGTGTTCCCTTAACAATCTTGAAACTCGCACGTGTGCATCTGTTTTGCTCTTGTAGCATACCCTTGACTATCTTGATACTCACAAAGCGAATCCACCGGCGTCATCACCAACTGTGTTACTAATGTCTGGCTATCCTCTCTCAGAGACTGGTGATTTCCCCTCTAGTAACTATGGATATCTTCTGACGATAGGGTGTGGCAAGGGAGGAAGTGTACTCTCCAAGCTACCTTTTCCTGGGTGTTCTTCCTCAAATGTGTTCTCTCATATCCAACTTCCACTACAGTTCGTCCATTTTCGTAACAGTCGATGGAGTGTTCAGTACTTTCCCGATGTTCTATGTTATATCTTTTCTATCACAGAAATTCTCGTACCAATAAACAAACCAATTCAATAAACAGTTGAAGATTCAGAGGAACATGTCTTTATTCCTTTAAATTCCGTTTTCATTCCTCGTGCGCGATTTACGTCTCACATCGTCACACAATATCTTCTATGGACTCAAAGATTTTACTAGGATTTCCTAATGGCGCAGATGTAACGTAGGTCAATGTATCACCTCTCACACCAGATGTCTTCCTAATTTCTTTGGTCCAAAAATCTTCTACTAACTTTCCCATCACTCTGAACGACTTTATACTGACACCATACATCACAGTATACCTCCTTGGTATTATTACAACGCCTAACCTAACCAGAAAACATCAAATTCCGCAAATCACAGATACCTAAGTTGGTTACCGTAAAAAGGAAATCTTGTTTACATGACGAAGATGGTTGTATTCGTTCACCCCCCCCCACCCCTTTTTTTTCATTTCTAGCTGAAAGGATTAGGGCAACTGAATTCCCTAATCAAGGCCATCTAAGAGAGAAAAATATATATATATATATATATATATATATATATATATATATATATATATATATATATATATATATATATATATATATATATTTTATTTTTTTTCTTTCATACTATTCGCCATTTCCCGCATTAGCGAGGTAGCGTTAAGAACAGGGGACTGGGCCTTAGAGGGAAAAATCCTCACCTGGCCCCCTTCTCTATTCCTTCCTTTGGAAAATTAAAAAAAAATGAGAGGGGAGGATTTCCAGCCACCCGCTCCCTCCCCTTTTAGTCGCCTTCAACGACACGCAGGGAATACGTGGGAAGTATTTTTTCTCCCCTTTCCCCAGGGATATATATATATCAGAAAAGAAGAGTGAATGTTGGGGTGAAGAGGATGGTGAGAGTAAGTGAGCTTGGGAAGGAGACTTGTGTGAGGAAGTACCAGGAGAGACTGAGTACAGAATGGAAAAAAAAAAAAGTTGAGAACAATGGAAGTAAGGGGAGTGGGGGAGGAATGGGATGTATTTAGGGAATCAGTGATGGATTGCGCAAAAGATGCTTGTGGCATGAGAAGAGTGGGAGGTGGGTTGATTAGAAAGGGTAGTGAGTGGTAGGATGAAGAAGTAAGATTATTAGTGAAAGAGAAGAGAGAGGCATTTGGACGATTTTTGCAGGGAAAAATGCAATTGAGTGGGAGATGTATAAAAGAAAGAGACAAGAGGTCAAGAGAAAGGTGCAAGAGGTGAAAAAGAGGGCAAATGAGAGTTGGGGTGAGAGAGTATCATTAAATTTTAGGGAGAACAAAAAGATGTTCTGGAAGGAGGTAAATAAAGTGCGTAAGACAAGGGAGCAAATGGGAACTTCAGTGAAGGGCGCAAATAGGGAGGTGATAACTAGTGGTGATGTGAGAAGGAGATGGAGTGGGTATTTTGAAGGTTTGTTGAATGTGTTTGATGATACAGTGGCAGATATAGGGTGTTTTCGTCGAGGTGGTGTGCAAAGTGAGAGGGTTAGGGAAAATGATTTGGTAAACAGAGAAGGGGTAGTAAAAGCTTTGCGGAAGATGAAAGCCTGCAAGGCAGCAGGTTTGGATGGTATTGCAGTGGAATTTATTAAAAAAGGTGGTGACTGTATTATTGACTGGTTGGTAAGGTTATTTAATGTATGTATGACTCATGGTGAGGTGCCTAAGGATTGGCGGAATGCGTGCATAGTGCCATTGTACAAAGGCAAAGGGGATAAGAGTGAGTGCTTAAATTACAGAGGTATAAGTTTGTTGAGTATTCCTGGTAAATTATATGGGAGGGTATTGATTGAGAGGGTGAAGGCATGTACAGAGCATCAGATTGGGGAAGAGCAGTGTGGTTTCAGAAGTGGTAGAGGATGTGTGGATCAGGTGTTTGCTTTGAAGAATGTATGTGAGAAATACTTATTTATGGATCTGGAGAAGGCATATGATAGAGTTGATAGAGATGCTCTGTGGAAGGTATTAAGAATATATGGTGTGGGAGGCAAGTTGTTAGAAGCAGTGAAAAGTTTTTATCGAGGATGTAAAAGCATGTGTACGTGTAGGAAGAGAGGAAACTGATTGGTTCTCAGTGAATGTAGGTTTGCGGCAGGGGTGTGTGATGTCTCCATGGTTGTTTAATTTGTTTATGGATGGGGTTGTTAGGGAGGTGAATGCAAGAGTTTTGGAAAGAGGGGCAAGTATGAAGTCTGTTGGGGATGAGAGAGCTTGGGAAGTGAGTCAGTTGTTGTTCGCTGATGATACAGAGCTGGTGGCTGATTCATGTGAGAAACTGCAGAAGCTGGTGACTGAGTTTGGTAAAGTGTGTGAAAGAAGAAAGTTAAGAGTAAATGTGAATAAGAGCAAGGTAATTAGGTACAGTAGGGTTGAGGGTCAAGTCAATTGGGAGGTGAGTTTGAATGGACAAAAACTGGAGGAAGTAAAGTGTTTTAGATATCTGGGAGTGGATCTGGCAGCGGATGGAACCATGGAAGCGGAAGTGGATCATAGGGTGGGGGAGGGGGCGAAAATCCTGGGAGCCTTGAAGAATGTGTGGAAGTCGAGAACATTATCTCGGAAAGCAAAAATGGGTATGTTTGAAGGAATAGTGGTTCCAACAATGTTGTATGGTTGCGAGGCGTGGGCTATGGATAGAGTTGTGCGCAGGAGGATGGATGTGCTGGAAATGAGATGTTTGAGGACAATGTGGTGTGAGGTGGTTTGATCGAGTAAGTAACGTAAGGGTAAGAGAGATGTGTGGAAATAAAAAGAGCGTGGTTGAGAGAGCAGAAGAGGATGTTTTGAAATGGTTTGGGCACATGGAGAGAATGAGTGAGGAAAGACTGACCAAGAGGATATATGTGTCGGAGGTGGAGGGAACGAGGAGAAATGGGAGACCAAATTGGAGGTGGAAAGATGGAGTGAAAAAGATTTTGAGTGATCGGGGCCTGAACATGCAGGAGGGTGAAAGGAGGGCAAGGAATAGAGTGAATTGGATCGATGTGGTATACCGGGGTTGACGTGCTGTCAGTGGGTTGAATCAGGGCATGCGAAGCGTCTGGGGTAAACCATGGAAAGCTGTGTAGGTATGTATATTTCCGTGTGTGGACGTATGTATATACATGTGTATGGGGGTGGGTTGGGCCATTTCTTTCGTCTGTTTAATTGCGCTACCTCGCAAACGCGGGAGACAGCGACAAAGCAAAATATATATATATATATATATATATATATATATATATATATATATATATATATATATATATATATATTTTTTTTTTTTTTTTATACTTTGTCGCTGTCTCCCGCGTTTGCGAGGTAGCGCAAGGAAACAGACGAAAGAAATGGCCCCCCCCCCATACACATGTACATACACACGTCCACACACGCAAATATACATACCTACACAGCTTTCCATGGTTTACCCCAGACGCTTCACATGCCTTGCTTCAATCCACTGACAGCACGTCAACCCCTGTATACCACATGACTCCAATTCACTCTATTTCTTGCCCTTCTTTCACCCTCCTGCATGTTCAGACCCCGATCACACAAAATCTTTTTCACTCCATCTTTCCACCTCCAATTTGGTCTCCCTCTTCTCCTCGTTCCCTCCACCTCCGACACATATATCCTCTTGGTCAATCTCTCCTCACTCATTCTCTCCATGTGCCCAAACCATTTCAAAACACCCTCTTCTGCTCTCTCAACCACGCTCTTTTTATTTCCACACATCTCTCTTACCCTTACGTTACTTACTCGATCAAACCACCTCACACCACACATTGTCCTCAAACATCTCATTTCCAGCACATCCATCCTCCTGCGCACATCTCTATCCATAGCCCACGCCTCGCAACCATACAACATTGTTGGAACCACTATTCCCTCAAACATACCCATTTTTGCTTTCCGAGATAATGTTCTCGACTTCCACACATTTTTCAAGGCTCCCAAAATTTTCGCCCCCTCCCCCACCCTATGATCCACTTCCGCTTCCATGGTTCCATCCGCTGACAGATCCACTCCCAGATATCTAAAACACTTCACTTCCTCCAGTTTTTCTCCATTCAAACTCACCTCCCAATTGACTTGACCCTCACCCCTACTGTACCTAATAACCTTGCTCTTATTCACATTTACTCTCAACTTTCTTCTTCCACACACTTTACCAAACTCAGTCACCAGCTTCTGCAGTTTCTCACATGAATCAGCCACCAGCGCTGTATCATCAGCGAACAACAACTGACTCACTTCCCAAGCTCTCTCATCCCCAACAGACTTCATACTTGCCCCTCTTTCCAGGACTCTTGCATTTACCTCCCTTACAACCCCATCCATAAACAAATTAAACAACCATGGAGACATCACACACCCCTGGCGCAAACCTACATTCACTGAGAACCAATCACTTTCCTCTCTTCCTACACGTACACATGCCTTACATCCTCGATAAAAACTTTTCACTGCTTCTAACAACTTGCCTCCCACACCATATATTCTTAATACCTTCCACAGAGCATCTCTATCAACTCTATCATATGCCTTCTCCAGATCCATAAATGCTACATACAAATCCATTTGCTTTTCTAAGTATTTCTCACATACATTCTTCAAAGCAAACACCTGATCCACACATCCTCTACCACTTCTGAAACCGCACTGCTCTTCCCCAATCTGATGCTCTGTACATGCCTTCACCCTCTCAATCAATACCCTCCCATATAATTTACCAGGAATACTCAACAAACTTATACCTCTGTAATTTGAGCACTCACTCTTATCCCCTTTGCCTTTGTACAATGGCACTATGCACGCATTCCGCCAATCCTCAGGCACCTCACCATGAGTCATACATACATTAAATAACCTTACCAACCAGTCAACAATACAGTCACCCCCTTTCTTAATAAATTCCACTGCGATACCATCCAAACCTGCTGCCTTGCCGGCTTTCATCTTCCGCAAAGCTTTTACTACCTCTTCTCTGTTTACCAAATCATTTTCCCTAACCCTCTCACTTTGCACACCACCTCGACCAAAACACCCTATATCTGCCACTCTGTCATCAGACACATTCAACAAACCTTCAAAATACTCATTCCATCTCCTTCTCACATCACCGCTACTTGTTATCACCTCCCCATTTACGCCCTTCACTGAAGTTCCCATTTGCTCCCTTGTCTTACGCACCCTATTTACCTCCTTCCAGAACATCTTTTTATTCTCCCTAAAATTTACTGATAGTCTCTCACCCCAACTCTCATTTGCCCTTTTTTTCACCTCTTGCACCTTTCTCTTGACCTCCTGTCTCTTTCTTTTATACTTCTCCCACTCAATTGCATTTTTTCCCTGCAAAAATCGTCCAAATGCCTCTCTCTTCTCTTTCACTAATACTCTTACTTCTTCATCCCACCACTCACTACCCTTTCTAAACAGCCCACCTCCCACTCTTCTCATGCCACAAGCATCTTTTGCGCAATCCATCACTGATTCCCTAAATACATCCCATTCCTCCCCCACTCCCCTTACTTCCATTGTTCTCACCTTTTTCCATTCTGTACACAGTCTCTCCTGGTACTTCCCCACACAGGTCTCCTTCCCAAGCTCACTTACTCTCACCACTTTCTTCACCCCAACATTCACTCCTCTTTTCTGAAAACCCATACTAATCTTCACCTTAGCCTCCACAAGATAATGATCAGACATCCCTCCAGTTGCACCTCTCAGCACATTAACATCCAAAAGTCTCTCTTTCGCACGCCTGTCAATTAACACGTAATCCAATAACGCTCTCTGGCCATCTCTCCTACTTACATAAGTATACTTATGTATATCTCGCTTTTTAAACCAGGTATTCCCAATCATCAGTCCTTTTTCAGCACATAAATCTACAAGCTCTTCACCATTTCCATTTACAACACTGAACACCCCATGCATACCAATTATTCCCTCAACTGCCACATTACTCACCTTTGCATTCAAATCACCCATCACTATAACCCGGTCTCGTGCATCAAAACCGCTAACACACTCATTTAGCTGCTCCCAAAACACTTGCCTCTCATGATCTTTCTTCTCATGCCCAGGTGCATATGCACCAATAATCACCCACCTCTCTCCATCAACTTTCAATTTTACCCATATTAATCGAGAATTTACTTTCTTACATTCTATCACATACTCCCACAACTCCTGTTTCAGGAGTATTGCTACTCCTTCCCTTGCTCTTGTCCTCTCACTAACCCCTGACTTCACTCCCCAGACATTTCCAAACCACTCTTCCCCTTTACCCTTGAGCTTCGTTTCACTCAGAGCCAAAACATCCAGGTTCCTTTCCTCAAACATACTACCTATCTCTCCTTTTTTCACATCTTGGTTACATCCACACACATTTAGGCACCCCACTCTGAGCCTTCGAGGAGGATGATCACTCCCCGCGTGACTCCTTCTTCTGTTTCCCATTATAGAAAGTTAATACAAGGAGGGGAGGATTTCCGGCCCCCCGCTCCCGTCCCCTCTAGTCGCTTTCTACGACACGCGAGGAATACGTGGGAAGTATTCTTTCACCCCTATCCCCAGGGATAATATACATATATATACACACACACACACACACACACACACACACACATATGCACATACACACACACACACACACATACATATATATACATATGAAAAATGTAAGAAACAATTTAGAAAACAAACTTTTAGCTTGAAATGAATGAAAAAAAAAATGAATGTCACATAATGGTTCAACCTCTGGCTATGGAAAAGGAAATGTACAATTTATTCACACAAACGTCAATAGCAGTTCTCATCAATTTCACCACTGTGTCAATAAGCTTCAATGTCTAAGCTACATTTTTCTCCAACTTCACTATTTTCTTGTCAAAAACACCATGCATGAAAACTATCACTCCATTAACACAACTATAAACATTTACTTCCCCTTTAAAAGTTCTGGGGAAGTCTGTCTCGATACACTGCGGCGAGGCGACGCGACGCTGACACAATCACTGTCACAATATCACTTCTGCCTCCTCAAGTCAATCTCTCAGCCACAGTGCAGGCCTTCATCGTCGAAATCGGTCTTCTGGAGGTTACCGTTGTCGATGGGTGTGACCATGTCCCTGCTGGAGTTGCAGCCCAAGACCCTTCTTTTTTCCTTTCGAAAACATGACTTGTTCAGGAAGACCAAGGCTGCATCCATACCAACCCACCACTAGTTATATATATATATATATATATATATATATATATATATATATATATATATATATATATATATTCTTTTTTATTTGTTTTGTCGCTGTCTCCCGAGTTAGCGAGGTAGCGCAAGGAAACAGACGAAAGAATGGCCCAAACGACCCACATACGCATGTATATATATACACGTCCACACATAAAAATATACATACCTATACATCTCAACGTATACCTATATATACACACACAGACATATACATATATATACACATGTACATAACTTATACTGTCTGCCCTTATTCATTCCCATCGCCACCCCGCCACACATAAAATAACAACCCCCTCCCCCCCTCATGTGTGCGAGGTAGCGCTAGGAAAAGACAACACAGGCCACATTCGTTTACGCTCAGTCTCTAATTGTCATGTAATAATGCACCGAACACCACAGCTCCCTTTCCACATCCAGGCCCCACAGAACTTTCCATGGTTTACCCCAGACGCTTCATATGCCCTGGTTCAATCCACTGACAGCACGTCGACCCCGGTATATCACATCGTTCCAATTCACTCTATTCCTTGCACGCCTTTCACCCTCCTGCAAGTTCAGACCCCGATCACTCAAAATATTTGTCACTCCATCTTTCCACCTCCAATTTCATCTCCCACTTCTCCTCGTTCCCTCCACCTCTGACACATATATCCTCTTGGTCAATCTTTCCTCACTCATTCTCTCCATGTGACCAAACCATTTCAAAACACCCTCTCCTGCTCTCTCAACCACACTCTTTTTATTTCCACACACCTCTCTTACCCTTACATTACTTACTCGATCAAACCACCTCACATCACATATTGTCCTCAAGCATCTCATTTCCAGCACATCCACCCTCCTGCGCACAACCCTATCCATAGCCCACGCCTCGCAACCTTACAACATTGGTGGAACCACTATTCCTTCAAACATACCCAGAGATAACGTTCTCGACTTCCAAACATTCTTCAAGGCTCCCAGAATTTTCGCACCCTCCCCCACCCTATGATTCACTTCCGCTTCCATGGTTCCATCCGCTGCCAGATCCACTCCCAGATATCTAAAACACTTTACTTCCTCCAGTTTTTCTCCATTCAAACTTACCTCCCAACTGACTTGACCCTCAACCCTACTGTACCTAATAACCTTGCTCTTATTCACATCTACTCTCAATTTTCTTCTTTCCCACACTTTACCAAACTCAGTCACCAGCTTCTGCAGTTTCTCACATGAATCAGCCACCAGCGCTGTATCATCAGCGAACAACAACTGACTCACTTCCCAAGCTCTCTCATCCACAACAGACTTCATACTTGCCCCTCTTTCCAAAACTCTTGCCTTCACCTCCCTAAGAACCCCATCCATAAACAAATTAAACAACCATGGAGACATCACACACCCCTGCCGCAAACCTACATCCACTGAGAACCAATCACTTTCCTCTCTTCCTACACGTACACATGCCTTACATCCTCGATAAAAACTTCTTTTCACTGCCTCTAACAACTTTCCTCCCACACCATATCTTCTTAATACCTTCCACAGAGCATCTCTCTCAACTCTATCATATGTCTTCTCCAGATCCATAAATGCTACATACAAATCCGTTTACTTTTCTAAGTATTTCTCACGTTTATTCTTTAAAGCAAACACCTGATCCACACATCCTTTACCACTTCTGAAACCACACTGCTCTTCTACATATATATATATATATATATATATATATATATATATATATATATATATATATATATATATATATATATATACATATATATATATGTGTATACGTTGAGATGTATAGGTATGTACATTTGCGTGTGTGGACGTTCATGTATATATATGTGTATGTGGGTGGGTTGGGCCAATCTTTCGTCTGTTTTCTTGCGCTACCTCGCAAACGCGGGAAACAGCGACAAGGCAAAATAAATGAATATATATATATATATATATATATATATATATATATATATTTCCATTCCAGAAACACCTCGTTTGCCTCCCCCAGCATTTTCTGCACCAAATTTTGCTACTGGTAACCAACATCTATCCACTGTTTTGCCTAGTCATCGTGGTGGTCATTTTCCAAATAACATGAATCCAAGTAACACAGTTCACCACATAGTATCAGCTGGACTACATTCTGGCAGCCATCAAGTTTCTTCATGTGTCATGTCCAACTCAAACATTGGTCAGCATAACAGCAGCAGTACCAGTGGAAGTGGTATTGGAGAGAAGAGGCAGTGTCTCAATTGCCCACAATCGGCGCGATTTGTATGTTCCAGTTGCAAGAAAGCCTGGTACTGTTCAGAAAAATGCCAGCGTGATCACTGGACAGTCCATAACACAGCCTGTGTTCCTTGAGTCTGTGTTGCCTGTCTTGAATGAAGACTCTGGAAGGGCATATGTCAGATATTACCCTAAACTTCACGAGTGTGTGCAGCTAATCCTCTCCTGTTATGTGACTTGATCATTGGTTACATGGAAACTCTATAAACTGAGACAGTTTATGAACATGGTTTTGAAATAACCATCTCTTTCCCTGTATTACATTGCCAGTTGAGCTGTTGTATGTGTATAGGAAACTTGCTAATGCATGTTCATAAATGAGCTACCATTGAAGTTCATTTACATTTATTAAACTACAAGAATAACCCACCCCTCCATTATAAGAAAAACTATGAAGTCCTAGAAACACATGCACTCATAAATCTGTGAAACTATAGATATCAAATAAGAACGTAATTGTAAACAAAAGTGAATAGTTACTGCAATATTAGACAGAAGTTCTTTTGAAATTGTGTTTGTGATCTTTATTTACTGTATATATATATATATATATATATATATATATATATATATATATATATATATATATATATATATATATATTATCCCTGGGGATAGGGGAGAAAGAATACTTCCCACGTATTCCCTGCGTGTCGTAGAAGGCGACTAAAACGGGAGGGAGCGGGGGGCTGGAAATCCTCCCCTCTTGTTTTTCTTTTTAATTTTCCAAAAGAAGGAACAGAGAAGGGGGCCAGGTGAGGATATTCCCTCAAAGGCCCAGTCCTCTGTTCTTAACGCTACCTCGCTAACGCGGGAAATGGCGAATAGTATGAAAGAAAAGAATATATATATATATATATATATATATATATATATATATATATATATATATATATATATATATATATATATATATATATATATTTACATATATATATATATATATATATATATATATATATATATATATATATATATATATATATATATAGCGTGTATTTTGTCCAACATCCATCACATTTAGTCACCCTCCCATGCTGTTTCACTGAACTTCAACAAAACATCCATTTTCAGACCTCTGCCTTACATCAAAGGCTGAAGCTTTTTTTCATTAAGCTAGTCAAACAGTGTTTTACGCATTCGTGTAAAAATTTTACCGAGCATGCATAGTTGACTTCCAATGCAAAAAGTCATGCTCATAATTTTCCAAAGTATTGATTTTTAATCTCTTTTTTTTCTAGCACACTGTTTTCATCTATAATTCTCTTCGTGTCAAGGAGATTTTTATATAAACTAATTTCTATCTTTTTCATCTTGAAGGGTACACTTGTATATTCCCTAGATTACTTGCAAAAGGAAACACACAAAAATATTGAAATATGAAAAGATCTTTCATCTAGGCTTCCTGGAAAGTGAAAATATGATATGGTGCTTAAATTCGCAAGTCTGGGTGAGAAAGAGAGGTTACAAAGACTGCATTTAAAGGCTTACTAGATACCAAAAGGACACACTGATCTAAATGAGGAGAGGCTTTTCAACGACGGGGGTGGCAAGATAATACTTGGAGCCATACTCCGACAACCAAAATAAGGATATAGTCACAGGGTATGTAATATTTTCCTCGATAGTGACATTTAGAAGTCATGCGGTGAGCGTATAATGAGCGAGAAGGCATTAAATGTTTACAAAACGAGGGTGCACCAAGATATGTGTCTGCGGGGCGAAGCAATGCAAGTACTGGCTCACAATCTGTGATTACAGCTACCAGTAGGTAATTACAAATTGAGATTAAACACAGACAACATGCACTCGTACATGGGCACAAATACATAGACAGAAACGCCATCATCAGTAAACAAAGACAAGGGACATAGATATATATACATGCACAAACACAGAAACATAAAATCACACCACAAGGCCTCTTGATGTTACGGCAAGCGTTGCCACCCACCTACCTGGTTCGAAACTAGGACAGGACAGCTGGCTTCTAAACATATTCATCTTCACTGCGTCAACACCTTCACTGCACCCTGTACACCACTGATCCTTTAATGACTTGACTTATCTTCGTTACAGCCTCTTCTTCACTACATCCTTAAGATTACTGGCCCTTGACCTGACTGCACGGGCCAGGTCAAATGCATACTTCACTAAATCCTCATCTTCACTACATTCTCAACAACACTGGCCTTCAACTTTTAGTGACAATGCATTTGACCTGTTATTAGTCAGGTAAAACGCGTTGATCCTAAACAAAGGTTAAACTGCTGGTTGTATAAGGCAACGTAAAACAAGTAAGAATAAGAGAACTGGAGCAAGATTAATATTTTTTTGCCACGGAGGCAGACAAAAGATTCACATAAACATAGTGATAGGTCTTTGCGGTCTCTCTGGGCTGGTTCTAGCTCTGTATGCTTACATGACAAAGTTCAGTAGATAGCGATCCGACTTATATACTGTCCCAGGGTAACTTTCAAACTTAATTTCCTTGCCCTACACCGCAATGTTGATTCACTTTCCCTCTTTTATAGGTATTACTTTGTATATTTGCTCCCGAGAGCTGGCTGCTTGTGTACCCCCACCACCAGCTAGACCACGCAATACTCGGCAAGCTGCTGCGTCTCATGATTATTGTGTGTCAATCGGCAACTCAAGGTGGGGCCAGTTTGATACCTGCTTCTTTCCCTACACGTCGAAGCTTTGGAACTCTGCCTTTTCATGTCTTTCCCAATAACTATGACCTGGCACATTTTAAAAGACAGGCCTTCCACTTCCTCCACAATTCGTAAATACTTTCCTTTGTCTTTTGTTTTTTTGTTTCATAGTTTTCTCTATATTTCAGTTAAGCCCCGGCCTTGATGTGGACATTTGTCCGTGACTGCAGACTTCAGCATAAAAAAAGATAATGTCAGACAGGATTAACTCACATTTACACAAACATACACACACACACACACACACACACACACACACACACACACACACACACACACACATACGAACAGAGACACAAACACGTACATATACTTGGAAACACTAAGGAACTTACATACATAAATACATACATATATGCATACATACATACAGACAGACAGACAGTCAGACACACACACACACACACACACACACACACACACACACACAAGGTTAAGAGAGAAAGCAACACGAGTAAAACCCTCTCTCCGTAACACACAAACAGTATTCACAAAATTGTTAGCAAAGAATGTTTGAGAGATGAAGCCCCATGAGACCAAGAACAACACAAAAATAAATAATCATAAATAGGTAATCATTCAAATTATGATTGTCTTTCAAAAAAAGAAAATCAAAAAAAAATGTTAAGCCCCACGTATTGTTTCATACCATTTCTGTCACAATTTTTCACGCAGAGAAAATCTCGTTTGCGTACTGACAACCGGAGAGAATACAGATTCATCTAGTTCAATTTCTACTTCCATCCCACACGCACATGACAGCCTCGTTGCCTTGGGAGTCCTGTGGAAGGCCAGCAAAGCCCTGTATGTTAAGCGTACCGTCAGTGGCGTTAGCGCGGTGCCAACTCCCACGTTAACCTACAGTGGGTTATGTGATTCTCTCATTCTATCATAACTTGTCATCCAACCTTCCCTACCAGCAGTGCAAACCTGATGCACTAGTCCTGCAAAAACTCTCCAACCCCCATTGCACTCTTGCTCCTGTGAGCTACGTCCAGAGTATCGGAATTTAGTATCGATCTAATTACAATATGGACACATTATTGCACAACATTGTTACTGAACCTCACGATTCAATTTCGCAAGTTAACCAATACTGGCTTAATCCTGGTGAGGGTCGGGGTCGGTCTTGCAACTTATACCTTGCCTGCAACGGACTCGCCAGTAATAAACGCTTGAATACTGAAACTGCCACACTAAAGGAATGTTATGAACACACGTGACAAGCAGAGAGAGAGAGAGAGGAGTTTGCTTACATTGAGTACCGACAACGACATTTAGCTGTCTCACAGGGCTAGTGCGAAGCGCTTTACTCGCGTCTTGCTAGATGAATACGAATATTCGTCTCAGTTGCCACCTGCATTTATAACTATTTATTCTTCGTTCATGTGGGACTAACTTCATCCACATGTCAAGGATATTCTTTTACATGTTTCTCCAGTTGTTCCGTGTGTGTTTCTCATGTCTCCAGACAGTATGGTGAGTACTCGTCTTGATTCCTCATTAGGCTGTCACACATTTTTGGCCGATTCAAATTTGCCATGTTCCATGGTATTCTTGAAGACTTTATAACTCTGTATCATCCTTTTTGAGAAGCTTCCAGATTTAACACATTTTCCTCTACACTTTCAATTCATTGTCGTGCGTAGACTGTTGTATCTCATTCTCCTTTCTAGCCTATATAGTTGCATTTCTTTCAACCCTTCGTAATAGTTCATGTGTTCCATCCCTTCGATTTTGTTCATTCTGAATTCTCTCTAATTTGTTTAGTTTCATTTCTTTCTTTGGTGACCATACAGTATGAGAGTATTCTATTTTGCTTCTTATATATAGATTAAACATTCCCATCAATATGTTACCATTTCTTGCAGTGAGTTTTCAGGATCATTCTACTCATAAATTGATAGCTTCTTATCTTATGTTGGAGGCTCCCATCACGAACGAAAGTCCATATCAAGACTGGTCCTCAATTGAAATACAAGAAGAGACGAGGAGAAGTATTTACGAATTTTGGAGAAAGTGATAAACCAGTCATTTAAATAATGCAGGGTCATAGTTATTAGGGAAAGCCATGAGAGAGTAGACAGTTCCAAAGCTTCGAGGTGCACAGTAATAAACAGTTATCGAAACTGCCTACCCTTGAGTTGCCAACGCCCACAGAGTAATCATATGACGTAGTAGCTAACCGAATATTGCGTAGTCTAGCTAGTGGTGGGACACACAAGCAGCCATCTCTCGCTAACAAAAAAACTAAGTGATACCTAAAGAAGGGGAAAGTGAACCAACACTGCATATGCTCTCCGAAATCAAATCTATTCTATAACACCTAAACATTTGAATTTTTTTTACATTTTCTATTACTTTCTCTGTTTTCCTTTATATGGTACCACTTATGTATTCTTCCTTGTCCTACACCTTGTCTGTTCAAATTCATCTTTATTAAATACGATCAGGTTCACTTCCACCCATTTGCAAACTGAGCTCAAGTATTTTTACATCTCCTTTTGATTAGTTTCTGATCCAGTCGTTTTTCCTTGTTGTAACCAGATAAACTCATCATTGTGCTTCTCTTCGTTGATGATGTTTATCACAATTATGAAGAGTGCTAAAGGTAATACCGTTTGCTGTTGTACTTCAGACAGGACATCCTCATTAGACAAGGTTCTGTCTGCTGCCACTTTGAAGTTTGTCAATTAGGAACCCTTTACTCTTCATCTCACCGTTATCGTATTGCTTCGATACTTTAGCAAAATTCTGTGGTTTACTTTAACAAATATCTTTGTGAAGTCAAGATAAGTTGTCCTTTTTTTTCTTTGCATTCAACTTTATGTCATTGTTATGAGTTAACTATTCTGTCTGTGTACATTATTACTGGTACAAATCCATGTTGGCCTTCGTTCACGTTACTTGTTTTCCCATGATCGACATGGCAAGAGCAAAACATGTCCAGTCAAGGCTATCTCGAATGAAAGAACGGTGAAGAAGAAAGAAGTTATTGAGGCATCCGCAGGCATTACGACATCTAATCCTCGAGTGGCCGGCCTCCACACAGAAACAGTGGGAAGCAGCATCCAAACGCAAGTCCCAGGTGAAAACCTTTGGGTGTGGGGACACATGCAGACACCTCACGAGAACAATAGCTAAAGTAATACCTACTAAATAGAGAGCAGCAACAACGTGACGTACGAAACAGTGGAGTATAAAGACGGGGTGATGCTTGGAGAATTAATGAGACGGAAGGCTAATGATTTCACTCTATTTAATTAAAGAGGCAGAGGATGAGCCATCCCAGATGTGTGAGTAGTATTCCACACTTGGCGAAGAAAAATCCTGTAGACTGAAACAGCTGTTCACAAGATAAACAATTACCTGTGCAACCCTCTTAGCTATGGGGAAGTAGATTTATGTGACGCTGATTATGAGGGGTTTTTAACATAGAATGGAAATGTGGTTATGCCCAACATGTTCATGTTACTACAAGGTTGAAGTGTGGTGTTCTGAAATTGAACAGAAGGAAAAGAATGATCCTTAGGTACATATAAAGGGAGAAAATGAATTTAGCACTATCAAATCCAACAAGGTTACTTGCTTCCCCATGAGATGATATATTATGGGTATGGGGAAAAGAACAAGTATGAATGGCATGAAAGGAAGAAAAAGTGAGTGGAAGTATAAAAAGTGAAATTAACAGCGTCAGTGAATAAGGTTAGAAGTAAAAGAAAGATCCTTTATCGAGAGAAGGAAGAAGGTATGTGATAGGACAGAGCCCTAAGGAACACCATTATTGATAGGATAGGAAGGGGACGCCGTCGCCCCATCATCGACTATAGGCAATAAAGATATGAATCAAAGAGGAGAGAAAAGCAGTAAAACCAGAGGAAAGGCGGTGAGGAAGCAAAATCATTCTACAGCAAGTCAAATGCTTTGGACATGCAGAGAACTATGGCAAAAGTTTCACCAGATTCCCTGAATGTGCAAGACTAGAGGCGAGTCACACAGGAGAGAAAATCAACAGTTGATGCAGTACTCCTAAATCCATATTGGTGATCTGAAATATGGAAATGGGATTCTAAATGTCTGAAAAAGTGAAAGTTTAGGGGAGTTTGAAAGACCATTGAGATAGCAGAGGTAAGAACAATGATTTTTTTATACTTAATCACCGTCTCCCGCGTAAGCGAAGAAGTGCAAGGAAACATAAAAGAATGGCCAAAACCACTCACGTACACATGTATATACATAAACACCTACACATACATACCTATATACATGCCTATATACATACCTATACACTTCAACTTATACATATATACACATACACAGACATATACATATATACACATGTACATAGTCATACATGCTGTCTTCATCCATTCCCGTCGCCATCCCGCCATACATGAAATACCAAAAGAGGCCACATTCGTTCACACTCATTCTCTAGCTGTCATGTGTAATGCACGGAAACCACAGCTCCCTTTCCACATCCAGGCCCCACAAAACTTGCCATGGTTTACCCCAAGCGCTTCACATGCACTGGTTCAATCCATTGACAGCACGTCGACCCCGGTATACCATATAGTTCCAATTCACTCTATTCCTTGCACGCCTTTCACCCTCCTGTATGTTTAGGTCCCGATCGCTCAAAATCTTTTTCACTCAATCTTTCCACCTCCAATTTGGTCTCCCGCTTCTCCGTGTTCCCTCCACCTCTGACACATATATCCTCTTTGTCATTCTTTCCTCTCCATGTGACCAAACCATTTCAACACACCCTCCACTGCTCTCTCAGCCACACTCTTTTTACTACCGCATATCTCTCTTACCCTTTCATTACTTACTCGATCAAACCTCTCGCAAAACATATTGTCCTCAAGCATCTCATTTCCAACACATCCACCCTCCTCCGCACAACCCTATCTATAGCCCACGCCTCGCAACCATATGACATTGTTGGAACCGCTAATCCTTCAATCATACCCATTTTCGCTCTATTGAGATAACGTTCTCGATTTCCACACATTCTTCAACGCTACCAGAACCTTCACCCCTCCCCCATCCTGTGACTCACTTCCGCTTCCATGGTGTCATCCGCTGCTAAATCCACACCAAGATATCTAAAACACTTCACTTCCTCCAGTTTTTCTCCATCCAAACCTATCTCCTAACTAACGTGTCCCTCATCCTACTGGGCCTAATAACCTTGCGCTTATTCACATTTACTCTCAGCTTTCTTCTTTCACACATTTACTAAACTCAGTCACCAACTTCTGTAGTTTCTCACCCGACTCAGCCACAAGCGAACAACAACTGACTCACTTCCCAAGCCCTCTCATCCACAACAGACTGCATACTTGCCCCTCTCTCCAAAATTCTTGCATTCACCTCCTAACTACCGTATCCATAAACAAATTAAACAGCCATGGAGACATCACGCACCCCTGCCGCAAACCGACATTCACTGGGAACCAATCACTTTCCTCTCCTCCTACTCGTGCACATGCCTTACATCCTTGGTAAAAACTTTTACTGCTTCTTGCAATTTACCTCCCATACCATGTACTCTTAACACCTTCCACAAAGCATCTCTATCCACCATATCATATGCCTTCTCCTGATTCATAAATGCTACATACAAATCCATTTGTTTTTCTAAGCATTTCTCACATACATTCTTCAAAGCAAACACCTGATCCACAAATCCTCTACCACTTCTGCTACCACACTGCTCTTTCCCAATCTGATTCTCTGTACATGCCTTTACCCTCTCAATCAATGCCCTCTATATAATTTCCCAGGAATACTCAATGATTCAATAACTCTATATAATTGGAGAGGTTTGAGCAGTCGCCTTTCTTAAGGATGGGCTGCACTATAGACGCGCTTCCAAGGGGAGGAAAAGTTTGGGTTTTTAGAGAGGTGAGAAATAAGAGATAAGGATTTGGTGGTAACTCAGAGTCAGACTCCCTTAGCACTCGAGATATGATCTGTGCCTTTTTTCCACCTGGAGCTGGGACAGTACCTGGAAGAGCCTAAGTGAGGAGAATATAGGAGATGGCACAGGTTCAGTGGGAGGAGATGAGGGCGGAGGATTTGAAGGTGAATCATCCAGAGTCGAGATAGAGGAAAATGTGGTTCCAAAGACAGTGGTTTCATCCGCTTGAGAGAGCTAGCAATAATTGATTTGGTCGGAAGAAGAGGAAAGGTTGAATTAACGAAGTTCTTAGAAACGTTACCGGTTAAGGATCAAAAAAGATTCGTCTGTAGAAGAATTCAAATCATTACACTTTCTTTTTTAGATCAGTTTGCTTGACTTTGCAATGATTCCGAGCAGAAATGAAAGCAGATTGAATTTCAGGGGGAAAAGATGAGTTTCAGGGTCCGGTACACACCGTCCCTGATGCGACAAGCATTAGAGTACCACTGACGGGAAAAAGATTGAGAAGATGGGATGTAGGACTCCATCCCATCCAAGATAACTTATATACGTTCAGCACAACACGAGTCATCCCGACCAGAGAAGCAGTTTCAAATCCTGTCAGCAGTCTTTCTCATGAATGTAGCCGGAATTCCAACAGGCCTCGGCACCGACTTCCCTAGTTGGTCAATTTTTTCTGATGCATGCATTTTTCTGATCGCTAATTCGACATAGTCATTTATCATCAATGTCTTTCTTGTTTTTGTGTTCTGAATACTGGCTCATGATGGTTGATCAGCTTCTGGCAAATTATTTGTCATAACTTTCATCATGATTGACATCTATTTTTGAAGATTCAATACCTCCGTTTTTTGTGTTTTTTTGTCTCGTTCATGTACGAATATTTCTTCTATACTACTTAATGTTTTCTCATCTATTCTCTGCTCTGTTCCATGCAATTCTATCATCTCCTTGTCAGCGTCTTTTAGTTTTCTTCCACGATTTCTTTGCATATTATATACATTAGCCTCTTCATCCATTCCCTTCTCCACTGTAATCAGCTTTCTTTCTCACGGTAAATCTTCATATCCACCTTTCACTCTCTATAGAACTAGGGAGTGTAATCATGTGATTGATATATGAGCAAAAAAGAAAAAAAAAGGTGTTTTTGTTTTTTGTTGCAAATGCTGTTGCAGTATGGCATCGTTCCATTCAATTTTGTCACAGAAGAAATTTTAAGATGCTTGCATCACCTCTCATTTCATTTAGTCCGGAATAATCTGTTTCAAAACTGGTATATGATCGGAAATATCAATTCTATTAAATTCAGTGTTCGTAACGAGTGTTTTGACATCGGCAGGGAACTGTTATAAATGTTTTTTTCTTGGCTTGCTCCTAACCCGTATTCCACTATTCGTCTCACACAGGAGCATCAGTTTGCTCAAGTGCTCTGTTTTACCTGCAACGCTTTGTTTCCAGATTTGTATTGTACTGATATCCGTAATCCGTTCCACTCTCTTCCCGGTCGACAAAATCAGAACTAAAGTCACCTGACTCAAATGATTGCTGGTTTTCCTTTGCCTCCGCTATTCCGTAATCTCTTCGATCTTTCTGTAGGGGTTCATCAACCTCTGTCAACTCATATTTTGAATATTGTGTCTGTTATTATGTCAAATGTGTTAGTAGATTACCTGCGTTTGATTCGCAATTATTGTGTACCAATATCAAGGGAGAGAGAGAGAGAGAGAGAGAGAGAGAGAGAGAGAGAGAGAGAGAGAGAGAGAGAGAGAGAGAGAGAGACCTTTACGAAGTGTTGCCATAACCTCAGAGCAAGTCATCGCATGCCTTGCTTAGTAAACTGTGTTGTTTTGTTCCACGGTCACACCTCTGGCACAGTTATTAATCCAAGGTTCAACTGGGATCACCTTCAGCCACAATTATAGTCTTCCTTTCAGTATTTCTCTCGTCACTCTGTTCATGTATCTAATTTCTCCTGATATGTTCTTGAGAATTAATCCTGACTTGATAATCCCGTAGCTTCTTGCCTCTTTTTACCGGCAGGGCAATTACGATCATGTATCTCTCTTTCGTCTTTCTACATTGCAAGGGCGAAGTGCTTTATATTTCTCATAGTAGATCATACGCTCCACACCAATACTTTTGTTTGTAAGGTGTTTCTGTATTAATTTTCATCTTTATTATATTACCTTTCGTGTGTATATATATATATATATATATATATATATATATATATATATATATATATATATATATATATATATATAGAGAGAGAGAGAGAGAGAGAGAGAGAGAGAGAGAGAGAGAACGTTGTTTTTCTCTTCTTTCTTCTTCTATCATACTTAATCGCCTTTTCCTACGTTAGCGAGGTAGCTTCAGAAACAAAAGAAAAATGGCAACATTCCTTCACATCCATTCTATCACTTATATGTATTGCATCAAAACCACAGCTCCCTATCCACAACCAAGCCCCACAGACCTTCCCATGGTTTACCCCAAACGCTGGTTCTGTCCATTGATAGCATGTCGACCCCAGTATGCCATATCGTTCCAATTCATTTTATCCTGTGCCTAGTTTTCACCCTCCTGCAAGTTCAGGCCCTAATCACTTAAAATTTGTTTCACTTCATTCTTCAATCTCCAATTTGGTCTTTCAGTTCTCCTTGTACCAACCACTTCTGACACATATTCCCTCTTTGTTAACCTTTCTTCACTCATTGTCTCTATATCCCCAAACCATTTCAGCACACCCTCTTCAGCTCTCTCAACCACACTATTTATTTTGGTACGCCTCCTCCCTTTTACTCTTCATTACTCACTCGATCAAACCACCTCACACCACATATTGTCCTCAAACATTTCATTTCCAACATATCCACCCTCCTCCGTACATCCTCATCTATATCCCATGCCTTGCATCTATATGATATTGTTGGGAATACTATACCTTCAAACCCATTTATGCCCTCATTGCTTCCAAAACCTCCGCATCCTTACCCACCCTGTGACTCAATCCCGCTTCCATGGTTTCATTCGCTGCCCTGTCCACTCTTGTTATCTAAACCACTTCCCTCAATTTTCCTACATTCTAACTCACATCCCAGCTAACCTGTCCCTCAATCCTGCTATACATAATAACCTTGCACTTATTCACATTTACTCAAAGCTTCCTACTTTCACACACTTTAAAACTCTGTCACCAAATTCTCCAGTTTCTCTTTCAGTGATACATCTGGTTGTTGTATAATATCAGTATACAACAACTGACTTACTTCCCAGGCCCCGTCATCCCCTGAAGACTGCATACTCGTCCTTCTCTCCAAGATTCTCGCATTCACTTCCTTCACTATCCCACCTATAAACAAATCAAACTGACATGATGGTATCATATACCACAGACACAGACCGACCTTCGCTTGCAAAAACTCACGCTCCTTTTTTCCAACTCGTAGATAAGCCTAACACATTTGATAAAAACTGCTCACCGATTCTAACAGCTTTCCTCCCACACTATATGCTCTAAGGCCTTTCACAAGGCATCTCTGTCAATCCTATCAAATGCTTTCTACAAATCCATGAATGCAACATACAAATTCATTTGTTTCTCGAAGTATTTCTTAAACACATTCTCTAAAGCAAACACCTAATCCACACATCCTAAACCATTTCTGAAACCACACTGCTCCTCCCCAGTTTGATGCTCTGTACATGCCTTTACCATCTCAATTACCACCCAATGGAGGGCTGGCGACGGAAATGGATGAAAGCAGCAAGTGTGAATGTGTACATGTGTATATATGTACATGTATGGCGGGGTGGCGACGGAAATGGATGAAGGCAGCAAGTGTGAATGGGTACATGTGTATATATGTACATGTCTATGTATGTATATGTATGTATACGTTGATATGTATATACATATTTCATGTATGGCGGGCTGGCGACGGAAATGGATGAAGGCAGCAAATGTGAATGTGTACATGTGTATATATGTACAAGTCTGTGTATGTATATGTATTTATACGTTGAAATGTACAGGTATGTATATGTGTGTGTGTGTGGGGGGGGGCATTTCATGTATGTCGGGGTGGCGACGGGAATGAATAAGGGCAGACAGTATGAATTATGTACATGTGTATATATGTATTTCTCTGAGTGTGTATATATATATATATATATATATATATATATATATATATATATATATATATATATATATATATATATATATACCTATACGTTGAGATGTATAGGTATGTATATGTGCGTGTATGGACATTTTTTTTTTTTTTTTTTTGCTTTGTCGCTGTCTCCCGCGTTTGCGAGGTAGCGCAAGGAAACAGACGAAAGAAATGGCCCAACCCACCCCCATACACATGTATATACATACGTCCACACACGCAAATATACATACCTACACAGCTTTCCATGGTTTACCCCAGACGCTTCACATGCCTTGATTCAATCCACTGACAGCACGTCAACCCCGGTATACCACATCGCTCCAATTCACTCTATTCCTTGCCCTCCTTTCACCCTCCTGCATGTTCAGGCCCCGATCACACAAAATCTTTTTCACTCCATCTTTCCACCTCCAATTTGGTCTCCCTCTTCTCCTCGTTCCCTCCACCTCCGACACATATATCCTCTTGGTCAATCTTTCCTCACTCATTCTCTCCATGTGCCCAAACCATTCCAAAACACCCTCTTCTGCTCTCTCAACCACGCTCTTTTTATTTCCACACATCTCTCTTACCCTTACGTTACTTACTCGATCAAACCACCTCACACCACACATTGTCCTCAAACATCTCATTTCCAGCACATCCATCCTCCTGCGCACAACTCTATCCATAGCCCACGCCTCGCAACCATACAACATTGTTGGAACCACTATTCCTTCAAACATACCTATTTTTGCTTTCCGAGATAATGTTCCCGACTTCCACACATTCTTCAAGGCTCCCAGAATTTTCGCCCCCTCCCACACCCTATGATCCACTTCCGCTTCCATGGTTCCATCCGCTGCCAGATCCACTGCCAGATATCTAAAACACTTCACTTCCTCCAGTTTTTCTCCATTCAAACTCACCTCCCAATTGATTTGACCCTCAACCCTACTGTACCTATATGTATATATATGTGTATGTGGGTGGGTTGGGGTATTCTTTCGTCTGTTTCCTTGCGCTACCTCGCTAACGCGGGAGACAGCATATATATATATATATATATATATATATATATATATATATATATATATATATATATATATATACATATGTAGCATTTATGGATCTGGAGAAGGCATATGATAGAGTTGATAGAGATGCTCTGTGGAAGGTATTAAGAATATATGGTGTGGGATGCAAGTTGTTAGAAGCAGTGAAAAGTTTTTATCGAGGATGTAAGGCATGTGTACGTGTAGGAAGAGAGGAAAGTGATTGGTTCTCAGTGAATGTAGGTTTGCGGCAGGGGTGTGTGATGTCTCCATGGTTGTTTAATTTGTTTATGGATGGGGTTGTTAGGGAGGTGAATGCAAGAGTTTTGGAAAGTGGGGCAAGTATGAAGTCTGTTGGGGATGAGAGAGCTTGGGAAGTGAGTCAGTTGTTGTTCGCTGATGATACAGCGCTGGTGGCTGATTCATGTGAGAAACTGCAGAAGCTGGTGACTGAGTTTGGTAAAGTGTGTGAAAGAAGAAAGTTAAGAGTAAATGTGAATAAGAGCAAGGTAATTAGGTACAGTAGGGTTGAGGGTCAAGGCAATTGGGAAGTAAGTTTGAATGGAGAAAAACTGGAGGAAGTAAAGTGTTTTAGATATCTGGGGCGAAAATCCTGGGAGCCTTGAAGAATGTGTGGAAGTCGAGAACATTATCTCGGAAAGCAAAAATGGGTATGTTTGAAGGAATAGTGGTTCCAACAATGTTGTATGGTTGCGAGGCGTGGGCTATGGATAGAGTTGTGCGCAGGAGGATGGATGTGCTGGAAATGAGATGTTTGAGGACAATGTGTGGTGTGAGGTGGTTTGATCGAGTAAGTAACGTAAGGGTAAGAGAAATGGGTGGAAATAAAAAGAGCGTCGTTGAGAGAGCAGAAGAGGGTGTTTTGAAATGGTTCGGGCACATGGAGAGAATGAGTGAGGAAAGATTGACCAAGAGGATATATGTGTCGGAGGTGGAGGGAACGAGGAGAATTGGGAGACCAAACTGGAAGTGGAAAGATGGAGTGAAAAAGATTTTGTGTGATCGGGGCCTGAACATGCAGGAGGGTGAAAGGAGGGCAAGGAATAGAGTGAATTGGATCGATGTGGTATACCGGGGTTGACGTGCTGTCAGTGGATTGAATCAGGGCATGTGAAGCGTCTGGGGTAAACCATGGAAAGCTGTGTAGGTATGTATATTTGCGTGTGTGGACGTATGTATATACATGTGTATGGGGGTGGGTTGGGCCATTTCTTTCGTCTGTTTCCTTGCGCTACCTCGCAAACGCGGGAGACAGCGACAAAGCAAAAAAAAAAAAAAAATATATATATATTGGAAAGGATCACAATTTTGCGCGTGATCCAGTATACTCCTACGAGTCCACGGGGAAAATGAAACACGATAAGTTCCCAAATGCACTTTCGTGTAATAATCACATCATCAGGGGAGACACAAGAGAGAAATATAACATTCAGTTGATATACAACGGAGACGTAGCTAGGACGCCATTTGGTAACCATGTGATTTTCCAATCACATGTAACATCTGCAAACAATGAGACAGGTAAAATCTAATTCAAAATGATTTATATTCATCCTAAAAAGAACTGGGCCACGGACTGAGCCATGTGTACATTGGTGCTTAACATTTGGGGACTGCAATTATTTTTTTTCCCAACTTACACTTGGGGATTCCAATTATTCTTTTTTCCCAGTCTGATACGAACCATTTGCTGTCAGTTAGTAAATCTTTTTTTATCTTGCTGCATATTTCCATACCAACAATCTTGATATCAAGTTTGACGTAAAGAATATTCATTGCATTTTCACATCATAATTTTTCATTTATTTCAGCTATTCTGTAATTAATAGACAAAGTCTGGGACATTGGTAAGATAGGATCTGTTGCTTCGGAACCCATTAACAGCTCTTATATGACGTCCTTTCGTCTAAGAATATTGGAAGCTGATCTCGAATAACAGTTTCCATCACTTACCCGAGAGCTAAGGCGATTAACTGGACATTGACAGAGATCAGGTTTTTGTTATCTCGCTTATACACTGGAGCGACATTGCCAGATTTCAGTCCACTGGCGCTTTCCCCTCATGCAATGATTTACAAAAAGTAATAACAGCAGGAGAGCTATCTCTCCACTTTCTCCAGTTCATCCACGTCCTATACCCAGCCTGGTGTCGAGAGCACTCCAGCCAGGCTCGTCTCTGCAACACTCCACCCACCCTCAGCTCAACTGCCCTGCAGCGAGCCTCGGTTCTCCAGCTCTCTACCCAATATCAGTACAGCATCCCATCCAACGTCAGCCCTTCAGCATTCTACTCAGTGTCAGCTCTACAGCATCCAATCCAGCGTTAAATCCGCAGTACTCCACTTAGTACCAGCTCTACAGCATCCAATCCAGCGTCAGCTATACAGCTCTCCATCTAACATCATCAGCCCTACAGCATTCCATCCAACGTAGGCTCTACAGTACTCCACACCGTATCAGCTCGACAGCACTCCATCCAATGTTAGTTATACAGCACTCCACCTAACGTCAGCAATACAGCATTCCATCTAACGTCAGCTCTGCAGCAATCCACCCAGTATCAGTTCCACAGCACTTCCTCTAACGTTAGCTCTTCACTTTTATCCAACGTCAGTTCTACAGCTTAATCCAACTTTATCTCTACAGTCCCACACAAAAAGTAAACCTAAATAGATGATAATGATTAAAAAACCATAACCCCATATCACTTTTATGCGTGTTTAATGATCTCATCGAAAAAGTAGCAGCAAGGAAGAGCATTCACCACTCATTCTCCCTTGCGCTAAGTAGCCTGGGTTCCGAAGTTAACACATAAAGCAGTTCTACTCCTGCTAGCCAAGGATATACCTGAAAATTAACTGGGCAACTCTATCATCGCATGGAACTTGTGAGATCCTTCCCCTACGTATCGTATAAGGATATCTTAAAGAAATCATGTACCATGAACGACCCAGGGAATTACATGGCACAGTGAGCTTGTAAACAGGCGCCTCTTGAGACTACCCAGAGGAAGCGCTGGTGTCGGTGACATTATTATTTTTTTTTTCGCAGTTTTGAGCGAAAGGTCACGTGTGTCTTTCTCATGCCACAAGCATCTTTTGCGCAAGCCATCACTGCTTCCCTAAATACATCCCATTCCTCCCCCACTCCCCTTACCTCCTTTGTTCTCACCTTTTTCCATTCTGTACTCAGTCTCTCCTGGTACTTCCTCACACAAGTCTCCTTCCCAAGCTCACTTACTCTCACCACTCTCTTCACCCCAACATTCTTCTTTTCTGAAAACCTCTACAAATCTTCACATTCGCCTCCACAAGATATATATATATATATATATATATATATATATATATATATATATATATATATATATATATATATATATATATATATATATATATTTTTTTTTTTTTTTTTTTAAACTTTGTCGCTGTCTCCCGCGTTTGCGAGGTAGCGCAAGGAAACAGACGAAAGAAATGCCCCCCCCCCCCCATACACATGTATATACATACGTCCACACACGCAAATATACATACCTACACAGCTTTCCATGGTTTACCCCAGACGCTTCACATGCCCTGCTTCAATCCACTGACAGCACGTCAACCCCGGTATACCACATCGCTCCAATTCACTCTATTCCTTGCCCTCCTTTCACCCTCCTGCATGTTCAGGCCGCGATCACACAAAATCTTTTTCACTCCATCTTTCCACCTCCAATTTGGTCTCCCTCTTCTCCTTGTTCCCTCCACCTCCGACACATATATCCTCTTGGTCAATCTTTCCTCACTCATCCTCTCCATGTGCCCAAACCACTTCAAAACACCCTCTTCTGCTCTCTTAACCACGCTCTTTTTATTTCCACACATCTCTCTTACCCTTACGTTACTCACTCGATCAAACCACCTCACACCACACATTGTCCTCAAACATCTCATTTCCAGCACATCCATCCTCCTGCGCACAACTCTATCCATAGCCCACGCCTCGCAACCATACAACATTGTTGGAACCACTATTCCTTCAAACATAGCCATTTTTGCTTTCCGAGATAATGTTCTCGACTTCCACACATTCTTCGAGGCCCCCAGAATTTTCGCCCCCTCCCCCACCCTATGATCCACTTCCGCTTCCATGGTTCCATCCGCTGCCAGATCCACTCCCAGATATCTAAAACACTTCACTTCCTCCAGTTTTTCTCCATTCAAACTCACCTCCCAATTGACTTGACCCTCAACCCTACTGTACCTAATAACCTTGCTCTTATTCACATTTACTCTTAACTTTCTTCTTCCACACACTTTACCAAACTCAGTCATCAGCTTCTGCAGTTTCTCACATGAATCAGCCACCAGCGCTGTATCATCAGCGAACAACAACTGACTCACTTCCCAAGCTCTCTCATCCCCAACAGACTTCATACTTGCCCCTCTTTCCAAAACTCTTGCATTCACCTCCCTAACAACCCCATCCATAAACAAATTAAACAACCATGGAGACATCACACACCCCTGCCGCAAACCTACATTCACTGAGAACCAATCACTTTCCTCTCTTCCTACACGTACACATGCCTTACATCCTCGATAAAAACTTTTCACTGCTTCTAACAACTTGCCTCCCACACCATATATTCTTAATACCTTCCACAGAGCATCTCTATCAACTCTATCATATGCCTTCTCCAGATCCATAAATGCTACATACAAATCCATTTGCTTTTCTAAGTATTTCTCACATACATTCTTCAAAGCAAACACCTGATCCACACATCCTCTACCACTTCTGAAACCACACTGCTCTTCCCCAATCTGATGCTCTGTACATGCCTTCACCCTCTCAATCAATACCCTCCCATATAATTTACCAGGAATACTCAACAAACTTATACCTCTGTAATTTGAGCACTCACTCTTATCCCCTTTGCCTTTGTACAATGGCACTATGCACGCATTCCGCCAATCCTCAGGCACCTCACCATGAGTCATACATACATTAAATAACCTTACCAACCAGTCAACAATACAGTCACCCCCTTTTTTAATAAATTCCACGGCATTACCATCCAAACCTGCTGCCTTGCCGGCTTTCATCTTCCGCAAAGCTTTCACTACCTCTTCTCTGTTTACCAAATCATTTTCCCTAACCCTCTCACTTTGCACACCACCTCGACCAAAACACCCTATATCTGCCACTCTATCATCAAACACATTCAACAAACCTTCAAAATACTCACTCCATCTCCTTCTCACATCACCACTACTTGTTATCACCTCCCCATTTGCGCCCTTCACTGAAGTTCCCATTTGCTCCCTTGTCTTACGCACTTTATTTACCTCCTTCCAGAACATCTTTTTATTCTCCCTAAAATTTAATGATACTCTCTCACCCCAACTCTCATTTGCCCTTTTTTTCACCTCTTGCACCTTTCTCTTGACCTCCTGTCTCTTTCTTTTATACATCTCCCACTCAATTGCATTTTTTCCCTGCAAAAATCGTCCAAATGCCTCTCTCTTCTCTTTCACTAATACTCTTACTTCTTCATCCCACCACTCACTACCCTTTCTAATCAACCCACCTCCCACTCTTCTCATGCCACAAGCATCTTTTGCGCAATCCATCACTGATTCCCTAAATACATCCCATTCCTCCCCCACTCCCCTTGCTTCCATTGTTCTCACCTTTTTCCATTCTGTACTCAGTCTCTCCTGGTACTTCCTCACACAGGTCTCCTTCTCAAGCTCACTTACTCTCACCACCCTCTTCACCCCAACATTCATATATAGCGTTAATGGGAAGGCCTGGCTTAAGGCATCAAATTGCCCACCCCATCTCCGCTACCATATGAAAAATAAAATAACCACACTTGCTTGCGTTTTGTCATTTCTTATTCAGTGTTAATTCAGTCTAACGATATCATGCGTCTGAACTTTAGGAAGAACGACCACGCCAGGTTTTCTTAATTTCCACGCGTATATAGGAAGGATCAGGCAAACTTTCCCCAAAACTGGAAATCACACCAACCAAGTGAGGCGCGCTGGGGAGAACATCTCCTAACATTTCGAATCCTCTGCACTCCCGTTGTTGAGTCTAAGAGTCTGTCACTCGCCGGTAAAATCTAGTTAGGCTTCTTCCTTACCTGGCAACAATTACCCTCCCTCCTCTCGACGCAGCTAAGTGTGTGTGTGTGTGTGTGTGTGTGTGTGTGTGTGTGTGTGTGTGTGTGTGTGTGTGTGTGTGTGCAACGGGTACATTCCTCTTGACATTACCAACCAGTGCTTGCCATCCATCGTATTCACAGCAGTCGGTCCGACGGAGTCAGTGTTATAGTACTATTTAGCGGGTGTTCTCTCCTGTCTGTGGAGGAGTTTTATACTTCAATATTATAACTAAAGTATAACTTACTAATCTCACAACTGTTATCAATGTTACAATTATCATTGATGATATAGTTATCTACTTTATCATAATTATAAATTATCATTATCATAATTATCATCATTATTAATATCATTATCATTATTACTATCATTATTAGTATTATCATTATTGCAATTATCATTATCACTACCATTATTATTATTATTATTATCATTATTACTATCATCATTATAATCATTATTATTAGCATTATTAGCATTATCATTATTATTATTACTATCATTATTAGTATTATCATTGTTACAATTATCATTACCATTACCATTATTATTATCATTATTATCATTATTACTATCATCATCATAATTATTATTATTATTATTATTATTATTATTATTATTATTATTATTATTACTATCATTATTAGTATTTAGTATCATCATTATTACAATTATCATTATCATTACCATTACTATTATCATTATTATCATTATAATTATTATTATTATCATTATTATCATTATCATTATTATCATTATCATTATTATCACAATATCCTTATTTTCACCAACAACAACAAGCGATAACTGGGTCAATTCAAGGTTGTTTGTGACAATAGAGGATATCAACAACGCTGGAAAACACCGGAAATTTCGTATTACCAGAGGCTCAAATAAAGCAGTGGATCTGAAGTCTCATGTGTTCGTATTTCAGCGTTACTCTTCTTTTATGACAAATTATGTCGTATGATAAGAATCCTCTCGAAGAAGAAACACTTTGCCTCACTCGAGTTAACGTTTGCACACGAGTTTTCAACCACTGCCACGAGCGAAATAAGACTGATCTTCCACTAAGCCTCTTAGAACAAGACTGACAGAGGATCACTCTCGGTACCTGTATCAATTCTATTTTCTAAGCTGGATACGTTTAAGGTGTCCACGACAGCTCTCACAGGATTGCTTTCTCAGTCCAGGGATCACCTTGGTAGCTCGCCGCCACCATTACTCTACTCTGTCTATCTGGTTTCACGCAGGGTGACCAAAGAGAGGGCTATACAAAGTGAATTGTATACAGCGAGGATTAATTTCATGGACTTGAATTCGTATGCCTTATACATGAAGTCCATTTTTTTTCATGCACTGTTGACACGCAGGTCTTTTCCCTCATTTAGGTTTCGTAGGTCTGAAATAATAAATGATATTACAGCTTGTCTTCTCGCTTTGGCTTATAATGTGTAAAACTTCACACTTATCGATATTAAAAGTTATTTGCCCCCAATGAGCCTAGTACATTATATATATATATATATATATATATATATATATATATATATATATATATATATATATATATATATATAGACAGATAGATAGATAGATAGATAGATAGATAGATATATGTTATCCCTGGGGATGGGGAGAAAGAATACTTCCCACGTATTCCCTGCGTGTCGTAGAACGCGACTAAAAGGGGAGGGAGCGGGGGGTTGGACATCTTCCTCTCTCGTTTTTAATGTTCCAAAAGAAGAAACAGAGAAGGGGGCCAAGTGAGAATATTCCCTCAAAGACTCAGTCCTCTGTTCTTAACTCCTCTTTGCTAACGCGGGAAATGGCGAACAGTATGAAGAAAAAGGAACAAAAAAAAAAGAAAAAAAAATTAAATATATATATATATATATATATATATATATATATATATATATATATATATATAGAATACTTCCCACGTATTCCCTGCGTGTCGTAGACGGCGACTAAAAGGGAAGGGAGCGGGGGGCTGAAAATCCTCCCCTATCGTTTTTTTTTTTTAATTTTCCCAAAGATGGAACAGAGAAGGGGACCAGGTGAGAATATTCCCTCATAGGCCCAGTCCTCTGTTCTTAACGCTACTTCGCTATCGCGGGAAATGGCGAATAGTGTGAAAGAAAGAAAGAAAAAGATATATACATATATATATATATATATATATATATATATATATATATATATATATATATATATATATATATATATATATATATATTGCAGTGGAATTTATTAAAAAGGGGGGTGACTGTATTGTTGACTGGTTGGTAAGGTTATTTAATGTATGTATGACTCATGGTGAGGTGCCTGAGGATTGGCGGAATGCGTGCATAGTGCCATTGTACAAAGGCAAAGGGGATAAGAGTGAGTGCTCAAATTACAGAGGTATAAGTTTGTTGAGTATTCCTGGTAAATTATATGGGAGGGTATTGATTGAGAGGGTGAAGGCATGTACAGAGCATCAGATTGGGGAAGAGCAGTGCGGTTTCAGAAGTGGTAGAGGATGTGTGGATCAGGTGTTTGCTTTGAAGAATGTATGTGAGAAATACTTAGAAAAGCAAATGGATTTGTATGTAGCATTTATGGATCTGGAGAAGGCATATGATAGAGTTGATAGAGATGCTCTGTGGAAGGTATTAAGAATGGTGTGGGAGGCAAGTTGTTAGAAGCAGTGAAAAGTTTTTATCGAGGATGTAAGGCATATGTGTACTGTAGGAAGAGAGGAAAGTGATTGGTTCTCAGTGAATGTAGGTTTGCGGCAGGGGTGTGTGATGTCTCCATGGTTGTTTAATTTGTTTATGGATGGGGTTGTTAGGGAGGTAAATGCAAGAGTCCTGGAAAGAGGGGCAAGTATGAAGTCTGTTGGGGATGAGAGAGCTTGGGAAGTGAGTCAGTTGTTGTTCGCTGATGATACAGCGCTGGTGGCTGATTCATGTGAGAAACTGCAGAAGCTGGTGACTGAGTTTGGTAAAGTGTGTGGAAGAAGAAAGTTAAGAGTAAATGTGAATATACAATTATTAGTTACAGTAGGTCCTATTTCACAGATACAAGGTCAACTGGGTATTCAGGTTGTTTTGAATAGAAAACAAAGCTGGAAAATCCTTGAAATTATTCAGGGTTCAATAAAGCAGTGGACCGGAAGCCGAGGTTGTATTTCAGGGTGGTGGACTTCTTTAAAAATTGGGACTTGAAAAAATCTCTGGAAGAAGAAACATTTCCCGAAGCAAAATTAAGTTTGCACAGAAGTTTCGACTTCCACGAGCGAAATTAAGACTGATCGTCCTAGCCTATGAAACAAGATGCAGAGGACATTGGTCTGTAAATGTATTTTCTAAGCTGATGTTTGAAGGTGGTTAGACAGCTCACAGAAGCTTAGCAGGGATGACTTGGAAAAACCGGCCCGTTTACTAAGCACTGTCTATTGGTTTCACGCAGGTGGAAGGGCAAAATGATTGAGACAGCAGATAAGTTATGATTGTTCGTAGGTGCTGAACGGAAAGTCCGAGTTTTTTTTCCAATGGAGGGTAAAACGAGGTTTAACTTTTGTTTGATGGCTGAAATCAGGATGTGAAAGCAGTGCACGGGATAAAGTGAAATTACACTTGTATATCAAGGTTATTTGCCCAATGAGCTTGATCATAATTAATATGGTATAAATCATAATACTATTTATGTTATGTATATAATTATATTGTTATATGTACATATTATGATGTTACTGGGGGGTGGGCAATTTTTTCCGTTTCCTCGCTTCGCTCGGGAACCGACAAAGGTAAGAAAGAGGGAATAGAAATTCTCTATGTTTATAATTTCCATAAAAAACAGATAAGGCAAGTGAGAATATTCTCAAAATAGTTTGTTCGTGAAGCCCTCTGTAAGCGGGAAGTGGAAAGGAAGGAAAGGAAAAATAAAATGGAGAAAATTTAAATACGGTTGACGTGCTGTACTAGTAATTAATCAAAGATATAACTATATAGGAATACTTCCCAGTAATCCTGCTGGTATGTATAATGCGTGTGAAGGGAGCGGTGAATCCTCTGTTTGTGTTTTTGGGGGTTTGCCCAAATTATACAGAGAAGTGGTTTCCAGTGGAATACCCTCAATACCGCCGTTTTAACGCTCTCGCTAGCGGGAAATAGCAAATATATATATATATATATATATATATATATATATATATATATATATATATATATACATATATATAATTAGAAACAAAAGTAGCGCATCAGCTCATCCGTCTAACCATTCAGAGGTTTGACCATCTATCATCACTCCTCATTCTGTACCTCCATCCAACCATTTTTGAAGTATAATCCCATCAATTCCAAGTGACAAATTTTGCCATCAATCTTTGATGCAGGGCTTCATCAAATGTGTCAAGAAAATCTAAATAAAATATATCAGCTGTTCTATTTTCATTTTCCATTTTGATTACTTCGTACAAAAAATCAAGCAGATTTGTCAAACATGAAAATGGTCGAGAACCTGGCCTGGAATCGTTACGTGGTCGTCATTTATTACATTTACAATACTGCTTCAAATGATAGTCCGCCAAAAGGGGCGGATAATTTCAGTGCAAATTTCCAATTCTCTGGAACTTTTCCTGCAGTAAATGACTCATTGAAAAAAAGCAGTCAGTGGATTAACTATCTAAATCTTGGCTTTTTTCTTTGTTCTCGGATGAATGTTTTGGAAATTGCCCCTTATTCATTTTTACTCAGTGTAATGCTGACATGACTTATATTGACATCTTCTGTGTCAGTATGTTGCAAAATGTTCTCTCGTGCTCCCAGTGGAACTGGATCTGCATCACGAAATTTGTCCTTAATGGAATATACGGATGAGATAAAACTTTATACATATGATCTTCGTTGTCAAGAGAGGGTAATGGATCAACTGACTAGATGATAAATGTCTTGGTTCCAACATAACTATACAGTTCATTATGGTGCCTTTTGCTACCTTCGGCAATATGTATTTCATATTCTGTCTTGGCATAAAAGTTTATTTCCTACGAATCTTTACGTAATTCATGACGTGTTGGTTATCTCTTTCCTCGAGCTTCATGTCAGTTATTGCCCTGGACAATAGCTAACTGGTTATTTCCCAATTACATTACTTAGAGCTGAGTTTTGGAAAATTCGTGTCTTCTGTATTGCAGATTAACACTGAAGTTCCCTCTACTACTTTGAGTGTTATACTAAAACTCTTCCAAGCTACTTTCATGTTTTCATCCACATAATCATCCTAGCTTATCATGGCGGCGAGATCAACGCTACGATCATCAAAAGATTCAAGTCTACGATCTGGTATCTAATCCCAACTAACTTACTGATGAAAACTACTAGCAGCATTGACAGCTGCATCAGAACTAACTTATTCTTGGTAACTCGTACCAACTTTTCCCTCAGCCACAACGCTACTGACGAGATCCTAGTCCGTTGCTCGTAATAAATCTAAAATATCAAAGTCAGGAGTAAGTTAGGTTTGAGTCCCACGCCCAGACCTAGTGGAAAGGGAGTCTCCCAATTTTGTTACTGGTATGCTAAGACTCCCATCACCACTGAATCGTGTTCGTTACATTATCCTTCAAACTGGTTGAAAAGTCTTTCGTCTTTCCCTGGTGCCCGCACAAAGGCCTGTAAACTACTTATACCATTACTCTACGAGGAAGTTTACCTTTTCCGTTTGCACAAATATTGAGTTGATATTATCATCAGTCTCTACATTTTCAGTACAGTATGAAGGTAAAGAGCACACTAACAGTAAGACACCACCACCTACTTCGCTTCCTCCGTCAGAGTGTAGTATCAAACGGCATAAATTCGGGTGAGATATTCTGCTTTTTGTATATAACTAGGATTCATGTACTATTATTATCATCATTATTATCATTACTACTTTTATTACTATTATTGTCTATTGTATTGTTTATAGAATTATCATTATCATTATCATTATTGTTATTACTGTTATCAAAATCATCATTTAAATGTAGGTTTGCGGCAGGGGTGTGTGATGTCTCCATGGTTGTTTAATTTGTTTATGGATGGGGTTGTTAGGGAGGTAAATGCAAGAGTCCTGGAAAGAGGGGCAAGTATGAAGTATGTTGGGGATGAGAGAGCTTGGGAAGTGAGTCAGTTGTTGTTCGCTGATGATACAGCGCTGGTGGCTGATTCATGTGAGAAACTGCAGAAGCTGGTGACTGAGTTTGGTAAAGTGTGTGGAAGAAGAAAGTTAAGAGTAAATGTGAATAAGAGCAAGGTTATTAGGTACAGTAGGGTTGAGGGTCAAGTCAATTGGGAGGTGAGTTTAAATGGAGAAAAACTGGAGGAAGTGAAGTGTTTTAGATATCTGGGAGTGGATCTGTCAGCGGATGGAACCATGGAAGCGGAAGTGGATCATAGGGTGGGGGAGGGGGCGAAAATTTTGGGAGCCTTGAAAAATGTGTGGAAGTCGAGAACATTATCTCGGAAAGCAAAAATGGGTATGTTTGAAGGAATAGTGGTTCCAACAATGTTGTATGGTTGCGAGGCGTGGGCTATGGATAGAGTTGTGCGCAGGAGGATGGATGTGCTGGAAATGAGATGTTTGAGGACAATGTGTGGTGTGAGGTGGTTTGATCGAGTAAGTAACGTAAGGGTAAGAGAGATGTGTGGAAATAAAAAGAGCGTGGTTGAGAGAGCAGAAGAGGGTGTTTTGAAATGGTTTGGGCACATGGAGAGAATGAGTGAGGAAAGATTGACCAAGAGGATATATGTGTCGGAGGTGGAGGGAACGAGGAGAAGAGGGAGACCAAATTGGAGGTGGAAAGATGGAGTGAAAAAGATTTTGTGTGATCGGGGCCTGAACATGCAGGAGGGTGAAAGGAGGGCAAGGAATAGAGTGAATTGGAGCGATGTGGTATACCGGGGTTGACGTGCTGTCAGTGGATTGAATCAAGGCATGTGAAGCGTCTGGGGTAAACCATGGAAAGCTGTGTAGGTATGTATATTTGCGTGTGTGGACGTGTGTATATACATGTGTATGGGGGGGGGGGGGTTGGGCCATTTCTTTCGTCTGTTTCCTTGCGCTACCTCGCAAACGCGGGAGACAGCGACAAAAAAAAAAAAAAAAAAAAAAAAAAAATAATAATGATAATAATAATAATAATAATAATAATAATAATAATAATAATAACAATAACTATGTTAACATCATTCTCATTAATACTAACATTATCATTGTTCTCATTATTATCATTAATACTAACATTATCATTGTTCTCATTATTATCAATTAAGTGCCAGTAGTATTCACAATGGACTCCCAGTGTTTGCAGTCAATCAATTCAAGAGTATTGGAATTTTACCTTACAACAAACTTCTTTTACGATTTGCATATTTCGGGAATAGCGAATACACATGTATAAGAAAAGTGAAACACCTGAAAGACGAGCAATAAGTTTCACAACGTAAATTTCACATGTTCGTGTACAATACACCGGAAGCTACCGTTGTCGACGGGCGGGCCAGAGAGGCCAGACGGTAGCAGGAGCCAAGACCAAGCATGGAAGGTACCAGGGACTACCACAACTACCATGACAAAGTATAGTCAGTATTAGGGGGGGACCGTGACTACCATAACCCAAGGCAGACAGTACACTCGCTACCAGGGCCACCTCAAGTACCATGATCCAGTACACTCACTACCAGGACCACTTCAAGTACCATGATCCAGTACACTCACTACCAGGGCCACTTCAAGTACCATGATCCAGTACACTCACTACCATGGACCACTTCAAGTACCATGATCCAGTACACTCACTACCATGGACCACTTCAAGTACCATGATCCAGTACACTCACTACCATGGCCACCTCAAGTACCATGATCCAGTACACTCACTACCAGGGCCACTTCAAGTACCATGATCCAGCACACTCACTACCATGGCCACCTCAAATACCATGATCCAGTACACTCACTACCACGGCCACCTCAACTACCATGACCCTATGCAGTAGCCACCTCGACTACCATAACCAGGTTAGATTAGTACTGGGAAACACGTGTACTGCAATGATTCACCACGGAGAGGTACATCCCCATCTGGGTCGTTTTCTCGAAGACACACAATACACTGGGACATGTATATGTAATCTATGTACATATGTCATTACTTAACGTATCATAACGCTTCTGAACCGTTTGACAACAGGAAAGTCAACAAAAAAAATCTGCTGAAGGTATTCAAGATGACTGACGAGGGTTGAAATGCCAGGGGATCTTTTTTCTAAATGGACAGAACGAAGGTTCGGGGGGAAATTGGACCTATCAAATCGCATTCTGGTAGATTAGTTGATTGTGAGATTAAAATGTGTGGAGTTTTAAACAATTACTTCATAGTTTTAACGCGGGAGGAAAATACAAACATTCCGGTTCCAGAGCAAATTTACAGGGGGGGGGGGGACGAAAGCAGGAAGCTATGCGATATGAAAATGAATACATTTGACATTTTGAAACAAATAGAACGATTAAAAGTAAACAAGAGTCCTGGGCCAGATGGTATTTATGCGAGGGTCTTGAAAGAATGGGAAGAGGAAGTAAGTGTTCAACTTTTAATTGTGTTTAAACAGTCTTTGGAATCAGGCGTATTTCCTTAGCAATACAGGACAGCGAATGTACTCATCTATTGTGGGGAAATTTCTTAAATGGGACAAAATACAGGAACACTTACGGAATCGTTATCTCATTAAGTGTTCTTAACATGGGTTTACAAAAGGGAAGTTATGTCTCAGTAACCTTCTCTCCTTCTTTAATCAAGTATTTGAAACTGATGACCAGGGTAAGAGTTATGATACTATATACTAAGACTTAAGAAAGGCTTTTGACAGAGTACCTCATGAGCGTCTCCTTAGAAAAAGACCGGCACACGGCATCGGGGATCGTGTACTTAATTGGATCAGGGCGCGGCTCACTGACAGAAAACCGAGGGTATACATCAACGGAGTTACAGTGGACTGGGGCAATATACCAGGATGTGGTGTTCCTCAGGGGTCAATCTTGAGACCGCTTTTTTTCGTTATATATATCAACGATTTGGGTATTGGGAATAACCAGCGACTTAAGTAAATTTCCGATGATGCAAAAAGTAAATGCCATAATTGACTTAGATGAAAATTCAGTGAAATTGCATAGGGATTTAGATAGATCATCAGAATGGGCAGGTACACGGAAAATGAAATTCAACATGAAAAATACAGAACACTAAGTGTGGGTAAAAAATACTGGTGAGCAAGGATCTTAAGCCACGGCAACAATAAATTAAAGTGTGTAATAAGGCTAATAGGATGTTAGGATTCATCAATAGCACAGTCAGCAATAAAACTTCTAAAGTATTAGTGCAACTTTATCTTGTATTGGTGAGACCACATTTGGATTATGTGGTACAGCATTTTGCTCCATGCTATACAGTTGATATAGATTGTTTAGAGAGAGTACAGAGACGAATGACAAAAATGATCCCTAAAATTAGAAACCTCCCTTATGAAGAAAGGTTAAAAAGACTGAATTTAAACTCACTTAAGAGGAGGGGGGCTTGGAGGAATACGATTGGAGTTTATAAATGAGTGAAGGACATTGATAAAGGTGAAATGAATAAAGTTCTTAGAATGGCTCCACCAGTTATGACAAGAAATAATGGATTTAAGTAGGAAAAACAATAGATTCAGGTCGGATGTGGGTAAATATTGGCTCAGGAACAGGGCAGTAGATTTATGAACAAGTTGTCAAGTACAGTAGTGGAAGCAAGGTCTTTAGGAAGCTTTAGACGATGGTTGGATGATGTGTTTATGGATTCAGGCGGCTGGTTGTAGGGTGGACAGACTTAGGACCTACCTCGCATGGGTCAATATGCCTCTTAAATGTCCTCACTTTTTGTATTCCTATATTCTTAAGAGTGTCAACAGACTGAGCCCACCACGTGATGCAGGAAGAGACAATATCACGCAACCTCAACGTGTGGCAGGAATAACACAACTTTGGCCATGAAGGACCGGATATAATCAGTATGCTAGACCTGCCAGTGTGTCTTTGTACCGTCCCTCTCCCTTATCATTATATCTTCTATCCTACAGCCCACATTTCTGAACCTTTTACACGAAAAGTATACATACGTATTCTCCAGCATACATACGTATTCTCTGTGGGAAAAGCTGAGTGTGAAGGAGAGGAAAGGGGGAAAAAAAACCCATGCTACAACTTTTCGTTCTGGGTGTTTTTTTATATGGGTATGAATAATGAATAGGGTCGCGCTAATGAGAAGAGGAAAACTGAATAGTTTGAAATATTTGTTGGAGATGGAATGGCACATGTACGATTTCACTACCAGCGGTTCAGGGAAAATTAATTAGTTATGCTTAGCAAAGGTTACATAAATATGCACATATATATTACACACACACACACACACACACACACACACACACACACACACACACACACATATATATATATATATATATATATATATATATATATATATATATATATATATATATATATATATATATATATATATGCTGTCAATGGACTGAACCAGGGCATGTGAAGCGTCTGGGGTAAACCATGGAAAGTTCTGTGGGGCCTGGATGTGGAAAGAGAGCAGTGGTTTCGGTGCATTATTACATGACAGCTAGAGACTGAGTGTGAACGAATGGGGCCCTTGGTGTCTTTTCCTAGCGCTACCTCGCACACATGAGGGGGGAGGGGGTTGTTATTCCATGTGTGGCGGGGTGGCGATGGGAACAAATAAAGGCAGACAGTATGAATTATGTACATGTGTATAAATGTATATGTCTGTGTGTGTATATATATGTGTACATTGAGATGTATAGGTATGTATATTTGCGTGTGTGGACGTGTATGTATATACATGTGTATGTGGGCGGGTTGGGCCATTCTTTCGTCTGTTTCCTTGCGCTACCTCGCTAACGCGGGAGACAGCGACAAAGCAAAATAAATAAATGAAAATAAATAATATATATATATATATATATATATATATATATATATATATATATATATATATATATATATATATATATATTCCTATGAGTCCACGGGGAAAATGAAAAACAATAAGTTCCCAAGTGCACTTTCGTGTAATAATCACATCACCAGGGGAGACACAAGAGAGAAATATAACAGTCAGTTGATATACATCGAAGAGAGGAAGCTAGGACGCCATTTGGTAAACATGTGATTGTCCAAAACATACAACGAGCGTTCATACAACTTATCGTTTTACAAATCTTATCAACAATAAAGTTATCTAATTTGTATAGACCATCACTTATGTTAAGATTATAATTCTTTGTGGATTTAATAATAGAAGATTCAATGATGTTTCTCTTGGAAATAGAGTTAGAGTTAATAACTGAGATGGCGTTACTCTAGTCAATACAATAATCATAGTTCTTAACGTGATTAAACAAGTCATTTGCTTCTTGTCCCGTTCTTATACTATATCTATGTTGCTTAAGTCTAACAGAAAGATCCTTAACAGTCTGACCAACATAAAATTTATCAGTTTCCACAAGGCACTTTACAAATGCATCCAAGAGAATTTTCTGGTGAATTCCTGATTAAGGTATTCTTTATAGTATTATTGTTGCTAAAGGCAACATTTACATTAAAGGATTTAAGCAACATGGGAAGCAAAGTGAAATTATTATTAAAAGGGAGAACTAAAAGATTCTTGGTGTCGATGGGAGGTTTGGGCTCAACTCTATAAAATGATTTCTTTGCTAACTTAAGGGATTTATCAATGAAAGATCTAGGGTACTTTAACTTAGATCCAATAGAATATATCTTCTGAAACTCATTATCAATAAACTCTGGACTGCAAATACGTAATGCCCTAAGGAACATACATTGAAATGATGATAATCTAACTCTGTCATGTTGAGATGAGTAATAATGGATATATGAGCATACATTGGCGGGTTTTCTGTATATGCTAAACTTAAACTTGTTTCCTTGTCTACGGATCATGCAATCTAAAAATGGTAACATACCATTATTTTCATTTTCTACAGTAAATTTGATGGAAAGTACTAAATTGTTAAGTAAGGGGAGAAATATTTGTAAATTTTCATTTGTTGGCCAAACACAAAGAACATCATCTACATAGCTAAACCAAATTGAATTCGAAGGTAAGATATCCTTTAGTAATTTTGTTTCAAAATATTCCATATAAAGATTACTTAGTACAGGTGAAAGAGGGTTACCCATTGCCATACCAAATTTTTGAGCATAATAATCTCCATTAAATTGAAATCTACAGTCCTTTATACACAATTTTATCAGTTCAATGAAATTAGACTTTGAAACAGGTAAATGAATATCATCCAAGACATCAAATAGATATTCTAAAAGGTCATCAACTGGAACGTAGTGAAAAGTGAGAAAACATCAAAGCTACCTAGTTTGAAATCAAAATTAACATTGACATTGGACAATCACATTTTACCAAATGGCGTCCTAGCTTCGTCTCTTCGATGTATATCAACTGACAGTTATATTTCTCTCTTGTGTCTCCCCTGATGATGTGATTATTAAACGAAAGTGCACTTGGGAACTTATCGTGTTTCATTTTCCCCGTGGACTCATAGGAATATCTTGATCACGCGCAAAATTGTGATCCTTTCCAATATACATATATATATAAATATATATATATATATATATATATATATATATATATATATATATATATATATATATATATATATATATATATATATATATATATATCTCGTACAAAGGCAAAGGGGATAAGAGTGAGTGCTCAAATTACAGAGGTATAAGTTTGTTGAGTATTCCTGGTAAATTATATGGGAGGGTATTGATTGAGAGGGTGAAGGCATGTAAAGAGCATCAGATTGGGGAAGAGCAGTGTGGTTTCAGAAGTGGTAGAGGATGTGTGGATCAGGTGTTTGCTTTGAAGAATGTATGTGAGAAATACTTAGAAAAGCAAATGGATTTGTATGTAGCATTTATGGATCTGGAGAAAGCATATGATAGAGTTGATAGAGATGCTCTGTGGAAGGTATTAAGAATATATGGTGTGGGAGGCAAGTTGTTAGAAGCAGTGAAAAGTTTTTATCGAGGATGTAAGGCATGTGTACGTGTAGGAAGAGAGGAAAGTGATTGGTTCTCAGTGAATGTAGGTTTGCGGCAGGGGTGTGTGATGTCTCCATGGTTGTTTAATTTGTTTATGGATGGGGTTGTTAGGAAGGTGAATGCAAGAGTTTTGGAAAGAGGGGCAAGTATGAAGTCTGTTGTGGATGAGAGAGCTTGGGAAGTGAATCAGTTGTTGTTCGCTGATGATACAGCGCTGGTCTCTGATTCATGTGAGAAACTGCAGAAGCTGGTGACTGAGTTTGGTAAAGTGTGTGAAAGAAGAAAGTTAAGAGTAAATGTGAATAAGAGCAAGGTTATTAGGTACAGTAGGGTTGTGGGTCAAGTCAATTGGGAGGTAAGTTTGAATGGAGAAAAACTGGAGGAAGTAAAGTGTTTTAGATATCTGGGAGTGGATCTGGCAGCGGATGGAACCATGGAAGCGGAAGTGAATCATAGGGTGGGGGAGGGGGCGAAAATCCTGGGAGCCTTGAAGAGTGTGTGGAAGTCGAGAACATTATCTCGTAAAGCAAAAATGGGTATGTTTGAAGGAATAGTGGTTCCAACAATGTTGTATGGTTGCGAGGCGTGGGCTATGGATAGAGTTATGCGCAGGAGGGTGGATGTGCTGGAAATGAGATGTTTGAGGACAATGTGTGGTGTGAGGTGGTTTGATCGAGTAAGTAATGTAAGGGTAAGAGAGATGTGTGGAAATAAAAAGAGCGTAGTTGAGAGAGCAGAAGAGGGTGTTTTGAAATGGTTTGGGCACATGGAGAGAATGAGTGAGGAAAGATTGACCAAGAGGATATATGTGTCGGAGGTGGAGGGAACGAGAAGTGGGAGACCAAATTGGAGGTGGAAAGATGGAGTGAAAAAGATTTTGTGTGATCGGGGCCTGAACATGCAGGAGGGTGAAAGGAGGGCAAGGAATAGAGTGAATTGGATCGATGTGGTATACCGGGGTTGACTTGCTGTCAGTGGATTGAATCATGGCATGTGAAGCGTCTGGGGTAAACCATGGAAAGTTGTGTGGGGCCTGGATGTGGAAAGGGAGCTGTGGTTTCGGGCATTATTGCATGACAGCTAGAGACTGACTGTGAACGAATGGGGCCTTTGTTGTCTTTTCCTAGTGCTACCTCGCACACATGAGGGGGAAGGGGGATGGTATTCCATGTGTGGCGAGGTGGCGATGGGAATGAAAAAAGGCAGACAGTGTGAATTGTGTGCATGGGTATATATGTATGTGTCTGTGTGTGTATATATATGTGCACATTGAGATGTATAGGTATGTATATTTGCGTGTGTGGACGTGTATGTATATACATTGTGTATGGGGGTGGGTTGGGCCATTTCTTTCGTCTGTTTCCTTGCGCTACCTCGCAAACGCGGGAGACAGCGACAAAGCAAAATAAATAAATAAATAAAATATATATATATATATATATATATATATATATATATATATATATATATATATATATATATATATACTATCCCTGGGGATAGGGGAGAAAGAATACTTCCTACGTATTCCCTGTGTGTCGTGGAAGGCGAATAAAAGGGGAGGTAGCGGGGGGTTGGAAATCCTCCCCTCTCGTTTTTTTTTTTTTCATTTTCCAAAAGAAGGAACAGAGAAGGGGGCCAGGTGAGGATATTCCCTCAAAGGCCCAGTCCTCTGTTCTTAATGCTACCTCGCTAACACGGGAAATGGCGAATAGTTTGAAAAAAGAAATATATATATATATATATATATATATATATATATATATATATATATATATATATATATACTTATTTATTTATATTTTGCTTTGTCGCTGTATCCCGCGTTTGCGAGGTAGCGCAAGGAAACAGACGAAAGAAATGGCCCAACCCACCCCCATACACAATGTATATACATACACGTCCACACACGCAAATATACATACCTATACATCTCAATATACACATATATATACACACACAGACACATACATATATGCCCATGCACACAATTCACACTGTCTGCCTTTATTCATTCCCATCGCCACCTCGCCACACATGTAATACCATCCCCCTCCCCCCTTATGTGTGCGAGGTAGCACTAGGAAAAGACAACAAAGGCCTCATTCGTTCACACACAGTCTCTAGCTGTCATGCAATAATGCCCGAAACCACAGCTCCCTTTCCACATCCAGGCCCCACAGAACTTTCCATGGTTTACCCCAGACGCCTCACATGCCCTGATTCAATCCACTGACAGCACGTCAACCCCGGTATATATATATATATATATATATATATATATATATATATATATATATATATATATATATATATATATATGTGGAAGGTATTAAGAATATATGGTGTGGGAGGCAAGTTGTTAGAAGCAGTGAAAAGTTTTTATCGAGGATGTAAGGCATGTGTACGTGTAGGAAGAGAGGAAAGTGATTGGTTCTCAGTGAATGTAGGTTTGCGGCAGGGGTGTGTGACGTCTCCATGGTTGTTTAATTTGTTTATGGATGGGGTTGTTAGGGAGGTGAATGCAAGAGTTTTGGAAAGAGGGGCAAGTATGCAGTCTGTTGTGGATGAGAGAGCTTGGGAAGTGAGTCAGTTGTTACTCGCTGATGATACAGCGCTGGTGGCTGATTCATGTAAGAAACTGCAGAAGCTGGGGACTGAGTTTGGTAAAGTGTGTGAAAGAAGAAAGTTAAGAGTAAATGTGAATAAGAGCAAGGTTATTAGGTACAGTAGGGTTGAGGGTCAAGTCAACTGGAAGGTAAGTTTGAATGGAGAAAAGCTGGAGGAAGTAAAGTGTTTTAGATATCTGGGAGTGGATCTGGCAGCGGATGGAACCATGGAAGCGGAAGTGAATCATACGGTGGGGGAGGGGGGGAAAATTCTGGGAGCCTTGAAGAATGCTTGGAAGTCGAGAACATTATCTCGGAAAGCAAAAATGGGTATGTTTGAAGGAATAGTGGTTCCAACAATGTTGTATGGTTGCGAGGCGTGGGCTATGGATAGAGTTGTGCGCAAGAGGGTGGATGTGCTGGAAATGAGATGTTTGAGGACAATATGTGGTATGAGGTGGTTTGATCGAGTAAGTAATGTAAGGGTGAGAGAGATGTGTGGAAATAAAAAGAGTGTGGTTGAGAGAGCACAAGAGGGTGTTTTGAAATGGTTTGGTCAAATGGAGAGAATGAGTGGGGAAAGATTGACCAAGAGGATATATGTGTCAGAGGTGGAGGGAACGAGAAGTGGGAGACCAAATTGGAGGTAGTGAGATGGAGTGAAAAAGATTTTGAGTGATCGGGGCCTGAACATGCAGGAGGGTGAAAGGCGTGCAAGGAACAGAGTGAATATACCCGGGTCGACGTACTGTCAATGGATTGAACCTGGGCATGTGAAGCGTCTGGGGTAAACCATGCAAAGTGTGTGGGGCGTGGATGTGGAAAGGCAGCAGTGGATTCGGTGCATTATTACATGACAGCTAGAGGACTTGAGTGTGAACGAATGGGGCCTTTGGTGTCTTTCCTAGCGCTACCTCGCACACATGATGGGGAAGGGGGTTGTTATTCATGTGTGGCGAGGTGGCGATGGGAACAAATAAAGGCAGACAGTATGAATTATGTACATGTGTATATATGTATGTCTGTGTGTGTATATATATATGTACATTGAGATGTATAGGTATGTATATTGTGCGTGTGTGGACGTGTATGTATATACATGTGTATGTGGGCGGGTTGGGCCATTTCTTTAGTCTGTTTCCTTGCGCTACCTCGCTAACGCGGGAGACAGCGACAAAGCAAATAAATAAATAAATATATATATATATATATATATATATATATATAATATATATATATATATATATATATATATAATATATATATATATATTATCCCTGGGGATAGGGGAGAAGAATACTCCCACGTATTCCCTGCGTGTCGTAGAAGGCGACTAAAAGGGGAGGGAGCGGGGGCTGGAAATCCTCCTCTCTCGTTTTTTTTTTTTTTTGAATTTTCCAAAAGAAGGAACAGAGAAGGGGGCCAGGTGAGGATATTCCCTCAAAGGCCCAGTCCTCAGTTCTTAACGCTACCTCGCTAATGCGGGAAATGGCGAATAGTTTGAAAGAAAAGAAAAAAAGATATATATATATATATATATATATATAATATATATATAATATATATAATATATATATATATATATATATATAATATATATATCTTTGGTCGAGGTGGTGTGCAAAGTGAGAGGGTTAGGAAAATGATTTGGTAAACAAAGAAGAGGTAGTAAAAGCTTTGCGGAAGATGAAAGCCGGCAAGGCAGCAGTTTGGATGGTATTGCAGTGGAATTTATTAAAAAAGGGGGTGACTGTATTGTTGACTGGTTGGTAAGGTTATTTAATGTATGTATGACTCACGGTGAGGTGCCTGAGGATTGGCGGAATGCGTGCATAGTGCCATTGTACAAAGGCAAAGGAGATAAGAGTGAGTGCTCAAATTACAGAGGTATAAGTTTGTTGAGTATTCCTGGTAAATCATATGGGAGGGTATTGATTGAGAGGGTGAAGGTATGTACAGAGCATCAGATTGGGGAAGAGCAGTGTGGTTTCAGAAGTGGTAGAAGATGTGTGGATCAGGTGTTTGCTTTGAAGAATGTATGTGAGAAATACCAGAAAAGCAAATGGATTTGTATGTAGCATTTATGGATCTGGAGAAGGCATATGATAGAGTTGATAGAGATGCTCTGTGGAAGGTATTAAGAATATATGGTGTGGGAGGCAAGTTGTTAGAAGCAGTGAAAAGTTTTTATCGAGGATGTAAGGCATGTGTACGTGTAGGAAGAGAGGAAAGTGATTGGTTCTCAGTGAATGTAGGTTTGCGGCAGGGGTGTGTGATGTCTCCATGGTTGTTTAATTTGTTTATGGATGGGGTTGTTAGGGAGGTGAATGCAAGAGTTTTGGAAAGAGGGGCAAGTATGCAGTCTGTTGTGGATGAGAGAGCTTGGGAAGTGAGTCAGTTGTTACTCGCTGATGATACAGCGCTGGTGGCTGATTCATGTAAGAAACTGCAGAAGCTGGGGACTGAGTTTGGTAAAGTGTGTGAAAGAAGAAAGTTAAGAGTAAATGTGAATAAGAGCAAGGTTATTAGGTACAGTAGGGTTGAGGGTCAAGTCAACTGGAAGGTAAGTTTGAATGGAGAAAAGCTGGAGGAAGTAAAGTGTTTTAGATATCTGGGAGTGGATCTGGCAGCGGATGGAACCATGGAAGCGGAAGTGAATCATACGGTGGGGGAGGGGGGGAAAATTCTGGGAGCCTTGAAGAATGCTTGGAAGTCGAGAACATTATCTCGGAAAGCAAAAATGGGTATGTTTGAAGGAATAGTGGTTCCAACAATGTTGTATGGTTGCGAGGCGTGGGCTATGGATAGAGTTGTGCGCAAGAGGGTGGATGTGCTGGAAATGAGATGTTTGAGGACAATATGTGGTATGAGGTGGTTTGATCGAGTAAGTAATGTAAGGGTGAGAGAGATGTGTGGAAATAAAAAGAGTGTGGTTGAGAGAGCACAAGAGGGTGTTTTGAAATGGTTTGGTCAAATGGAGAGAATGAGTGGGGAAAGATTGACCAAGAGGATATATGTGTCAGAGGTGGAGGGAACGAGAAGTGGGAGACCAAATTGGAGGTAGTGAGATGGAGTGAAAAAGATTTTGAGTGATCGGGGCCTGAACATGCAGGAGGGTGAAAGGCGTGCAAGGAACAGAGTGAATATACCCGGGTCGACGTACTGTCAATGGATTGAACCTGGGCATGTGAAGCGTCTGGGGTAAACCATGCAAAGTGTGTGGGGCGTGGATGTGGAAAGGCAGCAGTGGATTCGGTGCATTATTACATGACAGCTAGAGACTGAGTGTGAACGAATGGGGCCTTTGGTGTCTTTCCTAGCGCTACCTCGCACACATGATGGGGAAGGGGGTTGTTATTCCATGTGTGGCGAGGTGGCGATGGGAACAAATAAAGGCAGACAGTATGAATTATGTACATGTGTATATATGTATGTCTGTGTGTGTATATATATATGTACATTGAGATGTATAGGTATGTATATTGTGCGTGTGTGGACGTGTATGTATATACATGTGTATGTGGGCGGGTTGGGCCATTCTTTCGTCTGTTTCCTTGCGCTACCTCGCTAACGCGGGAGACAGCGACAAAGCAAATAAATAAATAAATATATATATATATATATATATATATATATATATATATATATATATATATATATTATCCCTGGGGATAGGGGAGAAAGAATACTTCCCACGTATTCCCTGCGTGTCGTAGAAGGCGACTAAAAGGGGAGGGAGCGGGGGCTGGAAATCCTCCTCTCTCGTTTTTTTTTTTTTTGAATTTTCCAAAAGAAGGAACAGAGAAGGGGGCCAGGTGAGGATATTCCCTCAAAGGCCCAGTCCTCAGTTCTTAACGCTACCTCGCTAATGCGGGAAATGGCGAATAGTTTGAAAGAAAAGAAAAAAAGATATATATATATATATATATATATATATATATATATATATATATATATATATATATATATATATATATATATATATATCTTTGGTCGAGGTGGTGTGCAAAGCGAGAGGGTTAGGGAAAATGATTTGGTAAACAAAGAAGAGGTAGTAAAAGCTTTGCGGAAGATGAAAGCCGGCAAGGCAGCAGGTTTGGATGGTATTGCAGTGGAATTTATTAAAAAAGGGGGTGACTGTATTGTTGACTGGTTGGTAAGGTTATTTAATGTATGTATGACTCACGGTGAGGTGCCTGAGGATTGGCGGAATGCGTGCATAGTGCCATTGTACAAAGGCAAAGGAGATAAGAGTGAGTGCTCAAATTACAGAGGTATAAGTTTGTTGAGTATTCCTGGTAAATCATATGGGAGGGTATTGATTGAGAGGGTGAAGGTATGTACAGAGCATCAGATTGGGGAAGAGCAGTGTGGTTTCAGAAGTGGTAGAAGATGTGTGGATCAGGTGTTTGCTTTGAAGAATGTATGTGAGAAATACTCAGAAAAGCAAATGGATTTGTATGTAGCATTTATGGATCTGGAGAAGGCATATGATAGAGTTGATAGAGATGCTCTGTGGAAGGTATTAAGAATATATGGTGTGGGAGGCAAGTTGTTAGAAGCAGTGAAAAGTTTTTATCGAGGATGTAAGGCATGTGTACGTGTAGGAAGAGAGGAAAGTGATTGGTTCTCAGTGAATGTAGGTTTGCGGCAGGGGTGTGTGATGTCTCCATGGTTGTTTAATTTGTTTATGGATGGGGTTGTTAGGGAGGTGAATGCAAGAGTTTTGGAAAGAGGGGCAAGTATGAAGTCTGTTGGGGATGAGAGAGCTTGGGAAGTGAGTCAGTTGTTGTTCGCTGTTGATACAGCGCTGGTGGCTGATTCATGTGAGAAACTGCAGAAGCTGGTGACTGAGTTTGGTAAAGTGTGTGAAAGAAGAAAGTTAAGAGTAAATGTGAATAAGAGCAAGGTTATTAGGTACACTAGGGTTGAGGGTCAAGTCAATTGGGAGGTGAGTTTGAATGGAGAAAAACTGGAGGAAGTGAAGTGTTTTAGATATCTGGGAGTGGATCTGGCAGCGGATGGAACCATGGAAGCGGAAGTGGATCATAGGGTGGGGGAGGGGGCGAAAATTCTGGGAGCCTTGAAGAATGTGTGGAAGTCGAGAACATTATCTCGGAAAGCAAAAATGGGTATGTTTCAAGGAATAGTGGTTCCAACAATGTTGTATGGTTGCGAGGCGTGGGCCATGGATAGAGTTGTGCGCAGGAGGATGGATGTGCTGGAAATGAGATGTTTGAGGACAATGTGTGGTGTGAGGTGGTTTGATCGAGTAAGTAACGTAAGGGTAAGAGAGATGTGTGGAAATAAAAAGAGCGTGGTTGAGAGAGCAGAAGAGGGTGTTTTGAAATGGTTTGGGCACATGGAGAGAATGAGTGAGGAAAGATTGACCAAGAGGATATATGTGTCGGAGGTGGAGGGAACGAGGAGAAGAGGGAGACCAAATTGGAGGTGGAAAGATGGAGTGAAAAAGATTTTGTGTGATCGGGGCCTGAACATGCAGGAGGGTGAAAGGAGGGCAAGGAGTAGAGTGAATTGGAGCGATGTGGTATACCGGGGTTGACGTGCTGTCAGTGGATTGAATCGGGGCATGTGAAGCGTCTGGGGTAACCATGGAAAGCTGTGTAGGTATGTATATTTGCGTGTGTGGACGTATGTATATACATGTGTATGGGGGTGGGTTGGGCCATTTCTTTCGTCTGTTTCCTTGCGCTAGCTCGCAAACGCGGGAGACAGCGACAAAGCAAAAAAAAAAAAAAAAAAAAATAATATATGAGTGTGTGTGTGTGTGTGTGTGTGTGTTTGTGTGTGTCTGCGTGTCTGTCTGTCTGTCCTTCTGTCTGTCTGTCTGTTCGGTATGTGAGCCCCAGTCCTAACGCAGCCATCCCTTCTATCAGGCAGGAGGGTTGTGTTCCTGAAGTTAGCAAAAGGAAGGGAGAGTAAAGAGAGAACAGATGATAACCAGTGTTGTCACATCTGTCTAACCCTTTACGATAGTTTAGTATTGTTGACGTACTGTTGTTATTGTTTTATTGGGAATGTTGTAACGTGGAAGTAAGCATATACATCTTTACTGGAGCCGCTATATGAGGGGAGGTGACCTGACGTGGTGACACAAGCTGTGGCACCAGCGCGGTGGTTTGGTGGGTGTCAGGGGTCGTGAGGTCAAGTGTAGGATGCTGGCAACACCGCCCCCCCCCCCCCCACCTCTCCGCGGGGAAGATATGCCAATTATGGGTACACTTGTAAGATCTTTTAGCTTTAATAAGCAAATTATCATATTATAAGAATAATGTAAGTGAATGAGTGCGTAAGGTCATCCATAGCATATATCATAATAAGTTAACCACAAAGATAAAGTGTTAAGCTCATAAAGTACATAAGATTATCCATAGCAGGTCCCATATAGGATTAGGCTAAGTATGAGATATGATATGTACGGCACTCAAACATGAAAACACAGTGAGAAAGTGTCAGTTAATAACGTAAATGAATATGCATCGAGCGTGGAAAATTGAAGGAGTGAAATAGTAAAGTGCTTAACTAAGAGAAGTGAATCAACACTCTTGAGCATGTAGCACTCCTCAGGACAGAGACGAGGGATCTTTCCAGGCAGTTTCCCAGGAGCGTTGCGGACAGGAACCTGAACGTTCTTACCACCAGGTCCTAAGACTACTTGTTTAACCCAGGGAGCGGAAGAAGCGGAGGGGATAATAGATTCGTAATTATCCCGGTGGGTCATACCTTACACCGTCGTTGAAGGAAGTTCAGTGTGGCTCATACCTTGTATGGGTAATGAGCCAATGGTATGTCTACAGGGACACACACGGCCTGTATTTTGAACAGGATTCCAGCTGGGGAGAGAGTCTTAGTGATGCGAAGACCGAGCATTTGGACTTCACAAAGGACATACAAAGGGGGTGCTTGACCACGATCGCGGTACGATGCTACCACGTGCAACGCATGTACCGACCGACATGACCCGGAAGACGGGGTCGCGGACACACTCACGCACAGAGACCCGGCGGCAGTCCACTAATAATCCACAGCTAAGATCATATGTTAAAGACATGCGTAACAAGTTGATGTTCCCTTAAGTGAACTTTGAGCACCGGAGACCTGAGGCGAAGCCGCCTGTCATTATCATGCTATACGACAGAAAGTACAGCAGACAGTTCGTTTTGCCATGTCAATAGGTTTAGTGTATTTCCTATAATTTTTCCTTTGCCCATCAGCCCTATACTGCAAGAGTTACCTCACTTATATTTATTGATAAGATGTCAGAGCATCTATACTTTTGTGCTATAACTCCATAGGTCATCATTGGTAAACAAGTTAGGTGCCTTTCCCATAATTCCCATTTTTCCTATCGGTTTCGTATTGTACAAACACGAGTAATATTGACGTCAATATGTTGACAGGAGGCCAACCCCAACGTTTGATACGTGGTTTAGCATCTTTACCCACGCATGATGACCGACTATGTTGGCAATGTCGCAACTGCTTATACTTTAAGATGCTCTAAAGAGTTTTCCATGTGTACCTTTCAATGTCATGTTTTTTGGACTCGTCATTTTATTCAAGTACTATATATCAAGAGGTTATAAGCATTTCCAGCGCTGGATCATCAGCGAACAACAAATGACTCACTTCCCAAACACTCATTCACAACGGACTGCATACTTGTCCCTCTCTCCAAAACTTGCATTCACCTCCCTAACCACCCCATCCGTAAACAAATTAAGCAACCATGGAGACATCTCGCACCCCTGCCGCACACAGACATTCATTAGGAATCAATTACTTTCCTCTCTCCCTACTCGTGCACATGACTTACATCCTTGGTAAGATCTTTTCACTGCTTCCAGCAACTTACCTCCCACATCATATACTCTTAAAACCTTCCACAACGCATCTCTAACCACCTTAACATACGCCTTCTCCTGATCCATAAATGCAACATACAAATCCATCTTTTTTTCTAAGTATTTCTCACATACATTCTTCAAAGCAAACACCTGATCCACACATCCTCTACCACTTCTGAAACCACACTGCTCTTCTCCAATTTGATGCTCGGTACGTGCCTTTGCCGTCTCAATCAATACCCTCCCATGTAATTTCCCAGGAATACTGAACAGACTTATACCTCTGTAATCTGAAAACTCACCTTTATCCCCTTTGCCTTTGTACACTGGCACTATGCATGCATTCCGCCAATCTTAAGGCACTTTACCATGATCCACTCATACACTGAATAACCTTACCAACCAATCAACAACACAGTCACCCCTTTTTTTATAAATTCCACTGCAAAACCATCCAAACCTGCCTCCTTGCGGGTATTCATCTTCCGCAAAGCTTTCACTACCTCTTATCTGATCGCCAAAAACCATTCTCCCTAACCCTCAAACTTCGCACACCACCCCCGACCAAAACGCTGTATATCAGCCACTCTGTCTTCAAACACATTCAACAAACCTTCAGAATATTCACTCCTCATTTCATCACTATCTGTTATCACCTCCCCATTATCCCCCTTCACCGATGTTCCCATTTGTTCTCTTGTCTTATGCACTTTATTTACCTCCTTCCAAAACATATTTTTATTCTCCCTAAAATTTCATGATACTCTCCCACCCCAACTCTCATTTGCCTTCTTTTTCACCTCTTGTACCTTACTGTTGACCTCCTGCCGCTTTCTTTCATACATCTCCCAATCATTTGCCACTACTTCCCTGCAAAAATCGTCCAAATGCCTCTCTCTTCTCTTTCACTAACAATCTTACTTCTTCATCCCACCATTCACTACCCTTTCTAATCAGCCCACCCCCCACCTTTCTTATGCCACATGCATCTTTTGCGCAAGCCATCACTGCTTCCCTAAATACATCCCATTCCTCACCGACTTCCCTTATGTCATTTGCTCTCACCTTTTGCTATTCCGCACTCAATCTCTCCTGGTACTTCCTCACACAAGTCTCCTTTCCAAGCTCACCCACTCTAACCAATCTATTCTCGCCAACATTCTCTCTTCTTTTATGAAAACCTCTGCAAATCTTCACCTTCGCCTCCACAAGCTGCCTCTCATCACATTAACAACAAAAAGTCTCTCTTTTACACGCCTATCAATTAATACATAACCCAATAACACCCTCTACCCATCTCTCCTAACCACACGCGTATACTTATGTATTCTTTTTAAACCATGTATTCCCTATCACCAGTCCTTTTTCAGCACACTTACTTTGTGTGCAATATGCACTTCAGAGACACTGAACGTATAGGACGAGTAACTGAGTAAATAACATGTACAGTACAGTGGGGACAATACAAATGAAAAAAATCAGAAAAAAACACGATAATGGTAATATGGACAATAGTAAAAAATTCAGATCAAAATCAAAACATAACGTGGATTTCTGTGAAGAATTTCAGCGATATATCCATCTTAAAGCTTTTCTCATAAAATGTATGAACAGTTCTGTTGGTTTTATATATATATATATATATATATATATATATATATATATATATATATATATATATATATATACATACATACATATATATATATATATATCCCTGGGGAGAAAGAATACTTCCCATGTATTCCCTGCGTGTCGTAGAAGGCGGCTAAAAGAGGAGGGAACGGGAGGGGGGGGGATATCCTTTCCTCCCGTTTTCAATTTTCCAAAAGAAGGAAGAGAGAAGGGGGCCAAGCAAAGATATCTCCTCTAAGACTCAATCCTTTGCCCTTAATGTGCCTCGCTAATGCGGGATATGGCAAATATATGAATATATATATATATATATATTCATTTATTTTGCTTTGTCGCTGTCTCCCGCGTTTCCGAGGTAGCGCAAGAAAACAGACGAAAGAAATGGCCCAACCCACCCCCATACACAATGTATATACATACACGTCCACACACGCAAATATACATACCTATACACCTCAATGTACACATATATATACACACACAGACACATACATATATACCCATGCACACAATTCACACTGTCTACCTTTATTCATTCCCATCGCCACCTCGCCACACATGGAATACCATCCCCCTCCCCCCTCATGTGTGCGAGGTAGCACTAGGAAAAGACAACAAAGGCCCCATTCGTTTACACTCGGTCTCTAGCCGTCATGCAATAATGCCCGAAACCACAGCTCCCTTTCCACATCCAAGCCCCACACAAATTTCCATGGTTTACCCTAGACGCTTCACATGCCCTGATTCAATCCACTGACAGCACGTCAACCCCGGTATACCACATCGATCCAATTCACTCTATTCCTTGCCCGCCTTTCACCCTCCTGCATGTTCAGGCCCCGATCACACAAAATCTTTTTCACTCCATCTTTCCACCTCCAATTTGGTCTCCCACTTCTCCTCTTTCCCTCCACCTCCGACACATATACCCTCTTGGTCAATCTTTCCTCACTCATTCTCTCCATGAGCCCAAACCATTTCATAACACCCTCTTCTGCTCTCTCAACCACACTCTTTTTATTTCCACACATCTCTCTTACCCTTACATTACTTACTCGATCAAACCACCTCACACCACACATTGTCCTCAAACATCTCATTTCCAGCACATCCACCCTCCTGCGCACAACTCTATCCATAGCCCACGCCTCGCAACCATACAACATTGTTGGAACCACTATTCCTTCAAACATATCCATTTTTGCTTTCCGAGATAATGTTCTCGACTTCCACACATTCTTCAAGGCTCCCAGGATTTTCGCCCCCTCCCCCACCCTATGATTCACTTTCGCTTCCATGGTTCCATCCGCTGCAAGATCCACTCCCACATATCTAAAACACTTTACTTCCTCCAGTTTTTCTCCATTCAAACTTACCTCCCAATTGACTTGACCCTCAACCCTACTGTACTTAATAACCTTGCTCTTATTCACATTTACTCTTAACTTTCTTCTTTCACACACTTTACCAAACTCAGTCACCAGCTTCTGCAGTTTCTCACATGAATCAGCCACCAGCGCTGTATCATCAGCGAACAACAACTGACTCGCTTCCCAAGCTCTCTCATCCACAACAGACTTCATACTTGCCCCTCTTTCCAAAACTCTTGCATTCACCTCTCTAACAACCCCATCCATAAACAAATTAAACAACCATGGAGACATCACACACCCCTGCCGCAAACCTACATTCACTGAGAACCAATCACTTTCCTCTCTTCCTACACGTACACATGCCTTACATCCTCGATAAAAACTTTTCACTGCTTCTAACAACTTGCCTCCCACACCATATATTCTTGATACCTTCCATAGAGCATCTCTATCAACTCTATCATATGCCTTCTCCAGATCTATAAATGCTACATACAAATCCATTAGCTTTTCTAAGTATTTCTCACATACATTCTTCAAAGCAAACACCTGATCCACACATCCTCTACCACTTCTGAAACCACACTGCTCTTCCCCAATCTGATGCTCTGTACATGCCTTCACCCTCTCAATCAATACCCTCCCATATAATTTACCAGGAATACTCAACAAACTTATACCTCTGTAATTTGAGCACTCACTCTTATCCCCTTTGCCCTTGTACAATGGCACTATGCACGCATTCCATAATCCTCAGGCACCTCACCATGAGTCATACATACATTAAATAACCTTACCAACCAGTCAACAATACAGTCACCCCCTTTCTTAATAAATTCCACTGCAATACCATCCAATATATATATATATATATATATATATATATATATATATATATATATATATATATATATATATATATATATATATATATATATATATATATATATATATATTACTATGTGTCCACGTGGACTCATAGGAATATCTTGATCAAGCGCAAAATTGTGATCCTTTCCAATATACATACATACATATATATATATATATATATATATATATATATATATATATATATATATATATATATATATATATATATATATACGGCTCCTTTGATGTATGCACCTATTTAAAAGCAAGCATTGTAATATACGACTTCCTTACAATACATGGTACAGTGGCAATACGTGTGATGAAACACGAGGGGATAGAGGGAAAGAAATGGAAATTACATAAAAAGAACTTACATTTGAATCTAATGGGTAAGATGATAATAAGAGTCCTCGTGTTACCCAGGACATCCTTCTATAATTTCCCAGCAGCCTGAAGCTGCGCTACGTTCAGAAGCAGGGAAAAGTGGAATACTTTCGAATGCGAAGTTCTTTGACGAAAATGTACTCCCAGTTCTACACCAGTGAAAAACAGAAACACACACAGACACACACAATCATACACAAACACACACACACACACACACAATACAGTATGACAAAACATCGAAACTCTTACCATTGCTCAGGACAAAAGAGGGCAGCCAACAGTACCTGAAAAAGAAGACAGGGTCTAAATAGGCAGGAGATTAAACCAAGACAACATATCAAGCTGCAGCAGCGAGGAAGAAAACGCTAGACCTACAGTATTAAGAAATATATGTGTATATTAGACATGTATAAAACATACGCAGTGTCCACAATTACACCACCAACAAGAAGTAAAAACAATGAATATATTAACAAGCAACTTGAACTAAGAAACTTTTGTGAGGCAGTGAAATACGAAAAGTGAGACTTGTGGCCTATATTACCGTAATGTATATCTCCCCTTCATCCTTAGTGTACGACTCTCCCTTGACCCGTGACGGAGGCCTCTTCCATGATCCAGTATGTACGCCTCTCCCTAGACCTGTGATGTATACTCGCCCCTGATGTACTCTCTCTCTCTCTCTCTCTCTCTCTCTCTCTCTCTCTCTCTCTCTCTCTCTCTCTCTCTCTCTCTCTCTCTCTCTCCCTATCTATCTAGTAGGTGGCAGACAGCCACCAACCATGATGTATATCACCAGTAACCGTAAGGGTATAGGGAAGGTTAGCGTCAGCTGTGCAGCAAGCCAGAACTTCAGTGGCTGTCATATGCCACTCCTATGGCCCAGGTCGCATGTTTTATCCTTTTAATTCACCCACACGCGGGCAGTTGACTTTCAGCCCATATAGCGTACAATCTCTCCTTCTCTTGTATAACACACGACAGCACGTAACTCGCACGATTCGTTCCCCGTAACTATAATTTCTATGGAGTGAGCATTGCGCTAGCACTATCTTTCCGACAACATGTCGTCGTTTGTATTGGTCAGTAAGTACACTCTCCCTCGCGAGCAAGCAACCATCGAAAAGGGATGACAGCTTCCTTGTCTGGAAGCTCAATGACGGCAGGACAGAACCAGGTCGTTGTCAATCCCCGCTTCCTCAGCCACACACAGGCGGCTAATATTTAGTCTACAGACACCGCCTTTTCATCTCACACAATATACTAGACAACACGCAGCTCACATGACGCTTCACCACGTTTCTCTGCCGTAAGCGCCACATGTTTGCTCTGCCTTTTGGCAAAATCTGGTCGTAGGTAATGCTGAGTAGGTGGATTTTCTCTCTCTCACAAGTTATGGAGTTCTTTGTTCTTACACAATGATGTTTCGGAGCTGAGGGTCGACAGCTTCAACATTACCAGCTGTAAAGGTTCCCTACAGACACTTATCAATACAAGATCATTGTATAAAGTAAATAGAATGAAAATATTCAAGACGCCACTGACGGCGTTCACCAGTAGTAGGCACGAGGCAACCATGAATATGATTATAATTCTAAGTAACGAGAAAAAAACTATTTAGGCAGCAGCAGCAGCAGCAACTCCAACATCAAAAAAAATGTCTGGCATTAACTTCCCCATGAACAACAACCCTGGAACCAGCACCACCACTACCATCACCATCACCAACAACAACAACAACAACAATGATGACAACACCATCATTAAAAACAAGAACAATAACTCAGGCAGAAGTGGCACCACCACCACCAACTCCAACTGTGGCAGCACCACTACAACTACTACCACCACCACCACTACCACACCACCACAAACTACAACTGTGGCAGCACCACTACAACTACTACCACCACCACCACTACCACACCACCACAAACTACAACTGTGGCAGCACCACTACAACTACTACCACCACCACCACTACCACACCACCACCAACTCCAACTGTGGCAGCACCACTACAACTACTACCACCACACCACCACCAACTACAACTGTGGCAGCACCACTACAACTACTACCACCACACCACCACAAACTACAACTGTGGCAGCACCACTACAACTACTACCACCACCACCACTACCACACCACCACAAACTACAACTGTGGCAGCACCACTACAACTACTACCACCACCACCACCCACACACCACAAACTACAACTGTGGCAGCACCACTACAACTACTACCACCACCACCACTACCACACCACCACAAACTACAACTGTGGCAGCACCACTACAACTACTACCACCACCACTACCACCAACTACAACTGTGGCAGCACCACTACAACTACTACCACCACCACCACCACACCACCACAAACTACAACTGTGGCAGCACCACTACAACTACTACCACCACCACTACCACCAACTACAACTGTGGCAGCACCACTACAACTACTACCACCACCACCACCACACCACCACAAACTACAACTGTGGCAGCACCACTACAACTACTACCACCACCACTACCACCAACTACAACTGTGGCAGCACCACTACAACTACTACCACCACCACCACCACACCACCACAAACTACAACTGTGGCAGCACCACTACAACTACTACCACCACCACCACTACCACACCATCACAAACTACAACTGTGGCAGCACCACTACAACTACTACCACCACCACTACCACACCATCACAAACTACAACTGTGGCAGCACCACTACAACTACTACCACCACACCACCACCAACTACAACTGTGGCAGCACCACTACAACTACTACCACCACACCACCACAAACTACAACTGTGGCAGCACCACTACAACTACTACCACCACCACCACTACCACACCACCACAAACTACAACTGTGGCAGCACCACTACAACTACTACCACCACCACTACCACACCACCACAAACTACAACTGTGGCAGCACCATTACAACTACCACCACCACCACCACCACCACACCATCACAAACTACAACTGTGGCAGCACCACTACAACTACTACCACCACCACCACTACCACACCATCACAAACTACAACTGTGGCAGCACCACTACAACTACTACCACCACCACTACCACACCATCACAAACTACAACTGTGGCAGCACCACTACAACTACCACCACCACCACCACCACACCACCACAAACTACAACTGTGGCAGCACCATTACAACTACTACCACCACCACCACTACCACACCACCACAAACTACAACTGTGGCAGCACCACTACAACTACTACCACCACCACTACCACACCACCACAAACTACAACTGTGGCAGCACCACTACAACTACTACCACCACCACCACTACCACACCACCACAAACTACAACTGTGGCAGCACCACTACAACTACTACCACCACCACCACCACAAACTACAACTGTGGCAGCACCACTACAACTACTACCACCACCACTACCACACCACCACAAACTACAACTGTGGCAGCACCACTACAACTACCACCACTACCACCATCAACTACAACTCTAGCAGGATCATCACCACCATCTTCAACAACAACCCTAGCAGCAGCCCTGCCACCACCAGCAACAACAGGAGCCAAGAGAATAACCAATATCCGACGATCTCTTATTATCAAGAAATCTGGAACTTTAATTGCCAGTCCTTATCAGAAGTCGTTAGAACCATTAATTCTGCTGGTCAGACCCGTGGGTCTAGAATTCCATGCCACTAGAGAGGAATCGTAGTTACTGTTTATTTGTACAAGTGATCTCAACATTCTTCATTTCTATCCTTTTAATTGAACGATCTGACACCTACATACCACTACAATGCATTTAATACTTTTCTTATGTATTCAGTAGTTCTCGAAGGCAAAGAGAAGTATAACATTTGACTTTGGTTTCTGAACTTTAAAGTTGCCTTCGGTACCGTTAAACCGACCTGAAATTCAGGTAAAAAAAAAAAAGACAAATATGAAATGGTCAAACTTTGGTTTTGTTTAATGGCCTTACGGTATCCGGGAGCAGTATGGCCAACCGATGGATTTTATCAACATAAACTTGGGCCAATCAATGAGCACACTGAAAAAAAAAAATTGTAAAGGTATGTTTCAAGCAACATAAACAAACCCTTTCACCCTGGGCGTTAATTTCGGAGTATCAGGATAGTCTATTTCCTAATCTATCAGTTACAGGCACACATGCACTTCCCGCTTACAAATAGGCAATGAGATACACCATTTCCCTGACATTTTTCACAGTTCAGGAGCTTTCCAGTTTGTAGTCACTACGTATTTATGCTCTCTATCATCTGATACATCACAATATCTTTTTAACAGTTATAATACCTTAGATCTGATTATTTTTTACCCTTGGGTAAGCTGGAGTATTATTCACATTCATCGAGCCACAACCTCCTCAAGGATCTAAATTTTCTCACATCCTCTCACATAAGATGTCAGCAGATGTGGTCCATCATGGGGATATCGTGGGGTTCTTCTTTCCTGAACCACAGCAGTACGACAATAAGAATGTGTGGAAGGTGAGAACGTTATCTCGGAGAGCGAAAATAGGGGGTCCAACAATGTTATATGGCTGCGAGGCGTGGGCTATACATAGGATTGTGCGGAGGAGGGTGGATATGTTGGAAATGAGATGTTTGAGGACAATATGTGGTGTGAGGGGTTTGATCGAGTAAGTAATGAAAGGGTAAGAGAGATGTGCGGTAATAAAAAGAGTGTGGTTGAGAGACCAGAAGAGGGTGTATCAAAATGGTTTGGTCACATGGAGAGAATGAGTGAGGAAAGATTGACAAAGAGGATATATGTGTCAGAGATGGAGGGAACGAGGAGAATTGGGAGACCAAATTAGAGGTGGAAGGATGGAGTGAAAAAGAATTTGAGCGATCGGGGCCTGAACATATAGGAGGGTGAAAGGCGCGCAAGGAATAGAGTGAATTGGAACGATGTGGTATACAGGGGTCGACGTGCGGTCAGTGGATTGAACCAGGGCATTTCGGAGCGTCTGGGGTAAACCATGAAATGTTTTGTGGGGCCTGGATATGGAAAGGGAGCTGTAGTTCCGGTGCATTACACATGACAGATAGAGACTGGGTTTGAACGAATCCCTGGGGATAGGGGAGAAAGAATACTTCCCACGCATTCCTCATGAGTCGTAGAAGGCGACTAAAGGGGACGGGAGCGGGGGCCAGAAACCCTCCAATCCTTGTATTTTGACTTTCTAAAAGGGGAAACAGAAGAAGGAGTCACGCGGGGAGTGCTCATCCTCCTCGAAGGTTCAGATTGGGGTGTCTAAATGTGTGTGGATGTAACCAAGATGAGAAAAAAGGAGAGATAGGTAGTATGTTTGAGGAAAGGAACCTGGCTGTTCTGGCCCTGAGTGAAACGAACCTCAAGGGTAAAGGGGAAGAGTGGTTTGGGAATGTCTTGGGAGTAAAGTCAGGAGTTAGTGACAGGACAAGAGCAAGGGAAGGAGTAGCACTACTGAAACAGGAGTTGTGGGAGTATGTGATAGAGTGTAAGAAAGTAAATTCTAGATTGATATGGGTAAAACTGAAAGTTGATGGAGAGAGATGGGAGAGTATTGGTGCATATGCACCTGGGCATGAGAAGAAAGAACATGAGAGGCATGTGTTTTGGGAGCAGCTGAATGAGTGTGTTAGTGGTTTTGATGCACAAGACCGGGTCATAGTGATGGGTGATTTGAATGCAAAGGTGAGTAATGTGGCAGTTGAGGGAATAATTGGTATACATGGGGTGTTCAGTGTTGTAAATGGAAATGGTGAAGAGCTTGTAGATTTATGTGCTGAAAAAGGACTGGTGATTGGGAATACCTGGTTTAAAAAGCGAGATATACATAAGTATACGTATGTAAGTAGGAGAGATGGCCAGAGAGCGTTATGGGATTACGTGTTAATTGATAGGCGCGCGAAAGAGAGACTTTTGGATGTTAATGTGCTGAGAGGTGCAACTGGAAGGATGTCTGATCATTATCTTGTGGAGGCGAAGGTGAAGATTTGTAGGGGTTTTCAGAAAAGAAGAGAGAATGTTGGGGTGAAGAGAGTGGTGACAGTAAGTGAGCATGGGAAGGAGACTTGTGTGAGTAAGTACCAGGAGAGGCTGAGTACAGAATGGAAGAAGGTGAGAACAAAGGAGGTAGGGGAAGTGGGGGAGGAATGAGATATATTTAGGGAAGCAGTGATGAATAATATACATATATATATATATATATATATATATATATATATATATATATATATATATTATTTATTTTATTATTTAATCATTTTCCTTTGTCGCTGTCTCCCGCGTTAGCGAGGTAGCGCAAGGAAACAGACGAAAGAATGGCCCATCCCACCCCCATACACATGTATATACATACACGTCCACACACGTAAATATACATGCCTATACATCTCAACGTATACATATATATACACACACAGACATATACATATATACACATGTACATAATTCATACTGTCTGCCTTTATTCATTCCCATCGCCACCCCGCCACACATGAAATAACATCCCCCTCCCCCTAATGTGCGCGAGGTAGCACTAGGAAAACACAACAAAGGCCACATTCGCTCACAATTAGTCTCTAGCTGTCATGTAATAATGCACCGAAACCACAGCTCCCTTTCCACATCCAGGGCCTACAGAACTTTCCATGGCTTACCCCAAACCCTTCAAATGCCCTGGTTCAATCCATTGACAGCACATCGACCCCAGTATACCACATCGTTCCATTTCATTCTATTCCTTGCATGACTTTCACCCTCCTGCATGTTCAGGCCCCGATCACTCAAAATATTTTTAACTCCATCTCTCCACTTCCAATTTGGTCTCCCACTTCTCGTTCCCTCCACCTCCGACACATATATCCTCTTGGTCAATCTTTCCTCATTCATTCTCTCCATGTGACCAAACCATTTCAAAACACCCTCTTCTGCTCTCTCAACCACACTCTTTTTATTACCACACATCTCTCTTACCATTACATCACTTACTCGATCAAACCACTTCACACCACATATTGTCCTCAAACATCTCATTTCCAGCACATCCACCCTCCTCCGCACAACTCTATCTCTAGCCCACGCCTCGCAACCATAAAACATTGTTGGAACCACTATTACTTGAAACATATATATATATATATATATATATATATATATATATATATATATATATATATATATATATATATATATATATTTATTTATTTCATTCATTTATCTACTATACATGATCGCCGTTTCAGCGAGGCAGCACTAGGAAACACACAAAGAACGACCCATCCACTCATATAAACTCATACATACACGCACATATGTATGTGTGTATATATATATATATATATATATATATATATATATATATATATATATATATATATATATATATATATATATACATTTTTTTTTTTTTTTTTTTTTTTTATACTTTGTCGCTGTCTCCCGCGTTTGCGAGGTAGCGCAAGGAAACAGACGAAAGAAATGGCCCAACCCCCCCCATACACATGTACATACACACGTCCACACACGGAAATATACATACCTACACAGCTTTCCATGGTTTACCCCGGACGCTTCACATGCCTTGATTCAATCCACTGACAGCACGTCAACCCCTGTATACCACATCGCTCCAATTCACTCTATTCCTTGCCCTCCTTTCACCCTCCTGCATGTTCAGGCCCTGATCACACAAAATCCTTTTCACTCCATCTTTCCACCTCCAATTTGGTCTCCCTCTTCTCCTCGTTCCCTCCACCTCCGACACATATATCCTCTTGGTCAATCTTTCCTCACTCATTCTCTCCATGTGCCCAAACCATTTCAAAACACCCTCTTCTGCTCTCTCAACCACGCTCTTTTTATTTCCACACATCTCTCTTACCCTTACGTTACTTACTCGATCAAACCACCTCACACCACACATTGTCCTCAAACATCTCATTTCCAGCACATCCATCCTCCTGCGCACAACTCTATCCACAGCCCACGCCTCGCAACCATACAACATTGTTGGAACTACTATTCCTTCAAACATACCCATTTTTGCTTTCCGGGATAATGTTCTCGACTTCCACACATTTTTCAAGGCTCCCAAAATTTTCGCCCCCTCCCCCACCCTATGATCCACTTCCGCTTCCATGGTTCCATCCGCTGACAGATCCACTCCCAGATATCTAAAACACTTCACTTCCTCCAGTTTTTCACCATTCAAACTCACCTCCCAATTGACTTGACCCTCAACCCTACTGTACCTAATACCCTTGCTCTTATTCACATTTACTCTTAACTTTCTTCTTCCACACACTTTACCAAACTCCGTCACCAGCTTCTGCAGTTTCTCACATGAATCCGCCACCAGCGCTGTATCATCAGCGAACAACAACTGACTCACTTCCCAAGCTCTCTCATCCCCAACAGACTTCATACTTGCCCCTCTTTCCAAGACTCTTGCATTTACCTCCCTAACAACCCCATCCATAAACAAATTAAACAACCATGGAGACATCACACACCCCTGCCGCAAACCTACATTCACTGAGAACCAATCACTTTCCTCTCTTCCTACACGTACACATGCCTTACATCCTCGATAAAAACTTTTCACTGCTTCTAACAACTTGCCTCCCACACCATATATTCTTAATACCTTCCACAGAGCATCTCTATCAACTCTATCATATGCCTTCTCCAGATCCATAAATGCTACATACAAATCCATTTGCTTTTCTAAGTATTTCTCACATACATTCTTCAAAGCAAACACCTGATATATATATACATATATATATATATTATTATTATTATTATTATACTTTGTCGCTGTCTCCCGCGTTTGCGAGGGAAAATATATATATATATATATATATATATATATATATATATATATATATATATATATATATATATATATATTTTTTCCCTGGGGATAGGGGAGAAAGAATACTTCCCACGTATTCCTGCGTGTCGTAGAAGGCGACTAAAAGGGAAGGAAGCGGGGGGCTGGAAATCCTCCCCTCTCGTTTTTTTTTTTTTTTTTCCAAAAGAAGGAACAGAGAAGAGGGCCAGGTGAGGATATTCCCTCAAAGGCCCAGTCCTCTGTTCTTAACGCTACCTCGCTATCGCGGGAAATAGCGAATAGCATGAAAAAAAAAAAAAAAAAATATATATATATATATATATATATATATATATATATATATATATATATATATATATATATATAGACAAGTTACACTTGTCCGTGATGATAGTTACAACTTTTCAATACATGCAGCACTACATGTTTCACGGAGACAATCCGCCTCACCTGATGCAAACTACTCGTAAATTTTCATTCTTGAGACACGATGAACGAAATCTTTGTGGTCGTGTTGAAAACAGAAGGTATGCATCAATGGAATTATCCTGGACTGGGGCAATGTAGCCGGTGGTGTTCCTCAGCGATCAGTCTTGGGACCGCACTTGCTCGCTGTATGTAGTAACGATTTGGATATAGGAATAACCAGCGACTTCAGTAAATTTGCCGATGATATAAAAATATGGGCCATAATTGACTCACATGATAATTCAGTGAATTTGCAGAGGGACTAAATAGAGTAGCAGAATGGGCAGGTATATGAAAAATTGAATTCAACATAGATAAAGGCAGAACACTTATGCAAGGATCTTAAACCGCGGCCACAATGTACTAAAGTGTGTAATAAGCCTAACAGGATATTAGGTTCATTAATTGGACGGTTAGCAATACAATTCGTAGACTATTAGTGCAACTTTCTCTTGTATTGGTGAGAACACATTTGGATTATGCGGTACAGTTTTAGGCTCCACACTATGCAGTTAATATAGATTGTTTAGAGAGAGTACAAAGGCGAATGAAAAAAAGATCCTGGGATTAGAAACCTCACTTATGAAGAAAGGTTAAAAAGACTGAATTTATACTCACTTAAGAGGAGGAGGGCTAAAGGGGATATGATTGAGGGTTTTAATGGGTGAAGGGCATTAATAAAGGTAGCATGAATAAAGTTCTCAGAATGGCGCCACCGAATAAGACCAGAAATAATGGAAAAAAATAGAAAAAAAATAGATTCATGTCGGATGTGGGCAAGAATCAGTTTGGGAATAGGATAGTAGATTTATGGAACAAGTTGTCAAGTACAGTAGTGGAAGCAAGATCTTTAGGAAGCTTTAAACGAAGGTTGGATGATGTGTTTATGGGTTCAGGCGGCTGGTTGTAGGGTGGACAGACTTAGGACCTGGCTAGCATGGATCATTAGCAGTGTCCTCACGTTCTATGTTCTTATGACCAGGGAGGGAGGGAGCAGTGGTGTGGGAGGGTGTGGTGGCCGGGATGGGAAGGCGTGGTGGTGGTGAGGGATTATAGTATCCAGGTAGTGGGGGAATAGTGGTGGTGATGGAGTATGTGATGGCCAGGGTGGAAGGCGTAATGGTGGAAAGGGAGGGTGTGGTAGTCAGGTAGAGATGGAGTGATGGTGGTGAGGGATTGTGAGGTAGCCAGAGAGGGAGGAAATAGTGGTGGTGAGGAAGGATGTGGTAGCCAGGGAGAGAGTGAATAATGGTGGTAAGGGAGTATGTGATGGTTAGGGTGGAAGGCGTGGTGGTGGTGAGGGAGGGTGTGGTAGACATGGAGAGAGGGCGTGGTAGCGGTGAGGCAGTGTGGTGGCCGCAAGTGGGAGCGAGCAGGCGTGGGCCTGCATCTGCGAGCATATGTACATAAAAAACGGTAGAGCGTGTGCCTGTTGGAAATAAAATGCCCTAAAGAAGATGCATGGTGTGAGGCTGGTTTTCTCGCTTAATATCATGTCATGGCCTCTTGTGATTCTATTCTTGTATCTCACAATGGTCATCCACCTGATTTGAAAACCTAAATGCTGTAATCAGGTCTACCTTGACTCAAGCCTTTCCTTGCAACTCGGCTTTCTTGGTTCTGGTACCATCTTTATTGCACTCGTCAAAACTTAAGCGCAGTAACCAAACAAGTGGAACATATTCTAGTTTTGGAACATCTTATTGAATACTTCCTCCTTGTACTTCAATGCAATTCTAATATTTGCCAGTTAACAGTTAGTCTCCTTAACTATTCTCCTAATGTAGGACTCGGACGACAAGTTAGGGAAGATGTCTCTCTTAATTTGATTTCTGCAGCTTATTCCCATGTAGATGATATTCATATCTAGGTCTTCTCTTGTATCAAAACCTCATTATTTTGCATTTATTTGAGTAGAAGTTCGTAAACCAAGTATGAAACCAACTTTGGAGTTTATCGAGGTCTCATTATATATTCATGCAATTCTCTTCGCTTTCCCTCCCCTCCTGACCTGGGCATCATTCTCCAACATAATCAGGTATGAGTCGAACTCTTCTAGCTAGTCATTAATATAAATTGGGAATAGCAATATTCCCAGATCAGAACCATGCGGCACGCCACTGGTGACCTCAATCCCTTTCGAAGATGCTCCTTTGAGGTACATCCTTTTCCCTCTTTCACAAATCCGCGTATTCCTGCCTGGAATTCCAACTTCTTTAACAGCCTCATATATGTTATGGTGTCAGATGTTATCAGGTACTCATGATGCAGATATTCCATCAAACCTTTTCTTTTGTCTAAATCAGTGCTCACTATCTCATAGAAATTTAAGTGGTTCTTTGCACACGACCTACTTTTCCTGAAACCGTGTTGTCTCTCACTTAATTTTGCTTCTGTAAGAAGTCATCCATTTGCTTTCAATTATTCAACAAATTTGTATTTATCTTTTCTTTGTAAATGAGTGTGTTTCGATTTATGGATTCCGGGATCCTGAACACGAAACGCACCATGAAAGCTCTCGATTGGCTACGGTTTCTATGAGCAATTCACTATCTTACGTTTTACGCAATTGCAGACAATATGGTTGACACAGGTTACAATCGTTTAAATGCGACGCATCTTCGCCTGTCGATTGTATACAAGTCTCGGACTATATCTTGTCACCGTCCAGCAACTGTTCACCAACATGACTGAACCTCATTTACCCTGGTACCATTTCTCTATCGCCGAGGTATCTCAATGGAAACGTTCGCCCACTCATCGTTCATTGCGCCGGAGTTAGCCGGAAAAATGTCCACGCAAGGGCGAAGAAAACGTATCTTTAAAGATACACTGCAGCCCATATTCTGACAGGATGACAACGTGTTTTCCACAAGCTCCCTGCAGTTGTCAGCCTTCATATTTCAGGAAAGTTGGTTGCTACCAGCCGGAAAACATTTCACGCTCCCTGCTCGTCACCACTGAGGATGCAGTCGAACTGAAGAGCTCGCGGAGATTTACGCCTTAAAGATCTTCATTTGGTTCTGTTTGATATGAAGAGGCGGTAGCAGAATCTTTGCTGGATTCTACCAGCGGTTGGTACTGTACGTTCTTTGTCCTTGATTCCAGCGACTGTCGGGAAGCCTGTCGTTGTAACGGGAAGTCTTTGTTCGACTGTCCTGCACGGTAAATGGCAAACACTCTGAAGCCCTGGTGCAGTCCAAGGAAGACAGCAACCACTTTCAAGTCGCCACAAAACTGCCACAGTATTTCATGTAGTTTTGGCAGTACAAAAGATGCTTAATGATGTTGTTATGTGATTGCTTCATGTGGACTGCATGATCTACTGGAAATGACGTCAATACGTTACCATCATGCAGCAGAACAACTTTCAGACTCAACTTTGACGTGTTTATGAACAGTTTCACCTTCTCTGAGAGCTGCCATAAGACAATCTACATCGTTGCAGGCGGCGAGGTTACCTTCCATCTTAAAGAAACGAAACAAAATCTGTCACATTTTCATCAAGGAGATTCCACTGTTGCAGTCTCAGGCCCAACAGTTCTGCCTTACTCACCGACAACTCCAGATCTCTGTCGAAGGCGCTTAATTCATTCTGCGTGATCCTGTGTGGTGCAGCAGACGTCACGTTAGGTGCCAAATCAGAATCTCTTGTTGTTGATGGTTCACGTGTTTCACAGACTCCGTCGCTCTGTTCGTTCTCCAATTCCAGGATAATTGAGTCTCTGGGTTTAAGAACGGCAGGTCCTTCTCCATGGGGTTCCAAGCGCATAGCAGGCGGTGGGTTCGGATAGCTTACTGGCCACTTATTTTTCTTGGAAACACCTTGCCGGAGTGGAGGCATCACGCTCAGTGTTGCCAGATCTTGCCTTTAAAGCAGCACAACACCAAATCCATTACAAATCGTACATAATGGGACCCACCTTGTGCCTTCGACGATAAATCAAATTAACAACGTTGCTGCGTCGTATCCGTCGTCTTTTTCGTTAATCTGTCGGCTCGTACCACTCCATGGGCAGGCAAAAGGTACTGATCACTCGCTGGGGTTCATCCAGCTGCTAGGATTGTTGCGTAAGCACTGCAGCAAATGTGTGGAACCGAACCCTTGTCCTAGTCCCCCCTAACCTTAGAGCAAAAGTGAAGATGCTTTCCTGATGATCGGGGTTATGGCACGCTTCTGTGATGCGAGAGTTACTTCCCCACGAAAATGAAAGTTATCTGCACTGTTCACGCACTTTCGAGGCATCCTTGTTGACGTTCGACAAAGAAATAACTCAACAGTCAATCACTCGTGGACCTTCGCTGAACCGGAGCAGCACATAACAAAAGAATGACAAAAAAAAAAAAAAAAGACAGCAAGAAGCGCCTAGTATTGTATTGAACTGAATTTGTAAAAAAGAAACTGGCTTGGATCCTGATTACAATGTTTAAACTAATTCTAACTCGAATACAGACTTAGGGATACGAAACAACAATCGCATGTCAAGATCATGACACGAACAGAAACGTCGAGGCACAGTTAAGAATAGACTTTAGGAAACGAGTAAAACGCGTGTGCACTGGGCGACTTTCTGGAAGCTAATGATAAGCATCAGGCCGGGAGATGCTGTAACGGGGTAGGGGGGGGGGAGAGAGAGAGAGAGAGAGAGAGAGAGAGAGAGAGAGAGAGAGAGAGAGAGAGAGAGAGAGAGAGAGAGAGAGAGAGAGAGAGAGAGAGAGAGAGGAGATTTAGTCTTCAGGTGATCCCAAAGTCCGTGTAAAGCATAAGTTAGTGCATCAAATGGTACAGACTGGTGGATAAGACAAAGGAGACAGGAGAGTGTATGTGGGTGAGGAGATGGATTGGGATAAGAGAGGCCAATAAACATGAGGTAATATTAAGCGACCGGCTGACTGAGACATCGGCTTGGTGTTCAACGTCAGGACCAAAGCAATATTGGTCTTAAGATTCACTGCAGCTGTCACTTGCAACCACACCCGACTATGCAAACATCTGCACATATATAATGTCTATATAATATTCTGTGTATATCCTTCATCGAGATCAATTTTCAACAATTGCTCAAAAACCCTGTCAAAAAGTTGTGCACTAGATATCTGACAACTTCTGGTGAATACCAGATAAGTTACAGTAGTTGAGTCCCCACACTCCAGAAATCAAATACGATCGTTGCCACCGGTCGTCAAGGGGAAGGGTCGAGAGGCACAATACCTGAATATGAGCTTTGAGTTATAGTCGGTTTCCAAGCGCCGCGTCGGACCCTGGAGAAGGCAGCAGCTGACAACGGGTTTAACAGAAGCGAATTCCGTCACCAAGAACCAATATACAGCGCGAGGATTTTATATCGTTTACTCATTTCTTTTCTTTCATGTCAGGTCTATACGTAATGTTATCATTTTCACTGCACACTCAAACTAAGAGATAATGATGTATTTAAGTATATAACAATGAAAAAAGCACTTGCATGAACAATATAAGATCTTTATCTTTCAAATTAAACATAAGTCTTGCAAATATTCTCAGGAAACATTGCGTCCATAACAGATATCACATAACAGGAGTTTCTAAAGTGATCTGAGTCTTGATCTATGGAATCCGATCCTTTTCTGGAGGTCGACTGCCACTCAGTTTCATCAAGAGCGGGAGATGGAGTATCATTCACAAAGGTTCTGAGATTTTTCTCCATGGTTCACTTCTTGTATTTTGACATACGTCACTCACATTTCTTTCCATAAAAATGAGTCTACATCTTAAGAACTCTAAACACAAGATTTTCAATGATAGAGAAGCAGCTTGGAAGATGCTAAAACCACAAGGAATACAACGCCTTTAAGCATCAAAGTAAACTACAAATTTACGTTTACTTTGAAAGACAATAACCTATTCTTCGTCACATATCGAGTTAAATGCCCATGAGTCAGCAAAGGGAAACATTAAACCTAAAATGTCAACCACAGTATTAGGCAGCTATGTTGTCTCAGACAAACATGTAACCTAAAACCATATCCATCAAAATAATATAGTGTTGTGTCTTCTATATTTTCAGGTAATACACCTATCATATACAGTGGCTTTCTATCATCATGTAATATATCTATCATCATGTTATACAGTAGTTTCCTATTATCATGTAATTCATCTATCATAAAATTATGCAGTGATTTTCCATTATCATTTAATATATCCATCATAATGTTATACAATGGTTTTCTATAATCATGTAATATATTTACCATAATGTTATACAGTGGTTTTCTATTATGTAATACATCTATCATCATGTTATACAGTGGTTTTCTATTATGTAATACATCTATTATTATGTTATACAGTGGTTTTCTATTATGTAATACATCTATCATAACATCATACAGTAGTTTTCTATTATCGTGTAATACATCTATCATCATGTTATACAATGGTTTTCTATTATGTAATCATCTATCATATTATTACACAGCGGTTTTCTATTATCATGTACTACATCTATCATGATAATATACAGTGGTTGTATCATCGAACAGT